>NC_053391.1:142491303-142845303 GCF_905171765.1 Bufo bufo | reverse complement strand
CTCAGCGTCTATTGCGGCTACGGAGGTCACTTCCTTTTTGCGTTCCAAGTTGAACCAGATTCAAACGAATGTCGACCAGAGTGTCTCCCGGGACGATATCCTGGTCGCATTTAAATCGGTTAATTTGGCCATGGACTTCTTATGTGACACGTCCCAGTTACAACTGAAGTTGGCAGCCAAAACAATGGCCCTAGTGTCGGCTGCCCGAAGACGTTTATGGCTGAAGCCCTGGAATGCGGATAACGCTTCTAAATACAATTTGTGTGGGCTCCCCTTCGAGCCAGACCTTCTGTTCAGTTCGGAATTAAACAAGATCATGGAGGGACTCTCCGATAAGAAAGGGAAGAGTCTTCCCCAACAGCTCTTTCGGGGTCGTGGCAGGCAAGATCGCGGAGGCAGAGCCGGACAGCAGGCCAGGGCCCGCAGAGATTGGGGGGGCAGTCTCGAAGATCCTCGAGACGCTCCCGCAAACCCACCAGGGAGGCAAAACCCTCCTGACTATGGGCCTCTCAGAGGCTCTTGGTTAAACCCTGCTGCCCCTGTCGTTACGCCTCTGGATTTTCCCGTACCCCTCCCCCAGCTTCCCGTGGGGGGACGTCTTTCCCACTTCAAACATGTATGGGCCCAGGAAATTTCTGACTCCTGGGTTCAAAGCATAGTTTCTGCCGGTTATCTAATAGATCTCGTTTCTCTCCCCCCAGAAAGATTCATCGCTACTTGAAGTTTTCTGCCTGCCAAACAGAGGATCCTAGAGTCCTATATTCAGGACTACACTGCGTGCAGAATTATTAGGCAAATGAGTATTTTGACCACATCATCCTCTTTATGCATGTTGTCTTACTCCAAGCTGTATAGGCTCGAAAGCCTACTACCAATTAAGCATATTAGGTGATGTGCATCTCTGTAATGAGAAGGGGTGTGGTCTAATGACATCAACACCCTATATTAGGTGTGCATAATTATCAGGCAACTTCCTTTCCTTTGGCAAAATGGGTCAAAAGAAGGACTTGACAGGCTCAGAAAAGTCAAAAATAGTGAGATATCTTGCAGAGGGATGCAGCACTCTTAAAATTGCAAAGCTTCTGAAGCGTGATCATTGAACAATCAAGCGTTTCATTCAAAATAGTCAACAGGGTCGCAAGAAGCGTGTGGAAAAACCAAGGCGCAAAATAACTGCCCATGAACTGAGAAAAGTCAAGCGTGCAGCTGCCAAGATGCCACTTGCCACCAGTTTGGCCATATTTCAGAGCTGCAACATCACTGGAGTGCCCAAAAGCACAAGGAGTGCAATACTCAGAGACATGGCCAAGGTAAGAAAGGCTGAAAGACGACCACCACTGAACAAGACACACAAGCTGAAACGTCAAGTCTGGGCCAAGAAATATCTCAAGACTTATTTTTCTAAGGTTTTATGGACTGATGAAATGAGAGTGAGTCTTGATGGGCCAGATGGATGGGCCCGTGGCTGGATTGGTAAAGGGCAGAGAGCTCCAGTCCGACTCAGACGCCAGCAAGGTGGAGTGGGAGTACTGGTTTGGGCTGGTATCATCAAAGATGAGCTTGTGGGGCCTTTTCGGGTTGAGGATGGAGTCAAGCTCAACTCCCAGTCCTACTGCCAGTTTCTGGAAGACACCTTCTTCAAGCAGTGGTACAGGAAGAAGTCTGCATCCTTCAAGAAAAACATGATTTTCATGCAGGACAATGCTCCATCACACGCGTCCAAGTACTCCACAGCGTGGCTGGCAAGAAAGGGTATAAAAGAAGAAAATCTAATGACATGGCCTCCTTGTTCACCTGATCTGAACCCCATTGAGAACCTGTGGTCCATCATCAAATGTGAGATTTACAAGGAGGGAAAACAGTACACCTCTCTGAACAGTGTCTGGGAGGCTGTGGTTGCTGCTGCACGCAATGTTGATGGTGAACAGATCAAAACACTAACAGAATCCATGGATGGCAGGCTTTTGAGTGTCCTTGCAAAGAAAGGTGGCTATATTGGTCACTGATTTGTTTTTGTTTTGTTTTTGAATGTCAGAAATGTATATTTGTGAATGTTGAGATGTTATATTGGTTTCACTGGTAAAAATAAATAATTGAAATGGGTATATATTTGTTGTTTGTTAAGTTGCCTAATAATTATGCACAGTAATAGTCACCTGCACACACAGATATCCCCCTAAAATAGCTAAAACTAAAAACAAACTAAAAACTACTTCCAAAAATATTCAGCTTTGATATTAATGAGTTTTTTGGGTTCATTGAGAACATGGTTGTTGTTCAATAATAAAATTAATCCTCAAAAATACAACTTGTCTAATAATTCTGCACTCCCTGTACATTTCCAAGGGAGCCCTGGAGGAGGTACCGGCAGGGGAGAGGGGTCTAGGGATTTATTCTCCAGTATTCCTGGTGCCCAAGAAAACAGGAGATCTCCGGATGATCATAGATTTGAGATTTCTCAATCGATTCGTAAGGAGAACCAGGTTCCGGATGGAAACCATAATGGTCAGTCAGCCACATCCTCAACCCTGGAGACGTGATGGCTACTCTGGACCTCAAGGATGCTTACCTCCACATCCCGATCCACCCCTCCTCTCGGAAATTTCTCAGGATCGCGGTCCAGATTTCAGAAGGCCCTCCCTTTCGGAATCTCATCTGCCCCTCTTATCTTCACCAAGATGGTAGTGTCGGTGGTGGCAGCTCTGAGACTTCAGGGACTGACCATTGTTCCCTACTTGGACGATTGGTTTCTTCCAGCCTCTTCAGTTCCAATACTTACCCATCATCTTCATGTCGAAATTTCCTTTCTGCTCCGCCTAGGCTGGATCATCAACTGGCAGAAGTCGAATGTGAGCCCATCGACTTCAATCCATTACTTAGGATTCGTGGTCGACTGTCTGGAGATGTCCCTCCAGTTGACGCCAGAAAGAAGAGCGCGGATTCAGGACCTGGCGAGGATCCTTTCTGTCCCACGTCGAGTCTCCATCCGGACTCTCATGAAGATGCTGGGGCTCATGTCAGCGGCTGCGGATGCAGTCCCTTGGGCCTTATGGCACCTCCGTCCTCTTCAATCGGAGGTCTTAGACAATTGGAACGGCAGCCCTGCGGGGTTAGATTCCCTGTGCTCCCTATCCAACCAAACCAACCTTCCTGCGATATTACAGTTCCTTCAGGATGGACTAGATAAAGGTCTCTCCCCATCTACCCTGAAGGTTCAAGTCTTTTCCATCTTGCCCTGTCTCAACAGACCATACTCTCGGGACCCGCTCATCAAACGCTTCATTAAGGGAGCTGAAAGATTGAAGCCTACAATACTGAAATCCGTTCCCCAATGGGACCTATCAGTAGTTCTCAAGGGGTTAACATCTCCCCCCTTTGAATCTTTGGAGGAGGCAAACTTTAAATTCTTAACTCTTAAAGTGGTCTTTCTTCTGGCTATAACCTCAGCCAAGAGAATCTCTGAGCTGCAAGCTTTTTCTGCAATGCATCCATATATAATTTTTTTTACAGGACAGAGTCCTACTGAAATTTCTACCTTATTTTAGACCTAAGGTTCCAACTTTTCAAAATGTTAACCAGGTAATCTCCCTACCTGTGTTATTCTCCGCCTCCTCCTCTGATGCTCCGGTTAGACATCCACTAGACATCTCGAGATGCCTCTAGGTCTATGTGGATAGATCCAGTGAGTTCAGGATAGATGAGAACCTCTTCATCCTGTTTGCCGGTAAGTCTAAAGGCCGTAAAGCGTCTAAAGCTACTATTAGTCGCTGGGTCAGGGAAGCCATCAGGGAGGCTTTTATGTCCCAATCTTTAGATCCTCCGGAGTTTGTGAGGGCCCATTCTACTAGGGCTGTTGCAACCTCTGTTGGGGAGAGAAGCCTTCTCCCCTTAGAGTTGATCTGTAAGGCGGCTTCCTGGAGCTCTGAATCAACCTTCATCTCTCATTATAGAATAGATGTTAAGGTAGCAGAGTTTTCGGCCTTCGGGCAGACAGTTCTTACTCCTGCCAGGCATGAGGATCCTCCCTAGGGGATTCTTTTTGCTATCTCCCCATCTGTGCTGCTGGTAGGACGTAAGGGAATCGTTAATTTCTAACGATAATTTGTTTTCCCTTAGTCCTAACATCAGCACACAAATTTTCCCACCCTAAGTACATTCTTGTTATAGACACGGTGGGCTGGGGGGTGATCCCCTCCCTTTATGGGAGCTGGAGTTTGTTCATTGGTTCTTTTGGGGTCATTAAAATTTTGCCGGTCCTACCAGTCCACAGGGGGCAGTTAACCCCATCTGTGCTGCTGTTAGGACTAAGGGAAAACAAATTATCGTTAGAAATTAACGATTATGAAGGCTTCCACATCTAGCATCAACCTTTTGCATCCATGTTTTGCAGTATTATGCAACAGATGGCAGTTGCATCCTGCAGCCAAAAGGTAAGAATTTTCTGACTTAGGTTGGTATACACGGAGTGATGGATACCATAGTTCACAGATGCCTTGTCTGCACCATAAGAAATAACTTGTTTGAGATCAAGCTGAAATGAGCTCAGAACCTGATGTATATGAGCAGACATTGCATCAGATGTTTCATCACCATCCTCATAAAAATCCAGCACTCTTTTCTGAACTCCCTTATCCATTGTGAAATACAGTAGGTCACTGAAAGTGGAAAATATTTGGAGTTGCCTTTGTTTGAACCATCAAGCGAAATTGAAAAAGGTTTTCCACCTTGAATCTGCTTTACTGCGGATTCAACTGAAGAAGAGGCTAAAACATTTTGGACAATTGCTTCGCATTTTGTTCTTCCACAATGCATTTTCCTGGCAATCTGAGAGTCTGGAAAAACTTTAGAATAAAGTTTTATTCCCACAGTCCTAAAAAAGATGTAAAAAAATATATAGTAATAAAAAGCAAGTATATGCTATAGTGTAATCTAAAGATTATGTATGGATTTTAATATCTCTATATTCTGAGTGAACACCTCATATTGTATTGCTAATATTTTACTATTACAAGGGGACTAAGGGTACTTTCACACTTGCGGCAGTGTGATCCGGCAAGCAGTTTCGTCGTCGGAACTGCCTGCCAAATCCGCCGATCTGCATGTGACTGAAAGCATTTGTGAGACAGATCCGGATCCGTCTCACAAATGCATTGCAAGAATGGATCCATCTCTCTGCTTGTCATGCGGATAAATGGATCCGTCTTGTATTTTTTTTCACAGTTTTCCCGGTCTACGCATGAGCAGACCGGGTGGACGGATCCGACCTTCAGGTGTTTCTTAATGCCGGATCCGGCACTAATACATGTCAATGTAAATTAATGCCGGATCCGGCATTCCGGCAACTGATCAGGCACTTTGGACGGAGATGAAACCGTAGCATGCTGCGGTTTGATCTTTTGCCTGATCAGTCAAAAAGACTGAACTGAAGACATCCTCATGCATCCTGAACAGAATGCTCTCAATTCAGAATGTATGGGGAGGGGATAAAACTGATCAGTTCTTTTGCGGTATAGAGCCCCTAGGACGGAACTCTATGCCGGAAAAGAAAAACGCAAAGTGTGAAAGTACTCTAAAATTGTTTTTAGTTTCTTTTTATCAAATACCATAAATAATCTGTAAAAATACATTAGCTATATGTTAGAATAATGCAAATGATGTGAAATAAACTAAATTACTACTACTAGGAAAAGGTTGAATTATAACAATCATAAAATAACTCACCTGAGACAAATAGCTATGATGATGTGTAACCCCATGATAGATTAGGACTTTGTCTTCTTCCTCTGTGTTGACTTTGACCAAAAAACTTTTGCAGAGTATCTGATGTTTTCTGAGCATGGATAGCTTGCTTGACGGTCTGAATTTTGGTGAGCTTTAACCTTGAAAGTACTTCTCAATGTATTATGTTCCTTTACAAGCCATGTTTTAAAGTCAGCATTTTCAAGCCACTCATCCCGAAACTTGAAAAGCTGCCTAGCTTTTTTTTTTACTAGTACAGGGCTGTTGCTCATCCCCTGAAGACATGATATGATTACTGGTGATAAAATACATTACATTTAAATGTTGTATTATAACTTGGAGTGTATGTCTGAACCATTTACAATATGCCAGATTTGTAGAATCCACTTGAGCCAGCGTAGCCAAGTGGGATCCGGGTTTATTATTATTAGAATATATATATTATATTATACATGTATAATATATATATATTATACACACACACACTATATTACCAAAAGTATTGGGACGCCAGACTTTACATGCACATGAACTTTAATGACATCCCAGTCCGTAGGGTTCAGTATTGGGTTGGCTCCGCCCTTTGCCGCTATAACAGCTTCAAATCACGGTACCACGCTTGTGGGATTGGAACACCAGAGGCAGAGCCAGCTGTCAGTCAGCTGTCAGTCATGCAGCTGGGCGGATCCAGACATTATTGTCCGGATTCGCTTCAGCTGGGGTGTCTCAGCATACCGCGGGCTGTAGCTCGCGGTATACTGAGCCTAGGATGACGGGAGGACGCTAGTTTGTGTCCTCCCGTTACCCTAAGGAAACTATGTGGAAAACCTTAACCGCATAGTTCTCCTTTAACTTTCGGCATTAAGCCAAAAGTCCCATTTTCGTCCGATATGGTTCGGCAGATGATATATCGGTGCATCGTAGCTGATACCATTTTTTTGGTATAGAATACGAGTACCGGTATTTTTTTTCCGGGTACTCGCTGATACCGAGTACCGATACTGGTGCTAAACTATCAGGAAGGCGGGCAGCGGATCATGACCCATCGCCTGGCTTACTGCTTTCCCTTGAAGGCGGCATTCAAGTGAAAGAACACCGGCTTCAGAGGCAACCTAGCTTCCTGACCAATAAAGAAGAGGGGCAGCGAGTCATGATTTCAATCCGCTTCGTGATTGGCTAGGAAGCCGGATTCACTTTTTTGTAAGCAGCGTACCTTGCTGACCCATCAGGAGGCCGGGACGCGAGTTATGACATACTGCCCAGCTTGCTGATTGGTTAGAAAGCCAGTAGGGATGAGCGAACCCGAACTGTGACACGGACCCGAACCCGAACATTTTCGTAAAAGTCCGGGTTCGGGTTCGGTGTTTCGGCGCTTTCTTGGCGCTTTTTGAAAGGCTGCAAGGCAGCCAATCAACAAGCGTCATACTACTTGCCCCAAGAGGCCATCACAGCCATGCCTACTATTGGCATGGCTGTGATTGGCCAGTGCAGCATGTGACCCAGCCTCTATATAAGCTTGGGTCACGTAGGGCTGCACGTCACTCTGCTGTTACAAGTGTAGGGAGAGGTTGCAGCTGTGACGTTAGGGCGAGATTAGGCAGTGATTAACTCCTCCAAAACACTTAAGACAGTGATCGATCTACAGCTGTGGATCATTGAACTGCTGCTATTCAATTGCTCACTGTTTTTAGGCTGCCCAGAGCATTTTTCAGTCACTTTTTTCTGGGGTGATCGGCGGCCATTTTGTGGCTTGTGGTGCGCCAGCACAAGCTGCCACCAAGTCCATTTAACCATCAATAGTGTGTTTTTTTTTTGGCTATATCCTACATCAGGGGCAAGCTGCCACCAAGTCCATTTAACCATCAATAGTGTGGTTATTTAAATCTATCCCTAAAAGGGTATATTAGATTCAAGGTGCTGATAGGGTCATTCTCAATAACTTCACACAAACGCTACTGTGCAGATCCAAGTCTAATTCTGTCCGTAAACGTATACCTGTCACCCAGCGCCTAAATAATAGGCCTCAAATTTATATTCAGCTAAATCTCTGGCTATTGCTGTAGCTGGTTAAGTTATATTGTGTCCGTCAAAGCACAGTTTTTGTTCTGGTTTGAAATACAATTCCCAACCTAGCAATTTCCTAAATTAGTGGTTTCTGCTGTATCAGGCCTACTTTAAATCTATCCCTAAAAGGGTATATTAGATTCAAGGTGCTGATAGGGTCATTCTCAATAACTTCACACACACGCTACTGTGCATATCCAAGTCTAATTCTGTCCGTAAACGTATACCTGTCTGATTCTCTGCTATGACATGAAGACTGATTCTCTGCTGAGTCACTGACATGAAGCCAGATTCTATGTCATGGGACCTCTCTCCTCTGTCTGGGTGCCGGGGCCTAAATTATATGACAATGGACTGTTCCAATGTTGGGTGACGTGAAGCATGATTCTCTTCTATGACATGAAGACTGATTTTCTGCTGACATGAAGCCTGAATCTCTGTTATGGGACCTCTCTCCTCTGCCTGGGTGCCGGCGCCTAAATATCTGACAATGGACTGTTCCAGTGGTGGGTGACGTGAAGCCTGATTCTCTGCTATGACATGAAGACTGATTCTCTGCTGACATGAAGCCAGATTTTATTACAAGACCCGGAGGCTCGTATTGCTATTCTCCTTCTTTACTCTGACCAATAGCAGCAAAGAAAAAATATTGAAACATGTGAACAGCCCCTCCCCATAGTCCCAGTATAACAGGCCACTCCGCCTGCAAATCCTCCTCTTTCTTTGCTGCTGACCGCAGAGATAAGTACCTGTGATATATGTCTGATTACTATTATTTTATGTAGTTTTCTCCCCTTTTGGGTTTGTGGGATATTCTGTTGTGTTTACAGGTTTTTTGTCTGCAGGGTTCTCCCTGCTTACCTTGTGCCGTTTTACTCATTTGGCACATCTCTGGTGACCCTGTTTTTTCAGGGGAATCTCTCTTTTGTGACTGGTTTTATTTCCCTATGGGGTTATCTTTCCCCTTCTGTCAGTTCCCTCTACTTGCTTCCCCTGGTTTGGTGATTGTTTTTGCTTCCGACTGAGTTTCTTCAGTCCCCTCACTTTACCTCGCTCCCCCTCGGTCCCCCCTCCCCCCTCGGCTGCTTTTCGCGCCGCGGCTTACCTCTGATCTCGCCGCCGGCTCTCCTGCTTGCTGCGCTTCACTCCGCCCGAGATCTCGCGAGATCTCGGGCGCTTCCGCTTCCGGTTTTCTAGTGCGGCGCTCCGGAGTCTCGGCGGCCCCTGCTCCTTCCTCCGGCTCCTTTGGTTCAGGTCTTTTGCTCTATCCCCACTTTAGTTTGCTCTCCCTGGCTGGGGAAAATCCTCTACCAGTGGAGTACATAGGGTAGAAGTGTACTGTGCAGTTTTACCTTGTTATTAGGTTAACCCTATCACTACCGGTAATAATTTTAGAGACAGGCTGTGACAGCATCATTATGCCTAAAGCAGCTCACAGTGGGCAGGGCCCAGTTGAGGAAGATATGCCTCAAGTTGAATTAACCCCTTCTGGGGATGATTGTGAAACAGTGATGGCCCCTGCGGATCATTCCCTGGCCTTTCAAACAACACTATCTAATGTGATTGCTGCGGCTATGGGATCAATGACTTCGGTCATATCCCAGTCCATTGCGCAGGACCTTGCTACCCATCCAGCTGCCTCTCCCACCCCACAGCCCGCTACGGTTTCTAAACCAACCTGGCCAGGGCCTGCCTCCAGAAAACGCATGACTGGTGACGATGTTTCCACCAATGTTGGCGCGCTAGGTCCGCGCAAAAGAGCCTGTACGCGTCAGGCAGAACGTACGCGTAATTGGAAATGTGCTAGAGCACAGCAGGATACAGCTTCCGACTCTGAGGTCGGTTCTGATGAGGAGGCTATAGATGACGCCTTTGAGGAGGCAGAGGACGACCCTTCCGGGGTCATAGATTCTAACCCCTTACCCGGGTGCAGCTCCCTGGTTTCGGCAGCAGATGTGTTCCCTGCTTCTTTGACAGATCCCTCCGGGGAACCTCTTTTTGACCCGGATTCCCTCCACCACCCTCGGTCGGCGGAGTGGTTGCCGTTGGATCATGTATCCAAATATTTGGAGGCCCGCGTGCGTTGCCCCCTCTCCAAAGAGGCGCGCAACAAGCTTAGGACAGAATGCCCCAGACCCATAGTTCCCAATAGGGTTTGCGAGACTCCGGCGGTAGACCCCAAAATGACCCAATTCCTCACCAAATCTGGGTGGAATCCGAGAAAGGGTCTGGAGTCGGCCCTGCGCTCTTGTCAGGACAAGCTCCTTGACATATTTGGCCCCCTGGCAAAGATCTTTGACTTGGCCGAGGCTGCCAAGGCTGAGGGTAGGCAGGTAGACCCTCTAGAGCTGCGCGAGTGGGTTCAGCGCGCAATTTGCGTAGCGGGAAACGTTAACACGTCCCTGGCTATTGAACGGCGCAAGGCCATACTTTTTAAAATTGAGCCTAAACTGTCCAACTTGGCGCTTACAGAAGCCGGTAAGGAGGCCCAGGGCCTGTTGTTTGGCGAGTCCTTTATTAAGGACTTAGGACGGTTTGTCGGTGCTTTTACAGCACTCGATAAAGCTCAAAGTTCGATGAAGCGGGTGTTTCATGGTAGGGTCTCTACCAGGGCCGGCAGTTTCAGGGGCCGTCTGTCCGGCCGTGCCCATTTTTAATCCCGTGGTACGGGCCGAGGCTCCTTCTCCCAGAGACCTGCATTCCAGGAGCAAAGGCGAGAGACACCACCCTTTTTTCCTTCCCGGGGAGGATCCTGGAGGCCTAGAGGATACAGAGGAAACCCTGGTTCCAGACGACCTTACGGTAAGACCGATGCCTCATTTCAATTCTTTAACTGTTTGTGTAGGGGGCAGACTCCGGCTCTTTTCTCGAGCTTGGTCACGCATCACCTCGGACCAATGGATTCTCTTCACGGTCAGGGGTTTCCACATCGAGCTGACGTCCTCTCATCTATCCATTCCGCCCCCACACCCTGCAGTGCTGTCGGTAGAGAGCCGCATACTGGTGGACTCCGAGTTGTCAGATCTCTTCCGCAAAGGGGCCATAGAGCCGGCACCGGCATCCCCTGGTGCGATAATCAGCAACATTTTCTTGGTGGCGAAAAAAGGGGGCCAGCTGCGCCCCGTCATCAATTTACGCGCTCTCAACGCGTTCGTCAGGTACCGCCATTTCAAGATGGAGGGCATCCATCTCCTTCGGGACCTTCTTCAGGTGGGCGATTGGATGGTCAAGTTGGACCTGAAGGACGCTTATCTTACCGTCCCTGTCGAGGACGCGCCCAGGAACCTTCTCTGTTTCTCTTGGAAGGACAGGATTTGGCGGTTTACATGCCTCCCTTTCGGCCTCTCTTCAGCTCCATGGTGCTTCACCAAGCTGATGCGCCCTGCTATGGCCTGGCTGCGCAGTCGGGGAGTTCGACTCATCGATGGTTAAGTTCGACATTGAGTCGGCTTTTAGGTTGCTTCCGGTGCACCCGGATTGTTACCATCTGCTTGGCTGCATAGTAGATGGCTGTTATTATTACGATACGCGGTTGCCAATGGGTTGTTCCATGTTGTGTTACTTTTTTGAATTATTCAGTTCCTTTTTGGAATGGGCCGTGAGATATGAGACAGGTTCCAACTCAATAATCCATTACCTCAACGATTTTCTTTTTGTGGCCCCTCGTGACTCCCCCCAGTGCAAACTCCTATTAGTCACGTTTCGTTTCCTAATGTCTAAATTCGGCGTTCCTCTATCCCCTGATAAAACATTAGGCCCTGCCACCTCCATCGTTTTCTTGGGTATTGAAATCGATTCACAGGCGATGGTTTTCAGGCTCCCTAGTGACAAATTTGCAAAAATGTTAGCTCTGATAGAGGGCTTTTGCGCGGTTAAATCGGTGACGCTAAAACAATTGCAGTCTCTCCTGGGCCTTCTGGTATTTGCGTCCCGGATCATGCCGATGGGTAGGGTATTCTCGTGGTGTTTGTCTTTGGCTATTCGTGGCCTTTCTAACCCTAGTCACCACATACGTTTGACGGTCCAGCTGAAATGTGATCTGCAGGTGTGGCGCTTTTTCCTGCTTTGTTACAATGGACACACGTGCTGGCAACTTCCAGCCGTTTCGAATCATGACCTCTGTTTACTGACGCAGCAGGCTCTTTAGGTTTTGGCGCCATCCTGGGCACCAACTGGTGCGCTGTGCCCTGGCCTGATGAGTGGCGCTTGGCGGGTCTTTGTTCCAACATTACTTTGTTGGAACTTTTTCCCATTATAGCGGCTATTGAGTTATGGAGTTCCTCTTTGCAGAACCGGATGGTCTGTTTTTGGACAGATAATATGTCTGTGGTTCATTGTATTAACCGTTTGACTTCCTCGTCTTCCCCAGGTCCTGTCATTGTTGCGCCACCTTGTTCTAAGATGTTTACAGTTTAATATTTATTTCCGTGCTTCTCATGTGCCAGGTGTCATTAACAGTGCTGCCGATGCACTCTCTCGCTTTAATTGGCAGGAGTTCCAGGAACTAGTACCAGCAGCTTCTCCGGAGGGCTCCAAATGCCCGGCGCATCTCTGGGATATCCCGCTGAGCGGTTGATGTCTCTGATCCGAGCGTCAGTCGCACCCAAACATGGACTGGTTATGGTAAGGCCTGGGCTGACTGGGTGGCGCTTGCTGGCAACTTTTCGGTCCACTCATCTGTGGCTGACCGGTTGGGTGTTACAGTTCACTTTGTGGTGCAAATGAGGGAGGCGGGGGTCTCAGCGGTGGTGGCTCAAAGGCGCTTGGCGGGAATCAGTTTTTATTTCTGTTTATTGGGTTGGGAGGACATCACAAAATTTTACTTGATTCGCCAAGCTCTTAAGGGTTGGCGTAAGAAAGGTATACGTACCGAGTGCAGGCGCCCCGTCTCGTTCCAGCTCCCTCTCCAGCTAATTCAGTCCTTGGGCCTAGTCTGCCCTTCTCCCGAGGAAGTGTTATTGTTTCGTGTTGCTTTTTGCCTGGCTTTTTTTGGTGCTTTTCGGGTTAGCGAACTTCTTCCCCCGTCCAAGTACAGGCCGGGTGGCCTCTTAGCGGAAGATGTGCTGGTTACAGACTCAGTCCGCATTCGCATTCGTCTTTCAAAAACTGATGTCTTCGGACGGGGTTGCAGTGTGTTGCACTATCGCATTCCTAGCCCTGCGTGCCCGGTTGTGGCAACCGCAGAATTTGTGGCTTCGCGGCCATTGAGTCCCGTTTTTTATGCCACTCCTCTTCCGCCCCGCTCACTCGGTTCCAATTTACTTCCGTTTTTCGGCGGTGTCTGACTGTCATGGGTTGTCGGGCTGCTGACTATGGTTCGCATTCCTTCAGGATCGGCGCAGCGACGGAAGTGGCTAGGGCAGGGCTACCAGATTCCGAAGTTCAGCGTATCGGTCGATGGAAGTCCAATTGCTTTGTGTCTTATGTTCGCCCTGACTTACTCAGATTTTTCTTGCAGATTCCCGTCGCCCCACGGTGTGCTTTGTGGGTCACTCGTATTTGTTCTGGGCTGGCCAGAGGGCTGAAGTTAGACCCGGTGGAAGAAGCCTCGGTCTTCAGAATGTTGATGTGATATGGCGTGGCATTCGGGGTCTTCGTTTTGCCTGAAACGGTCCACATCAGTTCCATCTCACAACCCCCGGTGATTTTGGTAATACATGCTGGGGGTAATGATCTTTGCCTGCTTAAGGTAGCGGAGCTCATTACTCTCATTAGAGCAGATCTGGAGAGGATCCCTTCTTTCTTTTTGGAAGTTGTGTTAGTGTGGTCGGAAGTGGTTCCCAGGGTCACTTGGCAGGGTGCTCCAAATTCTGGTTCCATAGAGAGAGCTAGGCATTCGGTGAATGCTAGAATTTCCATATTTGTTTGTTCTCGGGGAGGTGTGGTGGTCCGCCATCATCAGTTGGAAGGGGACAATCAGCGATTGATGCGCCCTGATGGCGTGTACCTTAATGACATCGTCTTGGACATCTTTCTCTCTGGCCTGCAGGATGTGGTGGTACAAGCCTTGTTTTTGCTGGGTGGGGGTCGGAGTGCCGTGTAGTGGTACACGGCCTCCTTCGTGGAGGTCGGTGGTTTAAGAAAATGGTACAGCAGAGGAGAAGGTGGACTTGCGCATCAATGTTCGGTGCGGCATAGCGCTTCACGCTCTCCAGCATTTAAGAGTTGGATGGTTATTAAAGAGTTTTAAAAAAATGGAGAAATAAATAAAGCTGTGACCGACCTTTCACCCACAAAAAACGGCTTGCTGTGTTTTATTTCCGGCAGATAGACAGGGTTAGTTCTGGGGGGTGTCAGATGTCGTCAGTCTATAAAACGCCATAGTATATAGCGCAGGCGTTTCAGACTGAGGATGGAGTGTAGGCAGCAGGGTTTTATATTTCCTTCCTGTCTGGCTGCTCAGGTTAGAGTCAGGACAGTAAAGGGTGTAAAGGTCCCAGGGGTGGGTAAATGCTTGGGCGCCCATCCTCTTCCTCTTCAGAGATAATTAAAAGGAGGGTCTCCTGTGGTTTGGCCTCTTTCTCCAGCACCTAACAGTGGGAAGATTTCCCGCCCTTCCTCCCGTTATGCAGTTATGCGCTGTTTGTTTGATGTTTTTATTTCTTTTCTTGATTAAGTCACAGCTGGAGGTCGTGGTTTAAGAAAATGGTACAGCGGAGGAGAAGGCGGACTTGCACATCAATGTTCGGTGCGGCATAGCGCTTCTCGCTTTCCGGCAGGGGCGTAGGTAGCTATAGGGGGTGCAGAGGTAGCAGTCGCTACCGGGCCCAGGAGCCTGAGGGGGCCCAAAGACCCTTGTGCTGCATAGGGAGACACACAAAGCACTGAGGGAAGGGGGGCCCAAGCCTAACTCTTGCACCAGGGCCCATGAGCCTTTAGCTACGCCCCTGCTTTCCGGCATTTAAGAGTTGGATGGTTATTAAAGAGTTTTAAAAAAATGGAGAAATAAATAAAGCTGTGACCGACCTTTCACCCACAAAAAACGGCTTGCTGTGTTTTATTTCCGGCAGATAGACAGGGTTAGTTCTGGGGGGTGTCATATGTCGTCAGTCTCACTTCCTCTCACTTACTCACTAGCAGAGAGAAGGAGAGGGAGAGAGAGTGTCTGATGACAGCGCCACCCTGCTAGCATCACTCACAGGCTCAGCTGATCGCTGCGCCAGCAGTGACAGGCACAGGCTCAGCTGATCGTCCGCTGATGACACCTGTCCTCATCGCCTTCCGCGGCTGCCGCTGACTGACACGACGGTCGCTAGCAAGTCTGCAGTTTGAAATGAATCCTGTGCCCGGGTCTGAGAAAGGCTTGTACCCGGGCACAGGATTACAAACCCGGACTATCCGGGTCATTCCAGTACGGGTGGAAACCCTATATTGTACACACAGGACATGTACACACTCCTCAGTACACACAGGACAGCTATATACATATGATACAGTCCACACAGGACAACTATACACACTCCTCAGTACACACAGGACAGCTATACACTCCTCAGTACACACAGGACAGCTATACACACTCCTCTGTACACACAGGACAGCTATACACACTCCTCAGTACACACAGGACAGCTATACACACTCCTCAGTACACACAGGACAGCTATACACACTCCTCAGTACACACAGGACAGCTATACACACTCCTCAGTACACACATGACAGCTATACACACTCCTCAGTACACACAGGACAGCTATACACACTCCTCAGTACACACAGGACAGCTATACACACTCCTCAGTACACACAGGACAGCTATACACACTCCTCAGTACACACAGGACAGCTATATACATAGGATACAGTCCACACAGGACAGCTATATAAATATAATACAGTACACACAGGACATATACACACTCCTCAGTACACACAGGACAGCTATACACACTCCTCAGTACACACAGGACAGCTATACATACTCCTCAGTACACACAGGACAGCTATATACATAGGATACAGTCCACACAGGACAGCTATATAAATATAATACAGTACGCACAGGACATATACACACTCCTCAGTACACACAGGACAGCTATACACACTCCTCAGTACACACAGGACAGCTATACACACTCCTCAGTACACACAGGACAGCTATATACATAGGATACAGTCCACACAGGACAGCTATATAAATAGAATACAGTACACACAGGACATATACACACTCCTCAGTCCAATGTGCATACTTCTCCGTTCTGTCACGAGTTGGGACTTTCCCACCCCGCCCCTTCTGCTCCTCCATTGGTTCTCACAACCCTTCCTTGTCTCTGATTGGCTGTCCGGGCTGTCATTTCTCTTCTTGCACACTTCCTTGTTGTAAATTCCCAGTCTTGACAGAAAGTTTGTGGAGGCTGAAGAATCCCCTCAGAAGCAGAGCCCTGCGTGTGACTGAATGCGGTGCTGAGGGTGCGGGAAATGGCTGCCGCTTTTATCATTACAAGCGCTAGTGAGCTGCCTCTCCGGCTCTTGTTACACACACACTACAACGCCCATGTACTAGTACAGACTTGAGGGCAGTGGCTAGTGGGGTTCAAGAGGCAGCTGCCTTGGGCCCCCCAGGAGCAACTGGGCCCAGGGCAGCTGCCCCTTTTGCCCCATGTTAAAGACGGCCCTGCACAGTGTGGTACACTACTATACATGCTCTCAGCAGCCAGGAAATAGATGTTTTTAATTGCGATTTGTCACGAATAAATTTGGATCGAATCTAATCTTTTTGGGAAATTCAGCAAACCGTCTGAATCGAATTTTTTTGAAATTTGCTCATCTCTACTGATAGGTCCGGGGACCTGGAGCCTCATTGGACCAGAACACCAGTTGCCCAAACATAGGCAGGCTGAGCTGTCACTCAGCCTGCATCATAACTAAGTACACCTAACCCATATAACAACTAATCTCCCCCAGTGTATGTGTTCGCTGCGGGGAGAAACAGAGCGAATGCTCCATAGCTATGGACGTGCTCATGTCACCAGGGGGTGTGGGTCGGCAGCGCGTCTCACATCGCACGGCCGTGCTACAGCCCCAGATCGCAGAGCTGGAGCCCGAACAGGTAAGTTAGTGACAAAACAATAGGTCGTTTTCTGATGACAAAACCACATTGGAAAAATGGATTGGAAATTTTTGCCATGGCTTTCAATGCAGTTGCAACTTTTTCTGGCGAAATAGCTTATGCAATATATAAAGAAACTAAACATCCCCGTATATAAAGAATCTGTTTTTAAAGAGGTTGTTTTAACGGTGGGTACCTTAGTCTCAGATGCCCCTTATGTTCCTCAGGTGCACTTTATATGCTTTGATCCCAGCCAGTGCTTACCTCTTGCTTATCTTTATCCTTGGTATATGTCAGAGACAGCAACATCAGTTGCATCATTAGTAGCAGGTGAGGGGGCAGTAAAGCAATCAGTGACCTGTAATTTTCTACAAATCAGCTGAATTCCTTGTCCTTGTCAATTTCACATGGCGATATTCCAGTCCAACTGCTGGCCAAGTTTACAGTGAGCACACAGACTAAAAACTGACCCGTTCGTTTAAGTATTTTAACAACAAGAACCATTTTCAGTAAGTACTATTGATCCATGCTGAGAAGATTTCAAGGACTCCATCCATTAAAATTCATCCATATTCACTGCCCAGTGTTCTCTGGCCTGAAAGAGGTCTTACCTTCTGCAATTTCTCTACTTAGATGCTGAGCCCATCGTCTATTCTATACTTGGATTATATCACATCTGAAAATGTACAAGAACACCTGTAATAGATAATCAAAGCCAATGGCAATATTCTTCAAGACCTAGAAAAGGGAACATGAAGTTCATCTGAGCTTAATGTATTTCAGATATTTCCATATACATAATAGATGAGGTATCATTATTCCACTGAAGCATATTTATAGGCATCTATTTCTAGCCTCTGTTTTCTGAAAATGAGGGATAACAGCAGAAATGATCATAATCAGCAGCATGGAAAGTTCTACTAGTTTACATCATATTTTACAAAGGTACAGGTGATAAAATACATACCATATAACTGTACAAACATATAGTCGAAATACAATCACACATATAAAAAAGGCTCAACTGAACTTTTATTTGCAATAAACTATTAAAAAGCTTAGCAATTAAACTCTGGGCATTTAGTACCAAAATCATAACTGTAGATCTATGAGGGAAGGTGAGACAGATGGGAACTAGAAGGAAAATGAGTGTGGGGTGAAGAGATGAATCATCATTCCTGCTTCGTGATAATACTTTGTGCTAATGTATTACAGGAAGCTACCATGCAGTCCTAAGAACAGGTCGTCAATATTAAAGTCACCAAAAACCCCTTTAAATACATGTTTTCTGCTAAGTGATAACCTGGGTAACATATACAGTCGTGGCCAAAAGTTTTGAGAATGACAAAAATATTAGTTTTCACAAAGTTTGCTGCTAAACTGCTTTTAGATCTTTGTTTCAGTTGTTTCTGTGATGTAGTGAAATATAATTACACGAACTTCATACGTTTCAAAGGCTTTTATCGACAATTACATGACATTTATGCAAAGAGTCAGTATTTGCAGTGTTGGCCCTTCTTTTTCAGGACCTTTGCAATTCGACTGGGCATGCTCTCAATCAACTTCTGGGCCAATTCCTGACTGATAGCAACCCATTCTTTCATAATCACTTCTTGGAGTTTGTCAGAATTAGTGGGATTTTGTTTGTCCACCCGCCTCTTGAGGATTGACCACAAGTTCTCAATGGGATTAAGATCTGGGGAGTTTCCAGGCCATGGACCCAAAATGTCATTGTTTTGGTCCCCGAGCCACTTAGTTATCACTTTTGCCATATGGCACGGTGCTCCATCGTGCTGGAAAATGCATTGTTCTTCACCAAACTGTTGTTGGATTGTTGGAAGAAGTTGCTGTTGGAGGGTGTTTTGGTACCATTCTTTATTCATGGCTGTGTTTTGGGGCAAAATTGTGAGTGAGCCCACTCCCTTGGATGAGAAGCAACCCCACACATGAATGGTCTCAGAATGCTTTACTGTTGGCATGACACAGGACTGATGGTAGCGCTCACCTTTTCTTCTCCGGACAAGCCTTTTTCCAGATGCCCCAAACAATCGGAAAGAGGCTTCATCTGAGAATATGACTTTGCCCCAGTCCTCAGCAGTCCATTCACCATACTTTCTGCAGAAGATCAATCTGTCCCTGATGTTTTTTTTGGAGAGAAGTGGCTTCTTTGCTGGCCTCCTTGACACCAGGCTATCTTCCAAAAGTCTTCGCCTCACTGTGCGTGCAGATGCGCTCACACCTGCCTGCTGCCATTCCTGAGCAAGCTCTGCACTGGTGGCACTCCGATCCCGCAGCTGAATCCTCTTTAGGAGACGATCCTGGCGCTTGCTGGACTTTCTTGGACACCCTGAAGCCTTCTTAACAAGAATTGAACCTCTTTCCTTGAAGTTCTTGATGATCCTATAAATTGTTGATTGAGTTGCAATCTTAGTAGCCACAATATCCTTGCCTGTGAAGCCATTTTTTATGCAACGCAATGATGACTGCACGCGTTTCTTTGAAGGTCACCATGGTTAACAATGATTTCAAGCATCACCCTCCTTTTAACATGTCAAGTCTGCCATTTTAACCCAATCAGCCTGACATAATGATCTCCAGCCTTGTGCTCGTCAACATTCTCACCTAAGTTAACAAGACGATTACTGAAATGATCTCAGCAGGTCCTTTAAGGACAGCAATGAAATGCAGTGGAAAGTTTTTTTTGGGATTAAAGGGTTTCTACCACTTCGTTTTCACATAATTAGCTTTCAGACACTAGCGATCCGCTAGTGTCTGCTCTACCAAACAATCCTAATATAATAGCTTTTGGTGCAGCCGTTTCGCTAAAAAAGAACTTATATTGATATGCTAATGAGCCTCTAGGTGCTATGGGGGCGTCATTAGCACCTAGAGGCTCGGTCTAGCATATCAATATAAGTTCTTTTTTTTTAGCGAAACGGCTGCACCAAAAGCTATTATATTAGGATTGTTTGGTAGAGCAGACACTAGCGGATCGCTAGTGTCTGAAAGCTAATTATGTGAAAACGAAGTGGTAGAAACCCTTTAAGTTAATTTTCATGGCAAAGAAGGACTATGCAATTCATCTGATCACTCTTCATAACATTCTGGAGTATATGCAAATTGCTATTATAAAAACTTAAGCAGCAACTTTTCCAATTTCCAATATTTATGTAATTCTCAAAACTTTTGGCCACGACTGTACATTCACCTAAAGAATTATTAGGAACACCTGTTCTATTTCTCATTAATGCAATTATCTGTCAACCACATGGCAGTTGCTTCAATGCATTTAGGGGGGTGGCCCTGGTCAAGACAATCTCCTGAACTCCAAACTGAATGTCAGAATGGGAAAGAAAGGTGATTTAAGCAATTTTGAGCGTGGCATGGTTGTTGGTGTCAGACGGGCCGGTCTGAGTATTTCACAATCTGCTCAGTTACTGGGATTTTCACGCACAACCATTTCTAGGGTTTACAAAGAATGGTGTGAAAAGGGAAAAACATCCAGTATGCGGCAGTCCTGTGGGCAAAAATGCCTTGTAGATGCTAGAGGTCAGAGGAGAATGGGCCGACTGATTCAAGCTGATAGAAGAGCAACGTTGACTGAAATAACCACTCGTTACAACAGAGGTATGCAGCAAAGCATTTGTGAAGCCACAACATGCACAACCTTGAGCCGGATGGGCTACAACAGCAGAATACCCCACCGGGTACCACTCATCTCCACTACAAATAGGAAGGAGGCTACAATTTGCACGAGCTCACAAAAATTGGACTGTTGAAGACTGGAAAAATGTTGCCTGGTCTGATGAGTCTCGATTTCTGTTGAGACATTCAAATGGTAGAGTCCGAATTTGGCGTAAACAGAATGAGAACATGTATCCATCCTCTGATGGCTACTTCCAGCAGGATAATGCACCATGTCACAAAGCTCGAATCATTTCAAATTGGTTTCTTGAACATGACAATGAGTTCACTGTACTTTAATGGCCCCCACAGTCACCAGATCTCAACCCAAAAGAGCATCTTTGGGATGTGGTGGAACGGGAGCTTCGTGCCCTGGATGTGCATCCCTCAAATCTTCATCAACTGCAAGATGCTATCCTATCAATATAGGCCAACATTTCTAAAGAATGCTATCAGCACCTTGTTGAATCAATGCCATGTAGAATTAAGGCAGTTCTGAAGGCAAAAGGGGGTCCAACACTGTATTAGTATGGTGTTCCTAATAATTCTTTAGGTGAGTGTATATTATAGTCTGTAGTCTTGTTATTGGACACTAATTAAAGAGGAGAATGTAAGTTGCTTGATTTCAAACTGCTAATTTGTTGACAGTAGGTTGCTAATTATAGACCAATATGGCTACCAAGAAACCCCCTTGTGATGTCACATAAATGTTACTAGACCGAAACACACTTGTGACTTACAGCAATTAACTGATGGAAACATACTTGTGATGCCATAGCAGTTTCCTGAAGGAAACATACTTGTGATGTCATAGCAGTTACCTGAAGGAAACATACTTGTGATGTCATAGCAGTTACCTGATGGAAACACACTTGTGATGATATAGCAATTACCTGATGGAAAAACGCTTGTGTTGTCACAGTAGTTACCTGATGGCAGGGGCGTTACTAGGTTAAAACATTTGGGGCCTGGGCCCCTGATGTTTTGTCGCAGGCCCCGAATGTCCTGCCTGCCAGCTAGATACAACTGAATTGCCATCCTGAGGATGGCAATACAATTTAACCATTTCAGGACCGGGCCATTTTTCACCTTTCTGCCCAGGCCATTTTTAGCAAATCTGACATGTCACTTTATGTGGTAATAACTTTAAAACGCTTTTACTTATCCAAGCCATTCTGAGATTATTTTCTCGTCACATATTGTAATTCATGACAGTGGTAAAATTGAGTCAAAAATTTACCAAATATTTGGAAAAAGTTGCATATTTCCAAGTTTCAATTTCTCTACTTTTAGAATAGATAGTAATACCTCCAAAAATAGTAATTACTTTACATTCCCCATATGTCTACTTCATGTTTGGATAATTTTGAATATTACATTTTATTTTTTTGGGACGTTAGAAAGCTTAGAAATTTAGAAGCAAATCTTAAAATTTTTAAGAGCATTTCCAAACCCCAATTTTTTCAGGACCAGTTCAGTTATGAAGTCACTTTCTGGGGCTTACATATTAGAAACCACCCATAAACCACCACATTTTAGAAACTACACCCCTCAAGCTATTCAAAACGGATTTTACAAACTTTGTTAACCCTTTAGGTGCCCCACGAATATTAAATGAACATTCAAAATTTCACTTTTTTTGCAGATTTTAAATTTTAATCTATTTTTTTCTGCAACACATCAAGGGTTAACAGCCCAGAAAAAAAACTCAAAATCTACCACCCTGAATCTGGAGTTTACAGAAACACCCCATGTGTGCTCAAAAACTGATGTATGGGCGCACAGCAGGCTTCAGAGTGGAAGGAGCACCATATGGCATTAGGAGAGCGGATTTAGCTGGAATGGTAATTGGGAGCTATGTCGCATATGAAGACACCCTGAGGTGGCTCTACAGTAGAAACCCCCAAAAAGTGACCCCATTCCGGAAACTACGACCCTCAAGGAATATTTCAAACTGTGTAGTGAGCACTTATACCCATCAGGCGTTTCACAGAATTAGGAAACGATTGGCTGTGAAAATGAAAAATTGCAATTTTTTCCAAAAAAAGTTGATTTACACCCACATTTTTCACTTTCACAAGGGGAAACAGGACAAAATGCACCCCACATTTTGTTCCCCATTTCCCCCCGAATACACCAATACCCCATATGTGCTAAAAAATGTATATATGGATGCATGGCAGGGTTCAAAAGGGAAGTAGCGCCATAGGGCTTTTGGAGGACAGATTTTGCAGGATTGGCTTTTGGGAGCTACAGTATGTCGCATATAAAGACACCCTGAAGTACCCCTAGAGTGGAAACCCCCAAAAAGTGACCCCATTCTGGAAACTACACCCCTCAAGGAATATTTCAATTGTTTCCAGAAATATTGGCTTTAGGCCCAAATTTTTCACATTCACAAGGAGGAACTGGAGAAAGTGCACCCCCTAATTTATTGCCCATTTTGTCATATACCCCATATGTACTTGTATACTGCTATATGGGTGTATCACAGGGGTCAGAAGGAAAGGAGCACCAAATGGCTTCTGGAAGGCAAATTTCACCGGAATAATTGACAGGCGCCATCTTGCAATTGAACACACCCTGAGGTACCCGTAGAGTGGAAACCCCCAAAAAGTGACCCCATTATGGAAACTACACCCCTCAAGGAATTTTTCAAGGTGTGTAGTGTGCACTTTGTCCCATCGGTCGATTCACAGAATTAGGAAAAGCTTGGCTGTGAAAATGAAAAATTCAAATTTTTTCAAGAAAAAGTTGCTTTACACCCATATTTTACACTTTTACAAGGGGTAACAAGACAAAATGCACCCCACATTTTGTTCCCCATTTCCCCCCGAATACGCCAACACCCCATATGTGCTCAAAGACTGATGTATGGGCACACAGCAGGCTTCAGAGTGGGAGGAGCACCATATGGCGTTAGGAGAGAGGATTTAGCTGGAATGGTAATTGGTAGCTATGTCCCAAGTGGAGACACCCTGAGATGGCCCTTTAGTGGAAACCCCCAAAAAGTGACCCCATTCCAGAAACTACACCCCTCAAGGAATATTTCAAGGTGTGTAGTGAGCACTTTGACCCATCAGGCGTTTCACAGAATTAGGAAATGCTTGGCTGTGAAAATGAAAAATTAAACAAAATTAAACAATGTATAGTGTGCACTTTGTCCCATCGGTCGATTCACAGAATTAGGAAAAGCTTGACTGTGAAAATGAAAAATTAAAATTTTTTCAAGAAAAAGTTGCTTTACACCCAAATTTTACACTTTCACAAGGGGTAACAAGACAAAATGCACCCCACATTTTGTTCCCCATTTCCCCCCGAATACGCCAACACCCCATATGTGCTCAAAGACTGATGTATGGGCACACAACAGAAATATTTCAAGGTGTGTAGTGAGCACTTTGACCAATCGGGCGTTTCACAGAAATAGGAAACGCTTGGCTATGAAAATGAAAAATTTTAATTTTTTCCAGAAAAAGTTGTTTTACACCCACATTCTTCACTTTCACAAGGGGTAACAGGTCAAAATGCACCCCACATTTTGTTCCCTATTTCCCCCAGAATACGCCAACACCCCATATGTGCTCAAAAACTGATGTATGGGCACACAGCAGGCTTCAGAGTGGGAGGAGCACCATATGGCATTAGGAGAGAGGATTTAGCTGGAATGGTAATTGGTAGCTATGTCCCAAGTGGAGACACCCTGAGATGGCCCTTTAGTGGAAACCCCCAAAAAGTGACCCCATTCCAGAAACTACACCCCTCAAGGAATATTTCAAGGTGTGTAGTGAGCACTTTGACCCATCAGGCGTTTCACAGAATTAGGAAATGCTTGGCTGTGAAAATGAAAAATTAAACAAAATTTCCAGAAAAAGTTGCTTTACACCCACATTTTTCACAAGGGGTATCAGGACAAAATGCACCCAACATTTTGTTCCCCATTTCCCTCTGAATATGCCAACACCCCATATGTGCTCAAAAACTGATGTATGGGCACATGGCAGGGCTCTAGAGTCAAACAGCTAAATATGGATTTTGCTGACCTTAATTGTCAGACATGTATTTTAGGTGCCATGTCGCATTAAATAAATTCCTGAGGTCCCCAACAAATGACCCCATTTCAGAAAGAGCACCCCAGTATGAACATTTTAGGTGGTAGAAAGGGTACTTTTCAGCAAACAGGTGTCTCACAGAAGGCAGAAATACTATAGAAAGGATTTCAAAGCACACATTTGTAAAAATAAAAAATTACTAGCAGACCCCAATTTTTCACTTTCACAAGGAGTTAAAGGAGAAAATGCACCCCAGTATATGTTCCCCATTTTCTCCCCTTTTTGCAAACACCCCATATGTGCTTGTAGCCTGCTCTATTGGCGCACAGCAGGTCTCTAGAGGCAAAGTGCAAAAAGTGGTTTTTGCAGGCCTGAATAAACAGACATGAATTTTAGCTGCCATGTCACATTAAATTAATTTCCTGAGGTCCCCAGAAATGAAAAACCCAAAGAAGTTACCCCATGTTAGAAAGGGCACCCCCATACGAACATTTTAAGTGGTGGAAAGGGTACTTTTCAGCAAACAGGTGTCTCATAGAAGGCAGAAATACTAGAGAAAGGATTTCAAAGCACACATTTGTAAAAATGAAAAATTACAAGCAGACCCCAATTTTTTACTTTCACAAGGGGTTAAAGGAGAAAATGCACCCCAGTATATGTTCCCCATTTTTTCCACTTTTTGAAAACACCCCATATGTGCTTGTAGCCTGCTGTATGGGCGCACAGCAGGGCTATAGAGTTTAGATCAAAATATGTTTTTTGCAGGCCTGAATAAACAGACATGGATTTTAGGTGCCATGTCGCATTTAAAACATTAAAATACCCCAAGAAGTGACCCCTTTTTGGAAAGTACACCCCCGTGCAAACATTTTAAGGGGTGGAAAGGGCACGGTTGTCTCACAGAAAAAATATGTAGTGGTTGTTGGAAAGTGGATATGCAAGCGAGGTGTACTAAATCAGAGATATAAAGTGGAAATATTACAGGGAGCATAAAGGATGAAATTAAATTAATACTCCATGGATGTGTGATAGATTTTGAAAGAATCCTGCATGCACAGGTCAGGTTTTTCAGGGCAGGTTTCACAGTGGTAAATGGAGTCTTTCCTTATCCCCCTTTTGGAACACACCCTGCATCTTTTTTGGGTCCTTCTGAAAGAAGACCGAGGGCTAGGCCCACAGGTACAGAGGGTACAAGATGCCACACAGACACAGACAACGGTTCTTACCCAGCAGTAAAGTTTACTGAACAGTAGTAATGGATAAGTGGCTAGGAATATATAAACAGGATAACAACAGAGCATAAATCAAGCAGTAACAGTAAAGCCTCATTCACACGTCAGTGTTTCACGTACGTGTGCTATATGTGTTCTCCGCGGACAGCACACATCCCCATTCATTTGAATGTGTGTTGTCACACATCAGTGTTTTAGCACGGTCCAGTGTTTTCAGCACAGATGCATGTCCTATCTTGGTCCGTGTTCCCGGATCCCTCATGCCCATTATAGTCTATGGGTCCGTAAAAAACACGGATGCAACACGGATGCCATCCGTGTTGCATCCGTATTTCACGGATCATTAAGAAGAGATGCTTTGAAAATTATTTTTCAGCTGTTCAGTGTCAGTGAAACACATGCAACACGGACAGCAAAAAACGGACCCACGGACCCAACACGGATCTGTCATGGGAGAAAACACGGATTGAACATGGTCCGTGTTACCACTGATCCAAAACTGACACGGACGTCTGCATGAGGCATAATACTGCCTAACGCTAAACTAGCTATTGCAAAATATTCCCCCACAGTCCATAAAGCAGCCTGGCTGCACCTGAATGTTCCTGAGCGAGCTTTGTCTTTGGGGTGCACCCTTAAGTATTGCACAATACTATTTGTAATCCAACAAAGAGAAGTCTGTATCTTGCCGCTTTCTTATATATCCCCAACTGCTGCAGTACAACGAGCTGTGACGCGGCAGAGCCACACTTACAGTTCCTTGGGTAGTTTGGTAAGTTCTTGGTACTTTTCCTCGATCCCCTGGTCCACTCCAGAACTGGACCGTACAGCTACTTGCTTCCCGGATTCGTTGCTGTGAATCTTCCCTCAGGGCTGTAGTCAGAATCCACTGCAAGCCAAAATTCCTCTTCCAAGCTCCACAGCAAGTCCTTCCTGACGTCCTCAGCATTACACAGCCAGAGACTCACTCCCCTTCCTGCTCTGCACCGGAACTCCTCCCTTTCCTGGGGAGAGTGTGATGCAGCAAGTGCAGTCTCAAAACTGCAAATACAGTTCGCCATAACCCTTCTGAGAGTCCTAGCCTGCCCCTAAATTATCAGTATTTTAATTTTGCAATTTTGTATTTAATTTTGTATATAAGAATTTTCTCTTTAGTAAACTTCAATGTAGATTAGTCCTTTTCTGCCATCTACTGATCAAGCGAATTATAGCAGGCAATTTACACTCTACACTCAATAACATTGGTAAATCTTGCTTACACCCTTACACTTCCGTTCCTTGCTGTTTGGGGGACTTGACCTGGAAAATGTTGCCCTGGTACAACACAGGCACCTTAACTTCCTGAAGTACTGTGACCCTCCCCGGCCTGGGTTTGAAAAATTGGGGCCTTGATTACCACCTCTTGGAACTGAAGGAAAGTTCCTCTGTGGCCTGCAGAATGAAATAGCATGTACACATTGCACATTGCCATCTGTACAATGTGTACGGACTGCTTTTTGTACCACACTTTTGTTTTTCGTGTGGCACTGTAGGGCTTCATAAGTTGATCTGCAAGATCCACCCCTCCCATGTGCATGTTGTAGTCCAGGATGCAAACTGGTTTGGGGGTAGTGGTTGTGGTACCACATACAGGGGCAAGGGAGCTGGCGTTAGTGTGAATGTTGGTCAGTACAAGGATATCCCGCTTGTCCTTGTACTTAACCACCAGCATGTTTTACCCATTCTCAGTGGTTGCCCTACCAGGGAGCCGCAAGCCACAGTACAGTTAGGGACCTGAATAGGGGTATGTTGGTAAAATAGTTATCCACATAGAGCACCCAGCAGTGGGTGCAGTAACTCCCACACAATCTTCCCACTAATTCCTATGATGGGGGGGCATTCTGGGGGTTCTATTCGGGAATCTCTCCCTTTATAAACGCAGAATTTGTGGGTGTACCCGGAGCTACTCTCACAAAGTTTGTATATTTTTATGCCATACCTTGCCCGTTTGCTAGACAGGTACTGGTGGAATCTAATCCTCTCTTTGAACAGTAATAGGGACTCATCTACACCTACATTTTTAATCGGGGTTGTACACCTCAGCAAACTTGGTGCTGAAGTGGTCAATGACAGGCCTAACTTTGAAACAGATGGTCAAATGTTGGGTCGTTTTGAGGTGGGGACTGTACATTGTCATTGTAGTGTAGGAATTTCCGTAATTGAATCAAATCTATTCCGGGTCATGGTCTGACTGTAAATTGGAGTCTGGTAGAAAATGTCCAAACTCCAATATTGCCTAATGGTTGTTTTTTTTACAACGCCCATATGCAGCACGAGTCCCCAAAATGTCATCATCTCTGCTGCACTTACTGGGGTCCAACCTAGGGGTCTAGCATATGGCGTAGTAGGGTTCTGGGAAATAAATTGCTGGGCATTTAAATGTGTTTGGGTCACCATCAAATTTATAAAATCTTCTGAGAAAAAGATTTTGAAAAAATCAATTTCTGTGAAGCCCGTGCAGTCAATTTGGATTCCAGAGTTTCCCATAAACTCTGGAATTTGGGGCTGATAATCATCAGGGGGTGGGGTCCATAAGGGAAGGGACAGGGACGGAAGGTGTTTTAGGGATTTGGAACAGCTGCAAATGAATAACTAAATCAGTGCAGCTATTCCAGATGTTCTTCTTTCTTCTTCTTTCTTCTTCTTTTCAGCAGGAAAGGGGTTAAATCACTGTGGTGTGCACCACAAGTCCCAGCAAGCCAACAAGCAGCACAGAACCTCTCTGTATGCAGTCACCAGCTAGAATGGCTGCATACAGGGACTGGTGTCCCCTGCCTCACCTCGGAGGTGACCGATGCTGACTTGTTCAGCACCTGCCACCTCCCCCTGACCTCCTCCTGACCCTCCCCGATGCCTCTGACAGCTTCCTGCGCTGCGATTTGCTGGTCTCATTGATCGGCCAATCACAGCGCTCGAAGCTGCAGGGGTGGGGGGGTGCAGCACCATGCTGCCATTACCTGGCATGGCTGCCTGCCGGTAAGAGCAGGCATGGTGCTGCGACTCCCCCCCGATTGTTCCCCTGTGCCCCGCGGACCTTGCGTCGTACATGTACGGCACTGGGCGTTAAGTCACATCCGTTTGTGCCGTACATGTACGGCGCTGGGTGTTAAGGGGTTAATCTAATGCACTGGAAGAGCTGAAGAACCTGTGATGACATCACATTCCATGTGATCAGTTCTAAATGCAGTAGCTGAAAAGGACCTGCAATGATGTCACCATCATGTGACCAGTGCAGTAGAGTATGGCTAAGCAGTGAAGAGAAGTCCTGGGAAGAAGCTGAGGTGCTGAAGGGAGAGAAGTTGCTTACATTAGTGGGGTGGAGTGATGTTATTTACATGGGACTGAAAGTTGAGGGGGTGATGTTATTTACATGGTAATGCATGTTGGAGGTGGCTGGGGCAGGGTGATTTTATTTACATGGGACTATATGTTGAAGGCGAATGTGGTTGGCAGTGATATTATTTACATGGGACTGAATGTTGACGGGTAATGCTATTTACATAGGAATGCATGTTGGAGGTGCGAGTGCTATGTCCTCTTCATTGCACTTCTTGATGACTCCCCTGTAGTGGCAATGTAGTTCTACTGAATGGAGTGACTACACTGCACTTCTAGAGTTGCAAGATGATGTGCAGTGTAATGAAGCGGAAGTAGCGCTCGCATGGAGCACCACATCCTCTTCAAACAGCTGATTAGTGGGGGTTTAGGGTGTCAGACCCCACTTATCAGTTATTGATGACCTATCCTGAGAATAGGTCATCAATACAAACAGGCTGCACAACCCCTTTAATGAAGACCTATCTCCTCCTCTCCACCTTTATTGCAGACTGTTGGCAATTCATTTTTAGATTCTAGTAGAAATAATAAAGGAATGGCAGAACAAAGAGTCATAAGAATATCTGCTCCAGAATTATTACATTTTAGCACTCTGTGGTGGTATAATTGTCATTGTATATGATGTTATGTAGGCAGTCCTGCATAATTTCATTCATTTCTTGGCCATAGCCACTTTAATGAAACACCCATTTTTATTTTTTTTGCCATAGCATTTAGCACAGGTCCCTAATACATTACTATGTTGGAGCTCTCCCATGTAGACATATCTGAAAAATATTGTATACCATGAGAACAAGCATATATTCTAAAGATAACAAACCTTTGATTGCAATCTTGCCTTTTATTACAATGTTTACTTCAAGAAATCAGCAGGATGAATGATATAGAGAGAGTTGCTTGTACTTGTAAAAGTCTCAGTTGATGGTTTACTTTTACAAACTCTTGCACAGTCTACTACCCTGGTAAAATCTATAGACCAGTGGTGGCAAACCTTTTAGAGACCGAGTGCCCAAACTGCAACCCAAACCCCACTTATTTATCGCAAAGTGCCAACACGGCAATTCAACCTGAATACTACAATCCAATAGTATATCTTCCATATATTTCATAATTTAGCTATACTAGCCTGCCTGCATTCAGTGCTCTGCCTGTGCTGTTCATAGTGCGCCCTGAGCTGTAGAATGGCAGGAAAAGACTAGTAAGGCATATTGGTTAACCTTAGACTTTTTCCATTGATTGGTGCCCACAGAGAAGGCTCTGAGTGCCCCCTCTGGCACCCGTGCCATAGGTTCGCCACCACTGCTATAGACAGTGAAATGTCTTTAATCTGGGATCTGATAATCTAGCACTTGATTCTAGTACCAAATAAAATTTCACAAAGGCTGCTACACAGGAAGAGCAGTTCAGCCAGGGCCTGGAGAAGAAGAGGAGTGCAGTGCAGAAGATCAAAAGCAGGGTCCGTTACCAGAGCTCAGGCCTGGTGTGATGCACCCACCCAGGTGAAGCAATGTAGTCCAGACAGGTACAGAAAGGCTGTGGCAGACAGAGCATTGTGTGACACTGATGGAAAAGTGCAACACGGACCAGTGCACGGTTGCAGAGTGTGGAGCATGTGTGCCAGACAAGCAAGGCCTCAGAAGTGCCCGGCCAGATTCTCCACTGTAACAAAAAGAAAGGTCCCGCCTTGGAGAGATAGAGATCAATCACCAGGAAGGTCCATCGCCCACTAGCAGGAACAGTAAGTGCAGCCCCTGAGAGTACTGTATAAAGTTAAAATGGCTCTGTCACAATCCTATTAAAGCAGACAGACATGAAAAACCAAATACTTAACACAAAGCTACAGCATTACTACTTAGAGATGAACATTTTTTCTATGCTTATAAGCTAACACACACATTGCTGGTGTCTTTATAATCATATATTGTGCTTGTGAATAAAGCAGTGATATGTAGATTAGCTTTCTGAGCAGATCTCAGCGTGGTGAAGCTATAGTACGTAGTGCAGGGATCAGCAACCTCCAGCTGTTCAGAAACTACAACCCCCAGAATGCTTTATTTAATTCTGTGGGGTTAGAAGAAAATCTGAGCATGTTTGCATGCTGGGAGGTGTAGTTTCAAAGCAGCTGGAGTGCCAAAGGTTGATGATCCCTGACATACAGTAGTATATACTGTATGATATGTACATGCTAGGACACAGCTCTGCGCTCAGCATGTCTAGCCTTGTCAATCAAGTGAAGGGGGGAGTGTGCAGAGCATAGGGGGTGTTACAGAGCGGTGCTCAAAGGATTCAGACCCGCCTCCTGGTGCTAAAACTTCTCATTTACATATGATTACACATTTAAATTGCTCTGCAGCTTTTTAGCCTACAGACAAAAGAAAGGCATTGATTAAATCAGCATGATGAGCCCTACCAGGCAGTATGTCTGGTTTAACAGGATTGATCCTGGTGACAGAGCTATTTTAAACCAATTTTACACCTGCTACGCTGCTATCAACTCAGTTTCTTAAAGAGACAATGTACCTATTGAATATTAATTTACCTGTTTCACAAGTAGAATAGTTTGTTGCTGTACTTCAAAATTATCTTTAGTAAAGCCTTTCCAGTGTTCCTCAGTTTTCAGAGTGAGTTGTCGCCATACACATGCATACCTTACAACTTTTTTTTCACTTTTAAGCTACTCTCTCTACTGTTATAGGACATAACATTAGGGGAAGTGACCTCCCAAGAACAGATTTACAAAAATTTACACCAGAAACTGCCATAAACTATAGCTCTAATTTACACCAGCTCATAGCTCATGAACTGTCAGAAGATACAACAACATAAGGTCTATAGCTCTTACTAAATCTTACTCCAATGAAGTTCCTATTAACATTGATTTCTGGTTTTAATAAATTATCCCCTAAGAGTATGAACTGGGTTAGTTAAATAAAAATACATTGAGGTAGAATTATTAAGAATGGCGTTTCATATACTAGTCTGAAAAAGGATTGTTGATGTGAATTGAGCCAAATATATTCAAAAACATGCTTTTAACTAAATTTAGTACCCTTTGAACTGTTCTAAAGTCAGAAAATGAAATCTACACCTGCTACGAGCAGAGGGGATAAGGGGGATGGGACCACACTCCTAAGCTTCTGCACTGGGGTTGCATTCACTTCACACTGCAGATATTTGTTGTCAGGCTATTAGGCTACTCAGCTTGCCTGCATATCTCATGCACCATTACTCCATTACGATCTATTGTAGAGCAGGAACTTTGTACAGCAGCATCTCATCCCTCCTCCTCATTCCTCTCAGTCTGCTCATCCATGAGAGAGGATCACATAATTACTATGTATTGTAGAGTGATCATACATGAGATATGCTGTCAGGCTGAGTAGCCTGAGAGCACCATATTATCAGTGTGAAGTAAAGCCCCCTTCATCCTCCCTAAGCCACTGTAGAATTGGATGAAACCAGTCCTAGTAACAATGTACCGTAGGATGGGTTTCTGGGGACCAACATTCCCAGAGAAGTCCTTTAACTTTTAACATAAAATGATTGGCTATGCATGTAATACTTGTGCAAGCCAGGTCCGACTCTTTGTTCTGGCTTCTACAGGTGAGTTGTCATTGGGAGATCCACTTCTATGAGTTCCATATGCCCTAATTGGGCATCTGCGTTAACTAGTGTTAAAAGACTACGCTATACTAAAATGAAAATAAATACCAAAGCTGTAGCAAAGCTGTAGCCATCCTAAATTCACTGGTTTGTACATGCCGTTTCTCTGTTTTTAAGGTCTGATTGTTTCAGGTGATTTTTTCCTTTGTATTTTGTATTAGTCACTCCATCTCATGGTGTACACCTAATAGTCTGTTACTATAGAAATACATTGGAAACCTTATAGTACAGATGAATTGTATTGTTTGGTGTTATATGACTGCTAGCTGATCAAATGTCCTCTACCTGATAAACCTAACAGTCTTTATAAATGGAATGAAAGGCACAGGATGGAAGGGACACGATGGAAGGCACATGAGTGATTGATGTTGTTACTTGTAGATTTTCTATGGAGCAAAATCTATTGTGGAACAGTTTTCATTAAAGGGGTTCTCGGAGACAGTGCACCCTTTTCATATTTACTGGCTGGGTGCAGGGGTTACAAAAAAAAGGCTCTCCTATCATCGGTGCTTCGATTCCAGCCCCAAACTCTCTTTTTCTCCCCTTCCGATCCCGACTGGACCAGAAGTGTAACGTGTTGTCTACACTCACATCACTGCTTCTGGCCAATCACTGGCCACAGTAGTGATGTGTGTAGGCACGGCATGTGATTGCTGCCTCTGCTGAGGCCACTGTAATGTATTTACAAAGTTGCAAAACTTTTTATGTAGATACATTTTATTCGTAAACTATAAAATACACAAGCCGTAAGCAAGTCACCAGCTATCATATTAAATCAATACATTATAAATGATCCCCATAACTTTCACCCACCAACTTAAAGGGAGTCTGTCACCTAATCTGAGCCTTTTAGACCGCTCAGATCAGGTTATAGACTCCTTTTCCCACATTACAATAGTACCTTTATTTGTGCTGTCCCTCGCCGAAATTTTAAAACTTATGCTAATGAGGTTCAGCAAGTGCCCAGGGGCGGTGTTACTGCAGCAAGTGCCCAGGCCCCTCGGCGATGTGCCCAGAAAACCACACCTATTTCACCCCTCTGGCCCACCCTCCTTTCCTATTATTACCTCCTCCTCCTCTCCCCAAATCTCGCGCCTGCTAGAGGAAAGACACTGCTGCGCCGACCCGCCCCTTCTTTGGCTTCACTGCAGTCCTCTGCAGCGGCTGGTTACTTATGCCCGTTGGATTTGGAGCTACGGACCGGCGCATGCGCAGTTCAACTCCCTGTTCTTCTGCCCATAATGGGAACAGCAGTGCGCAGGTGCAGGACAAGTGTGGAGCGGCGCAGGAGCGAGATTTGTGAGGGAGAGGAGGAGGTAATAATAGGAAAGGAGGGCGGGCCAGAGGGGTGAAATAGGTGTGGTTTTCTGGGCACATCGCGGAGGGGCCTGGGCACTTGCTGCAGTAACGCCGCCCCTGGGCACTTGCCGAACCTCATTAGCATAGGTTTTAAAAGTCTTTTTTGGACGATTTCAGCGACGGACAGCACAAATAAAGGTATCATTGTAATGTGGGCAAAGGAGTCTATAACCTGATCTGATGCCAGCACAGGGAAGGAACACTATGCCGGCACTGCGCATGCACGAGCTCGTGCATCGCGAGAGCGAGATCACAGCGATCTGACTTTCTGAGCAAGGAAGAGATTCCTGGATACAGGCGGTCCTGGGCTCCTTCACAGGGGGGCGTGGCTGGGCTCCAGAACGGTTAGTGCAGCCCCTTGGGCTCCTTAGGCTGATTTACATATATTTAAAATCATTTTTTACACTCAATAAAACCACACAGAGCTATGGGACAGGTATATTACGGACATGCTAGCGGCGATCTAGCCGTGCATGTCCGCAACTCTATAGGGTAAAAAGAGGTGACAGAATCCCTTTAATTATCTTACTAGACTAATGATGTATCATAAAGTGGCAGCATTTAAATGTAGATATGAAAGAAATCTGGCAATTTCAGCAAGATGTCTCATTATATTAGAGAGCACCAATGATTAATACATCAAGACAAGTGCTGATTCTCGCTTCAGCTACTTGTGGGGTGTCCTTCAGATCTGAGTGGCTGGCTGTGAGACAACATAGTGTTTCATGTACCAGTCTTTTCTTATTAGGTACAAGATACAAAATGTTTCTTTAATAAAATCACTTTGTGAGCTTTAAACTTAAATTTGAATTCCCTTTATTGGTGGTAATAATTTTATTATTACCTAGTCCTATGATGAAAACAAGTTACTACTCTTAGAAGATTTGTTTTTCTTTTATTATCATGTATGTCTTCAGGCAAATCAAATAAATTCTCACCAATTCTGTATGAAATTAAAAAATGGGAAAACAATTCTAAAATAGGACTTTTATTTATTTTTAGCAGAACGCAAGAAAGTGCATGCTCTGTCCATCTAATAATGCTGGAGTCTGATACTGGCAGGGAGCTGCGCCTCATCAGACAATGATGGTATGTAAGGAAGGAGGCAGAACGCCTCAGAAACGTCTTTTACATTATTTTATATGTTTTATTGTTTTAATAAATTATTTTCCACATCGGTATCCTGCGCTGGTGGAAGTCTGCTTTTTTTTCATTCTTTTTTTTTTTTGCTGTGGTGCAAGTACAGAGATTTCCCTGGATGACCGGCGGGCGAGGCTGTGGATTACCTTGAGTGTGGAGGGATTTAGCACTGAACAGACTTGTGCCTGTAATCGCACAACACCCTCAGGTGAGCTTAATACTAAGGCCTCTTGCACACGAAGGTTTATTTTTTCCGTTTGCATTCCGTGTTTTGCATTCTGTATACAGTACCATTCAATGGGTCCGCACAAAAAAAACGGAATGTACTCTGTATGCATTCCGTATTTCCGTTCCGTTCAAAGATAGAACATGTCCTATTATTGCCCGCAAATCACGTTCCTTGGCTCTATTCAAGTCAATGGCGCTGCAAAAAAAATGGAACGGATATGGAAGGCATTCGTATGTCTTCCATATCCATTCCGTTTTTGTGGAACCATCTATTGAAAATTTTATGCCCAGCCCAATTTTTCTATGTAATTACTGTATACTGTATATGCCATGCTTCCGTTTCCATTTGGGATCTGCAAAAAACAGAAACCAAACGGAAAAACGGAACGAAAGAACGGAACAGAAGCAGAACGAAAACACTACTGAAACAAAAAACGGATCCATTTAAAACGGACCACAAAACACTGAAAAAGCCATACGGTCGTGTGCAAGAGGCCTAAGGGTGCTGGCACACAGTGCAGTTCTGACATGCATTCAAGATTCAGTTTTTTATTGTAGCTAGCTGAAATTAATTAAATCATCCCCACAATGCAGAACACCAGGGTTTAATGAGGCTGCTAAACTGGCAAAATTGAAAACTGCATCCTGAATGCATGTGCCAGCATTCTAAGCCTGCATTTGCATTTTTTATATTTAATGGTCCTTCACTATGGAGCGCCGTATGGTTTAACCCATAGAGGTTTCCCGTTGTACATGTAGAGCGCTGGGATCTGTGACTTAAGGACCAGCGCCGTACAGCGGCACAGACCCAGCAGTCACTGACAGCTGAGCCACTGGTGCATACACCGGCATCAATGAAAACACAGATGCCTGCGTATTGACAACTTGTATGCTGTGGTCAAAGCTGACCGCAGCATGCAGAGGGTTTGCGGAGGGTACGGGTTCCCTCCACATCCCCAGGGGCGGAGCTATAGGGGGTGCAGAAGTAGCAGTCGCTACCGGGCCCAGGAGCCTGAGGGGGCCCAAAGACCCTGGTGCCACATAAGAAGACACTGGTATTATAGAAAGTGCATGCTGGACAAGTTACAACTCTGGCTGGAGGGAAGGGGTTAGATCAAGAATTTGGCATGGGGAGGGTCGTTTCAATTTTTGCCTCAGGCAGCACCAAGTATGTGGTTCCCTGCCCCTGGCCACAAAGCACTGAGAGAAGGGGGGCCCAAGCTTGCACCAGGGCCCATGAGCCTTTATCTATGCCCCTGCACATCCCCATCGGGTCCCCGCACTGCTGTGACAGGGACCCGGTGGCTGAGAAGACAGCCCGATGCCTTCCATTGGCATCGAGGTTTGCCTTCTACAGAAGCCTGTGAGATCCAGCCCCTTAGGCTGGGTCTCACAGACAGGCTGTCAGTGTAAAAGCTGACATGCAATGCATTACAATACAGGATGTATTGTAATGCATTGCAGAGGGGATCAGACCCCCCAGAAGTACAAGAGTGGGACAAAAATAAAAAGTAAACAAAAAGTATAAAAGTGTTTTATTTTTTTTATTTTTTTATTTAAAGGGAACCTGTCACCGGGATTTTGTGCACAGAGCTGAGGACATGGGTTGCTAGATGGCCGCTAGAACATCCGCAATACCCAGTCGCCATAGCTTTGTGTGCTTTTATCGTGTAAAAAAAACGATTTGATACATATGCAACCTGAGATGAGTCAGGGACAGGACTCATCTCAGGTTAATTTGCATATGTATCAAATTGTTTTTTTTTACACAATAAAAGCACACAGAGCTATGGGGACTGGGTATTGCAGATGTTCTAACGGCCATCTAGCAACCCATGTCCTCAGCTCTATACACAAAATCCCGGTGACAGGTTCCCTTTAAAAAATAAAAGTTTCAAGTTAATAATAAAGCACATATAAAAAAAATTCAAAAATGGAAAAAAACAGACATATTGGCTATTTCCACGTCCATAATGACCAGCTCTATAAAAATATCACATGATCCACCCGTCACATGAACGCTGTAAAAAAAAAAAAAACTGTGCTAAAACAACTATTTTTTGTCAGTGTTAATTACTGTGTAAAGTAATTAACAGGCGTAACTATAAGGCCCTTTTCACACGGGCGAGATTTCCACGCGGGTGCAATGCGTGAGTTGAACGCATTGCACCCGCACTGAATCTGGACCCATTCATTTCTATGGGGCTGTGCACATGAGCAGTGATTTTCACGCATTGCGTGAAAATCGCAGCATGCTCTATTTTGTGCGTTTTTCACGCAACGCAATGCTATTATTTTCCCTTATAACCATGTTATAAAGGAAAATAATACAATCTACCTTTTATTACATGTCCACAGGCCATGTTGTGAAAGTATGGTCAGTGAGGATTCAACAGCTGGAACCACCATCAAGGTGAGATGAGGATGGGTGTACAGAAGTGGATATGTACCATGCACGAACTTTTGCTTTCCTGTAGAATAAATGTTTTTTTAAATTAAAGGGGTTTTCCAAGATGTTAATACTGATGACCTATCCCCTTGGATACATCATCAGTGTCTGATCAGTGGGGTTCTGACATGACACCTGGACCCCCGCTCCCAGCGGCGCTCACAGTAGTGCCGCGTCCTTCTCACAACTTTCCCTAGGCTGTGTGACGTCATGTTCATCGGTCACATGGCCTAGGCACAGCTCAGCCCCATTAGAGTGAATGGGGCTGAACTGCAATACCAAGCACAGCCGCTATATAGTGTACAACGCTGTGCTTGGTAAACTGCTAGGAGGCCACGACGCTCATAGAAGCACCAGTGCCTTCTCAAACAGCTGATCGGCAAGGTTCCCAGGTGTCAGACCCCCACCAATCAAATACTGATTACCTATCCTGAGGATAGATGCAGCGGCAGCCGTGCGGGGATCAGGATCGACGCGGGTGCCTGGGAGTGGGGTAAGCATAACCTATATGGTGCCCAGACATTGGGGGGGGGGGGGGGTCATTATAGGGGTTGGATAACTCCTTTAAGAGATGAACAAAAAAAAAAAAAAGGGTTTGTTGCCCATTTTCATAATTTAAGCAATGAAAGCTCTTTTGATAAATGTTCTTCCTATAACACACTAGAGTGGACAGAATGGTTAATTTTAGGTGATTATCGCCCTGTCCATATTTTTTCATCTATTTTTGAACATGCTGTATGATATTCATCTACTGCTCTCTAACTTGTCTCTTTATTAACCCCTGTACACATGATGAAAAACAGACGTAGTCAAGTAGCAAATGATAATCTCCCACAAAACGCTTTAAATACACCGCTACAGCAAACTTTAAATTGCCATTTTGTCAAATGAAGTAAATGCACTTACCTAAAAGAAAGCTCCAACACCCAGAGAAGAATGGTGCTGCTACCCCAACGCTGATCCGCTGCTGTTGCATCCAGAAAGAAAGTGCTGCCTCTTTAATTGACTTTGGCACTGTTGCTTTGGTACAGATTATAGAGCGTTGTGGCCCAGCACCCCCAATGATGCAGCCAGCAGGTCACTCCTGTAGATAGGGAGTTCAGTCCCTTCAGAAAGATGAGTGGTGCTGGCAGTCCAATGATATTACTGCTGGTTCCCCAGGGAAGCAGTCATGTTAGTGAGTACATCAATCATTTGAAGATGATAAGGAGGGGCCCCATTAAAGCTTGGTCCAGACCTCACTTGGAATATGTCTGTGGCATTTGCCACTTATTGTGCTCTCATCCTTCGGCTGGGGGTGGGAGTGAAGTGGGCTCTGCTGCAGTCACTGCAGCAGCAGGGGAAGTAGCTACAGTGTCAAGACTACTGAAGGATTACAATAGCCTGCCACAAAAGAGAGTGTCCCCTGCTGGGGGCACGTGAGTAAAGAGGTGTGGTGCATATGTGAAGGTTACACAGGACTGCTAGAAGTTCAATGCATTCCACTGCTGGGGATGTGCCAAAACAGGCCTGAACAGCTAACAGGACCTCAAAGGTCCTGAGAATGGAGGCCCGATATACTGTAGAATTTGCAGCTTAGGACCACAGCAAGATGGCTGCAGCAATGATGTTAAGCAACGAGATTAGAATGCCAGGTAAGAACAGATAGGCCCCCTTAAGAATAGGCTGCCTGATGAACTAATGTCTTGGTCTGTGTGCCAGCCCCTGGAGACACTTGAGTAAGGGGGCAGGGGGGATTAAAGCTATTCCCTGCACAAGCCCAATAGATAGAGGCCAGAAAATGTTTCAAGCTTGCAAAATTGCATTGACAATTGGAAAAACCTAGAAATACAGTACTGTTCAACATATAGTTGGAAGACATTGTGAGATTACTATCAGCCCGCCTCCTTCAAATACCACATCTAGAACCTCATATAATACCATTTTTGACCCTAATAGTGCCATTTAGTTCCTCTGACTGTTATATATATAAGTCCAAGATATAATATAAATCAACTCAGTCATATGGGCACAAGTGCATTCTTTCCGCTTTTTTTTGCCAAATAGTATAAAAGGAATTGTAGCACCAGAATGTTGCAAAAAGAAAACCCATGCAGATAATTTCTGTATAACCACAAATGTGGTTGTGTATAGTCAGGAATGTAAGGCTGGTCCTGGCTATTTTAGGCTGGGTTCACACTTGAGCGTTTTACAGCGCGTTCAAACGCGCTGTAAAACGCTCAACACATGAAAACCAATGCTTCCCTATGGCCCTGGTTCTCACTTGAGCGTTTTACAGCGCGTTTGAACGCGCTGAAAAACGCCCTACGCTCAAACAAGTTCTTGAGCTTCTTTGGGGCGTTTTGACGCGCGTTTGTGGCCATAGGACACTGCAGTCAATCACATAAACGCGCGTCAAACGCGCGTTTACTACTGCAAAAAACGTGCATAAAAACGCGCGGCAAAAACACGCGTTAAACGCGCATATCAAATACGCTTAGGTCTGAACCCAGCCTTAATGTATGAGGTCCAGAGATTTCTTATGGCAACCTTGTGAAAAAGGTGCACAAAACATATATATATATATATATATATATATCCAAAAGATGGCAGGGCAGCACTCCTCACTTCAAGTGATGCAAATGATTCAGGTGCCAGCGTTTTCCCCTGGGTCCTGGTGTCCAAACACAATCCAAATAAATGTAACGCAGCACTCCTTAGATAAAAAGTTAAAAAATACAAAATTTATTCGAAGCACGTTGATACAGGTTGTCTGTTACATTTATTTGGATTATATATATATATATATATATATATATATATATATATATATATATATATATAGTTAAAATGCATACAATGTGCATAGGAAATTAGCTTTTGTTCTGTTTGATTCTGCTTCCACCTGCTGAAAGATTAGGAGAATGCACATTTAAAGAAACCTAACACTTGTTTAAAAAGTCAGTGCAATCCACATTCAGAAAAAGGGTGATGGTGAGTGGAATACTCAGCATCCTTTAGAAAACTAGAAAACTGAGTGCTTGCTCATGTTTTCAGCAGTCATAAATGTTCATAGACTGGATCCTGGGGGGAGATTATGCGCATATGAAGGGATAAGATTTTGGAGACAGTAGTTCTTATCCTGTGACATTTGAGTGAACACCATTAGTACTTCTAGCCATTCGTAGGTAGAATAATTTTCTACCTACGAACAAGAATCGGCTCATGGCAACCAAGATGAGTGCAGGGAGGAGAAAATGACTGTAGTCAACTTATCCTCCAAAGAATTAACCTCTGCTCAAGTGAGTGTCCTGACAAAGGGATTCTCATTCTGTCCTAGTTCACGCATAGATTGGTTTGAGTTTGAATCTAATTTATTTTCTTTTTTCCGCCGCATTAAATTAAGAATATGGTTTCATAAAAAGGATGGAGTTGTGAAGCCCCAGATGAGTGAGTTCACTCTGGGGTCTCTCAACTTATTCCAAAGGAGCAATTTTGTACCAGCTGTCAATGAACCTGCAGTGGAGGCTTATATCAGTGCTGTCCGACGTGGGATTTCTGAGCTCCGGTCATCCTCCTCTGAGGACCTGGACTTCAGATACCCCATTCTGACTACCACTGAGATTCAGGCTCTAAAATCCCTTAGATCCGACCCCACCCTCACTTTGAAACCGGCTGACAAGGGGGGTGTGGTCGTAGTAATGGTTTTATGGACTGATGAAATGAGAAATGACAGATGGATGGGCCCATGGCTGGATTGGTAAAGGGCAGAGAGCTCTAGTCCGACTCAGACGCCTGCAAGGTGGAGGTGGAGTACTGGTTTGGGCTGGTATCATCAAAGATGAGCTTGTGGGGCCTTTTCGGGTTGAGGATGGAGTCAAGCTCAACTCCCAGTTCTACTGCCAGTTTCTGGAAGACACCTTCTTCAAGCAGTTGTACAGGAAGAAGTCTGCATCCTTCAAGAAAAACATGATTTTCATGCAGGACAATGCTCCATCACACGCGTCCAAGTACTCCACAGCGTGGCTGGCAAGAAAGGGTATAAAAGAAGAAAATCTAATGACATGGCTTCCTTGTTCACCTGATCTGAACCCCATTGAGAACCTGTGGTCCATCATCAAATGTGAGATTTACAAGGAGGGAAAACAGTACACCTCTCTGAACAGTGTCTGGGAGGCTGTGGTTGCTGCTGCACGCAATGTTGATGGTGAACAGATCAAAACACTGACAGAATCCATGGATGGCAGGCTTTTGAGTGTCCTTGCAAAGAAAGGTGGCTATATTGGTCACTGATTTGTTTTTGTTTTGTTTTTGAATGTCAGAAATGTATATTTGTGAATGTTGAGATGTTATATTGGTTTCACTGGTAAAAATAAATAATTGAAATGGGTATATATTTGTTTTTTGTTAAGTTGCCTAATAATTATGCACAGTAATAGTCACCTGCACACACAGATATCCCCCTAAAATAGCTAAAACTAAAAACAAACTAAAAACTACTTCCAAAAATATCCAGCTTTGATATTAATTAGTTTTTTGGGTTCATTGAGAACATGGTTGTTGTTCAATAATAAAATTAATCCTCAAAAATACAACTTGCCTAATAATTCTGCACTCCCTGTATATATACAGTCAGGTCCATAAATATTGGGACATCAACACAATTCTAACATTTTTGGCTCTATACACCACCACAATGGATTTGAAATGAAACGAACAAGGTGTGGTTTAACTGCAGACTGTCAGCTTTAATTTGAGGGTATTTACATCCAAATCAGATGAACGGTGCAGGAATTACAACAGTTTGCATATGTGCCTCCCACTTGTTAAGGGACCAAAAGTAATGGGACAATTGGTTTCTCAGCTGTTCCATGGCCAGGTGTGTGTTATTCCCTCATTATCCCAATTACAATGAGCAGATAAAAGGTCCAGAGTTCATTTCAAGTGTGCTATTTGCATTTGGAATCTGTTGCTGTCAAATCTCAAGATGAGATCCAAAGAGCTCTCACTATCAGTGAAGAAAGCCATCATTAGGCTGAAAAAACACAACAAACCCATCAGAGAGATAGCAAAAACATTAGGCATGGCCAAAACAACTGTTTGGAACATTCTTAAAAAGAAGGAACGCACCGGTGAGCTCAGCAACACCAAAAGACCCGGAAGACCACGGAAATCAACTGTGGTGGATGACCGAAGAATTCTTTCCCTGGTAAACAAAACACCCTTCACAACAGTTGGCCAGATCAAGAACACTCTCCAGGAGGTAGGTGTATGTGTGTCAAAGTCAACAATCAAGAGAAGACTTCACCAGAGTGAATACAGAGGCTTCACCACAAGATGGAAACCATTGGTAAGCCTCAAAAACAGGAAGGCCAGATTAGAGTTTGCCAAACGACATCTAAAAAAGCCTTCACAGTTCTGGAACAACATCCTATGGACAGATGAGACCAAGATCAACTTGTACCAGAGTGATGGGAAGAGAAGAGTATGGAGAAGGAAAGGAACTGCTCATGATCCTAAGCATACCACCTCATCAGTGAAGCATGGTGGTGGAAGTGTCATGGTGTGGGCATGTATGGCTGCCAATGGAACTGGTTCTCTTGTATTTATTGATGATGTGACTGCTGACAAAAGCAGCAGGATGAATTCTGAAGTGTTTCGGGCAATATTATCTGCTCATATTCAGCCAAATGCTTCACAACTCATTGGACGGTGCTTCACAGTGCAGATGGACAATGACCCAAAGCATACTGCAAAAGCAACCAAAGAGTTTTTCAAGGGAAAGAAGTGGAATGTTATACAATGGCCAAGTCAATCACCTGACCTGAATCCGATTGAGCATGCATTTCACTTGCTGAAGACAAAACTAAAGGGAAAATGCCCCAAGAACAAGTAGGAACTGAAGACAGTTGCAGTGGAGGCCTCCGCAGAGCATCACCAGGGATGAAACCCAGCGTCTGGTGATGTCTATGCGTTCCAGACTTCAGGCTGTAATTGACTGCAAAGGATTTGCAACCAAGTATTAAAAAGGAAAAGTTTGATTTATGATTATTATTCTGTCCCATTACTTTTGGTCCCTTAACAAGTGGGAGGCACATAAGCAAACTGTTGTAATTCCTGCACCGTTCACCTGATTTGGATGTAAATACCCTCAAATTAAAGCTGACAGTGTGTAGTTAAAGCACATCTTGTTTGTTCCATTTCAAATCCATTGTGGTGGTGTATAGAGCCAAAAATGTTAGAATTGTGTCACTGTCCCAATATTTATGGACCTGACTGTAGTTAAAATGCATACAATGTGCATAGGAAATTAGCTTATGTTCTGTTTGATTCTGCTTCCACCTGCTGAAAGATTGCACATTTAAAGAAACCTAACACTTGTTTAAAAAGTCAGTGCAATCCACATTCAGAAAAAGGGTGATGGTGAGTGGAATACTCAGCATCCTTTAGAAAACTAGAAAACTGAGTGCTTGCTCATGTTTTCAGCAGTCATAAATGTTCACAGACTGGATGCTGGGGGGAAATTATGCCATATGAAGGGATAAGATTTTGGAGACAGTAGTTCTTATCCTGTGACATTTGAGTGAACACCATTAGTACTTCTAGCCATTCGTAGGTAGAATAATTTTACCTGTGTATCCTGTATTTAAAATAATGTGACAAGGTAGTTCAAACATTACATCACATCAAACTGATAAAGATATGACTTAGGGTACTTTCACACTTGCGTTAAACTTTTGCGGTATTGAGTTCCGTCCTAGGGGCTCAATACCGGAAAAAAACTGATCAGTTTTATCCTAATGCATTCTGAATGGAGGGCAATTTCAGTATGCATCAGGATGTCTTCAGTTCAGTCACTGTACGGTTTTTGGACAGAGAAAATACTGCAGCATGCTGCAGTATTTTCTCCAGCCAAAATTCCGGAACACTTGCCTGAATTCCGGATCCAGCATTAATTTCCTTTGAAATGTATTAATGCCGGATCCGGTATCAAGTGTTCCTGTAAAATGGGTCCGGTTTCCAGGTCTGCGCATGCTTTTTTCCGGATGACACAGATTTTCCGATGACAACGCGTCCTGGAAAACTATGATTATATGTGTGGAGTAATATTTTTGGTGTATTTTTGTGTACTGTGTTATCTGTGATGTTACATGGGAGTGCAGAAGACTACTACATTATCTGTACTCAGGGAGGTTGTCACTGCCTGTACTGTTACATAGGACTGCAGGTAACATCTACTACATTATCTGTACTCAGAGTTATGGCTGTGTTATCTGTGCTGTTACATGGAAATGCAAAAGACTACAACATTATCTGTACGAAGGGAGGTTGTCAATGTATTTTCTATTACATAGGACTGCAGGTAACATCTACTACATTAACTGCACTCAAGAGTTATCACTGCGTTATCTGTGATGCTACATAGGACTGTGAGCAATATCCACTACATTATAAGTACTCAGAGAGTTATCACACAAAGTCCCTGGCATGCTGTACCTGCGCTCCCTGGACTTTGTGTGGCTATCATGGCCCATAAACAGGTAGCAACTAGTGTTAGGGACCACTCATAGAGGCGACCTTGACGTGGTGAGTAGCTTATTACGCTTTGGCCAAAATGTACACCAATGCCTCATTCAACATCCAGCATGGAGGCAGGGCGGAGTGCTGATTGCAGAGTGCTATTGCATTTGTGTTTTTGCGTTTGTATGTGTATTTCGCCATAGCGATGTGCACCTGCATACAGGGTTGTGCTGACTGAATCCCCCACATTTTTTCTTTGTAGTATATATTGGAGGCGTGGTGATCTCCATGCAGTCATGCACACCTGACCAGTTAGTCTGCCCTGGAGGCTGGTTTTAAAGTCAGTATAAAACTGAGTCTACTTTTACAGCGCCTACCAGTAGCCATTTGGCTCCAGGAGAAGTATATAGCGGGCTCAGCATGCATGTTGGTACTTGCATCCCTGGATCCGATGAAAGCTGTCACGGCACCGGACGGGGTTAAAAGCAGAGTGTGCCTGGCGTGCATGCTGTACCTGCGCTCCCTGGACTTTGTGTGGCTATCATGGCCCATAAACAGGTAGGAACTAGTGTTAGGGACCACTTATAGAGTCGACCTTGACGTGGTGAGTGGCTTATTACGCTTTGGCCAAAATGTACACCAATGCCTCATTCAACATCCAGTATAGAGGCAGGGCAGAGTGCTGGTTGCAGAGTGCTATTGCATTTGTGTTTTTGCGTTTATCTATGATGTCACATAGGACTGCAGGTGATATCTACTTCATTATCCATACTCAGAGAGTTATCACTTGGTTATCTGTGGTGTTACATAGGACTGCAGGTAACATCTGCTACATTATCTGTACTCAGAGAGAAAGGCTGGATGGGCTGAAACACGTCCTGGAAAACTATGATTTATTGGCTGTAATAGAGAATACACCATGTTGAATGATATACGCCTGCTGGGCTTACTTGCACACTATTCTCAGGATAGGTCATCAATATCAAATCGACGGGGATTCGACTCCCAGAACCCCCACGATCAGCTGTTTGAAGAGAAGTCAGCGCTAGATATGGCCTTGAGGTTCGCCTGGCGGTCGATTCGCTGCGAACTATGCTAATTCGCGGTTCGACAAACGGGCAAACATATGGCGATGTCCGCCGGTGCCATATTCTTTTACATTGTGAAGAACTTTGACCCATGACACATTCGGTAGGTGGTGCAGGACAGCGAATTAAGACGTTTCAGCACATGGACATACCCCCTACCTTATAAATAAACCTGATCTGGCCGCCATTTTACATTCAGTCTTTTGCCAGTGTAGGAAGAGGTTGCTGTGTGGAGCAGGGACAGACTGTTAGGGACACCAAACGCTAGCTAATAGGGCCACAAAAGTCCTTTTAAGGACTGGTATAGGTGTGCTATCGACAGGTGTGACTTACTGAGGGGTGTAATATACTTATAATATATTTTCTAACATAGAATCTGTATCTGTAATGAGCCATCCACCATGCACGGTCACATCTGGCGCTCCCAGATGTGGGCTTTTTTTAACGTGTCCGCTAGTGACAATAGTGTTGCCATCTGCAGCCTGTGCTGTCAACGCATAAGTCGCGGTAAGCCCAACACTCTCCTAGGAATAACCGCCTTAAGAAGGCACCTGGCCTCCCATCACTGAGTCCAGTGGGAGCAACACCGTCAGAACCCACAAAGACACACTCCTGGTGCTCCACGTCGTGCCTCTTCTCCTTCCCCTTGTCCTCTCTCCTCCCATTTGTCCTCCACTCCACCTTCCACCGTGCCGTCGTCACGTTCATCTGGCAAAAGTCAGGCTTCCGTGGCCCAAATGTTCGAGCGAAAAAAGATGATGACGCCGGATAACCCTCTTGCCCAACGGCTGACTGCCGGCTTGTCGGAACTGCTAGCCAGCCAACTACTGCCATATAAATTGGTCGACTCGGAGGCCTTTAGAAAATTTGTGGCCATTGGCACACCGCAATGAAAGGTACCCGGAAGGAAATATTTCTCCCAGAAGGGCATCCAAGAGCTATATGGCCATGTTCAGCGGCAAGTGAATGTATCTCTGGCACACAGTGTCGGTGCCAAGATACATCTGACCACAGACACGTGGTCTAGCAAACACGGGCAGGGAAGGTACATAACTTTCACTGCCCACTGGGTGAACCTTCTGACGGCTGTCAAGCATGCAACCCGTGGCACCCGTGTGGATTTTGTGTTACCGCCACGGATTGCATGCAGGCCTGCCTCTTCTTCTCTTACTCCATCCTCCGTCTCCTCCTCGGCTGACTCCTCCTTTTCCACTGCTACTGCCTCTTCTGCTGCGCCCCCCAAGCTCCCCAGAACCTATTTGACGTGCCAGGTGAGACATTGCCATGCTGTGCTGCGGATGTTGTGCCTGGAAGCCCAGAGCCACACTGGTCCTGCACTCCTTTCAGCTTTGCGGTCACCGACTGATCAGTGGCTAACCCCGCTCAATTTGTGGTGTGCGACAACGGTGCCAATCTGCTGAGCACGCTGAAACAGGGCAAAATAATATACATGCCGTGCATGGCACACGTTCTGAACTTGTACCCCGACCCTGGGGTATAGGACCAGGACGTGTTGCGGCAGGCCAGGAAAATCTTTGGCTATTTTAGAAGATCTTACACAGCCATGGCTCGCCTTGCTGACGTTCAGCGGCGACACCACTTGCCCGTCAGACGTCTGATTTGTGACTGCTGCCCGACGCGCTGGAACGCCACCTTGTATATGCTTGATAGGCTGCTCCAGCAGAAACATGCAGTTAATGACTACCTGTACAAACTATGCGGCAGAACAGGTTCTGGGGAGCTTGTTTTTTTTTCACCGCTCCAGTGGCTGCTGATGCGCGACGCATGCAGACTTCTGCGCCCATTTGATGAGATCACCAAACTGGTCAGTCGCAGCCAGGGTGCCATCAGTGACATCATACCTTACGCCTTCTTTCTGGAGCGTGCATTGCTTTGTGTCATTAATTAAGCCGTCAAGGAGCAGGAGCTGGAATATGAGGAAGTTGCAATGCTGGATGAATTCCCAGGGGGGGCTACTCCATCTCAGACAAGTCAGCAGGAGTCTGAAGAGAAGTCAGAGGAGGATGGGGCCGGGGCAGAGGAGGAGTAAGAAGTACACAAGGGTCAATTGGGTCACGTGTTACTCCTACTCCTAAGGGACAGTGAAGTTATATTTAAACATGCATTTTAATGTATTTTCTATGTGTTTTTCTATGTGTTGTTTCCCCTGTGACATGCATAGCAGGCCTATTGGGGTGTAGTTAGGCATCCTAGACACTAGAGGGAGATAGGGAGCCCCTAGTATAAATGTCCAGGCCCAGACAGGGAGGGGTGAGTCTGTAGTCAGGAGTCTGTGGACACAGAAGTGAGAGGGCATCTTAGCCAGAGATATGCTGAGGGCCTCCTCCTGACATGCAGCTGGATAGTCCAGGCTGCTAGTTGCTACCAGGAGGCTAGTGAAGAATGATAGCCTGCCTGTTGATAAAGTGAGCCACAATTAGCTCAGAAGATTACCCCAAGGGAAGAGATGTACCTCCTGGGAGAAACCTGCAGACACCCTTCAACCAAGCAAGGACAATACAATCAGCTCAGATAAGTAACCTGATGGGCAGAGGTACTATAAAATAGAAGCAAGGGTCAATACGGGAGGAAGATTTATTTACCAAGGATTAAAGCCAGCATTTAGGCATCCGGGCCTTGGGATACAGCCAGCCAGAATAGCTGTGGAGATAGTGCAGCCGGGGCTGTGAAGCATTAATTGTATACCCTCCAAGTATCTTGCAAGATTATACCTGTCATTATTGAATGTAAGCCTGCTTGTGGAACATATGCTAAAAGGGACAGCATCATTACCAACTGTATGTACAAAGTTTGGACTGTTTTAAGTAAAGCAACATTTGGTTCATCATACCATCTGTGTACCTCAATTACTACACCTATAAATCGGTGTGCCACCGTTACAGGCACTGGCATCACTATCCTTAAAGGGACCTTGCCCCAGGCACTCAAAATACCTGTAACATCCAGGGGACCTCATCCACCATCAGGCCTGGTCCCTACATACAGAGTGTGCCCCAGAGGAACTTGTGTCTACCTCTCCTTCACTGCCGCATGCCTGCCCAGGGTTCTCCAATACAGTGAGTAACCCTCGATTGCCCATAACCGTGACCTCACTATCGCAATACCCTGCAGGTCTGGCGTGCTGCAGAAGAGCATGCTTTAAATTTTTCTGGGATCCCTGGTTGTCCTTGGATGGGGGAGGAGACTGAGGATGACATTATCCTGGACGATGAGCAGGAGCCAGGCCACTCCACCGCTTCCAGTTTAGTGCAAATGGGGGCCTTCATGCTCCAGTGTTTGAAGAGGGACCCCCGTATAAAAAGCATAAATGCCAAGGACCATTACTGGGTGGAAATATACTTAGACCCCCGGTACAAACATGTACCACCATCACAGAGGGCTGTCAGAATGCAGCACTTCCAGGCCCTGCTTCGAGAAATGCTGCATTCTGCTTTTTCAGGCGCTGGCAGAGGAATTTCCACTCACAGGGAAACAGTTGCAGGTACCAATCCAACAGCGCATACAAGAAGAGGGCAGTTTGAAGATGTGTTGGTCACTTCGCACATGAGATCATTCTTGCAGCCAACCCATCGACAGCCGCCCTCCGGATCCAGCCTCACGGAACGCCTAGACCGACAGGTGTCCAACTACATCGGATTAACGGCCGATGTGGACGCTCTGAGAAGCGAGGAACCCCTGGACGACTGGGTGTGCAGACTTGACCTGTGGCCAGAGCTGTCACAATTTGTCATGGAACTCTTGGCTTGCACCTCATCCAGTGTCCTGTCCGAAAGGACGTTCAGCGCAGCAGGGAGGATCGTGACCAATAAGAAAACTCGCCTAGCTCACAACAGTGTGGACTACCTCACATTTCTAAAAATTAATGAGACATGGATCTTCTAGGAATTCAACACCTGTGACGACCACATCTTTCAACTATTATCATTTGGGGTATTTTCAAGAGGGGGGATTTTGTTAGCCATATTTTTAATCCAATTTAATATTTTCAGTTCTTTCCAACATATGTATTTGACCTGTATTTGTACTGGCCTGCAGTAAAATTGATATCCATTGACCGTATAATATACCTCCGGCCACATAATCACTTGATCTTTTCTGTCCGGTGAATGTCTAATATTTGGGGCCTGTAGTCCAGTGGCCTAAAGTAAAATTTGTATCCATTGACCGCATAATGTACCTCGAGCCACATAATCAGAATTATTTTTATGTCAGGTGAATGCCTAATTTTTAAGGCCCGTACTCCTGTGGCCCAAAATAAAAAAAATTCTAGCCTCCAACCATTTCCCTTTAAGACGCAAAAAAATTTCCCCGGATTAAGATACATATTTTTTGTTGAAATTGTTGTCATTGATCCCTCTCTAGTATGTCACTGTCCATGTTGTGGGACTATTTGTACACTTCTACTAAGTATTTGGTGGCTGCAAATATGAGCTGGAGGTTTTTCAGGTTCGCCTGCCATTAAAGTGAATGGGGCCCGCCGCGAACTTGCGGTTCGTGAACATTTGATCGTGTTCGCGAACCATCCTAGCCGCTGTTCATCCATCACTAGTCAGCGCCCATACAAGCGCTGCTTCCTCTGCTCAGTTTCTCTGCTCACCACAGAAATTCCAGTGGTGAGCAGGTATAATTACAAGTATAGCATCCCCATTCACTCCTATGGGATGGCTCTGTAGTATTCACTTGAACAGACAGGAGCCATCTCAAAGAAGTGAATGGGGACGCCATAGTTGTAATTACACTGCTCACCACTGCAACTGTTGTGGCCAGCCGGTAAGAGCTCAGAAGGCAGTGCTCATACAAGGGCTGCATTCTCTTCAAACATCTGATAGGAGGGTTTTCTGGGAGTCGGACCCCCACTGATCAGATATTTCATGACTTATCCTGTCATGCCATAGTCACAAAAAATATTCAAGTGCTAATGCTACGCTTATTTTATAAAGTGAGATGCTTGGCAAATGCATTTTGTACAAAACCATTTGGGCCCATCTGCCAAACGTCAAGGCGATCTCTGTAAGACGGGAACCTAACACTAAATACTACCTGTTATGCACCATGATGCCGCCATAAAGTTCAGGGAGTGTTGGTTCCACATGCATGCTGTGTCCACTCTGCCTTTTACCATTCTTGGTGCCATAATGGCATCTATTACTTCGAGGGGATGCAGGTACCAACATGCATGCCGAGCCCACTCCATACCTCTCCTGGTGCCAGACGGCTTCCAATGAATGCAGTGAGAGCAGGACACAGCTTTATACTGAAACTAATTAAAATCAGCCTATGGGGCAGACAGGCTAGTCAGGAGTGCACGACTAGCTGAAGTGCCACACCTCCAGCTCTGTAAATCTGCAAAAAAAAGGGGGGTTAGTCAGCACATCCCAATGCGCAGGTCCATGGCTAGAAACAGAGAAAAAAGACAATGCAACAGCACTCTTCAAACCAAATAAAGTACAATAATGCCATAGTCACAGAAAATATTAAAGTGCTGCCATGCGTGCACCTGCGCATTGGGATGTGCTGACTAACCCCCTTTTTTTGGCAGTTATCCTGAGGATAGGTCATCAACAGTAAAAAGCAGACAACCCCTTTACATGAATGTTTATGAGGCGTCAGGGTTTCAGAGATAAGGGCTACACATGAGCTTTCAGGGATTCTATCTGATGGGACTGACTGTGAACAGAAAGCCTGCTACTCTGCAAATACATAGAGTCTGGCAGCTTTACAGAGAAAAGGGCCGAAAAAGAAAGCAATATTATGTAGTGAAATTACAAATACATAATAAATAATTGAAAAAATGATCTATATATCTATTAGCGTTTGATCTGTTCAGTGGTTTCATTCAAGCCGCAAGTGTCAGAATGCACAATCTACGGTATACATCCTAAAAGCCTCCCTATTAAACAATCTATTAAAAAGATCTTTAAACGACATGGAAATATATTCTTTAATTAGGTTTTAAGTTAGTTGCAGTAAAGAAGTCTTTATTATGAGTTTAGGCAAAATGGCAAGACAGACTGAGATTAAGTCTCCCTTTGCTATATTGTACTTGTGAATAGAGATGAGCGAATCGAAGCTGACGAAGTGGAATTCGTTTAGAATTTCAGGAAAAATTCTATTTGCAATGAATGCAAATTTCCTCGCGCTTTGTGGTAACGAATCACACTTTTCCTAAAATGATGGCTACACGTGTGAGGACTGAGGACATGGGGCAAGGAACTCTAGGAAGGCAGGATCACCCAGACTGACATGCCTGCATGCAGCTAATCAGCAGTCAGACAGCCCTGTGATGTCACAGCCCTTTAAATACGTCAGCCATTTTACAGTCAGACATTTTCCAGCGTTAGGGACAGCTATTGGAAAAACGATTGTGGATAAAAAAAAAGACAGAAAAAATGATTCATAAGTGCAGGGAAAGTATAGGGAGGGATCATTTCACAGCATCTTAGTGCAGGGAGAGACGTCAGAAGGTGCTAGGGACATTGATAGGAAAGTGATTTACAAGTGCAGGGAACATTTATTTGAGGATCCATATAGTAATTAGACAGCTCTGTCATTCAAGCTTTTTGTTATTGGGCTGCAAGTCTTATGTTGAAAAGCCTTTAGAGGCTTATGTCTTAGTACCTTATATACGCATTTCACTTTTGCAGTTATTTCTGTTGAAAGCGTATAGGGGCGTATTTCAGTAACAAAGAAAAATATATACACACTGCACTGTTGCAGTTATTTCTGGTGAAAGCGTATAGGGGCGTATTTCAGTACAACAAGAAATATATATACGTACTGCACTGTTGCAGTTATTTCTGGTGAAAGCGTATAGGGGCGTATTTCAGTCCAGCAATAAAAATATATACACACTGCACTGTTGCAGTTATTTCTGGTGAAAGCGTATAGGGGCATATTTCAGTAAAATAAGAAAAATATATACGCACTGCACTGTTGCAGTTATGTCTGGTGAAAGCATATAGGGGCGTACGGTATTTCAGTACTACCAGAAAAATATATATGCACTGCACTGTTGCAGTTATTTCTGGTGAAAGCCTATAGGGGCGTATTTCAGTACTACCAGCAAAATATATACACACTTCACTATTTCATTGTTTTCTGGTTAAAGCTTATAGTGGCCTATTTTGTTACAACAAAAAATATATTTTCTCAGGACACTTCTGCAGTTATTTCTGGTGAAAGCATATAGGGGCGTATTTCAGTAAAAAAAAAGGACAATTATATACGTAATACACAGTTGCAGTTATTTCTGGTGAAAGGTTATAGGGGCGTATTACAGTAAAAAAAAAAATATATATTCTCAGTGCATTTCTGCAGTAAATTCTGGTGAAAGCATATAGGGGCATATTTCAGTAAAATAAGAAAAATATATACGCCCTCCACTGTTGCAGTTATTTCTGGTGAAAGTGTATAGGGGCGTATTTCAGTAAAAAAAGACAAATATATACATTCTGCACCGTTGCAGTTATTTCTGGTGAAAGCATATAGGGGCATATTTCAGTACTACCACAAAAATATATACACACTTCACTATTTAATTGTTTTCTGGTTAAAGCGTATAGTGGCCTATTTCATTCCAACAAGAAATATATTTTCTCAGTTCACTTCTGCAGTTATTTCTAGTGAAAGGTACGTATTTAATTAAAAAAAGAAAAATATATTCTCAGTGCATTTCTGCAGTTAATTCTGGTGAAAGCGTATAGGGGCATATTTCAGTAAAATAAGAAAAATATATACGCACTGCACTGTCGCAGTTATTTCTGGTGAAAGCGTATAGGGGAGTATTACAGTAAAAAAATATATATATATTCTCAGTGCATTTCTGCAGTTAATTCTGGTGAAAACGTATAGTGGCCTATTTCAGTCCAACAAGAAAAATATATTCTCAGTTCACTTCTGCAGTTATTTCCGTTAAAAGTGTATAGGGGCGTATTACAGTAAAAAAAGAAAAATATATACGCACTGCACTGTTGCAGTTATTTCTGGTGAAAGCATATAGAGGCGTATTTCAGTACTACCCGAAAAATATATACGCACTTCACTATTTAATTGTTTTCTGGTTAAAGCGCATAGTGGCCTATTTCATTCCAACAAGAAATATATATTCTCAGGTCACTTCTGCAGTTATTTCTGGTGAAAGCGTATAGGGGCGTATTTAAGTAAAATAAGAAAAATATATACGCACTGCACTCTTGCAGTTATTTCTGGTGAAAGTGTATAGGGGAGTATTACAGTAAAAAAAGAAAAATATATTCTCAGTGCATTTCTGCAGTTAAAGAGGACCTTTCACTACAATAAAAAAAATCTAAACTAAGCATACAGACATGGAGAGCGGCGCTCAGGGATCTCCCTGCACTTACTATTATCCCTGGGCGCTGCTCCATTCTCCTGGTATAGGCTCCGGTATCTTCAGATTTTCAGCTCAACTGGGAGGAGCCTGCCGGCATCTCCTTCTCCCAGGCTGTATCGCTGGACAATCGCAGCGCTCAGCTCATAGCCTGAGAGTTTTTTTTCTTCTCTCAGGCTATGAGCTGAGCGCTGCGATTGGCCTGCACTCCAGCCTGGGAGAAGGAGACACCGGCAGGCTCCTCCCAGTTGAGCCAAAAATCTGAAGATATCGGAGCCTATACCGGGAGAACGGAGTGGCGCCCAGGGATAATAGTAAGTGCAGGGAGATCCCTGGGCACCACTCTCCATTTCTGTATGCTTAGTTTAGATTTTTTATTGTAGTGAAAGGTCCTCTTTAATTCTGGTGAAAACGTATAGTGGCCTATTTCAGTCCAACAAGAAAAAAATATTCTCAGTTAACTTCTGCAGTTATTTCTTTTGAAAGCATATAGGGGCATATTACAGTAAAAAAAGAAAAATATATATGCATTACACTAGTGCACTTATTTGTGGCAAAAGCGTTCAGTGGCCTATTTCAGTACAGAAAAAAATATATATACGCACTTCACTGGTGCAATTATTTCTGCTGAAAGCGTTTACTGGCCTATTTCAGTACAAAAAGAAAAATATATTCTCAGTTCACGTCGGCGGTTATATGTGTTGAAAGTATGGCTAGGAGTCAGCAGGGTGGACAGCAGTGGGAGGTCGGGAGCCAAACGTGCTTCGCAGCAGCCTACCTACCCTATCAGTCATTGCAGCGGTTATATGTGGTAAAATCTTTATTGAAATATTTTGGTCGAAATTTTTTTTTATTCAGCTGTTAGTACTGCGGTTATATGCGGATAAATCTTCAGCATAGGGGCCCCGTGTGGCTTCTACACACTTTCAAAATAATCCTTTAACGGAGCGAATAGATGCCGGATGACTGGGACACTCCATGACCTTCCCAGGAGCTGCTGCTGGGAGCAGCGGTTTATTTCTGAGACGTCCGTATAGTGTGGGGGGAATTCGAAGACCCTTTCTACCTCCATGCTCCGTTATATGTGGTAAAATCTTTATTGAAGTATTTTGGTGGAAAATTTTATTTTATTTAGCGTTCAGCGCTGCACTTATATGCGTTAATCTTTTGTGAATTATTTTGGTGGAAAAACAAATTTTATTCAGCGTTCAGCGCTGCAGTTATATGTGGTAAAATCTTTTGTGACTTATTTTGGTGAAAAAAAATTGTATTCAGCGTTAATCGCTACACTTATATACGGTAAAATCTCTTGTGACTTATTTTGGTGGAAAAAAAAATTGTATTCAGCGTTCAGCGCTACAGTTATATGTGGTAAAATATTTAGTGACTTAGTTCGGTGTAAAAAAAAAGACCCTTTCCACCGCCGTGCTCCGTTATAGGTGGTAAAATCTTTATTGAAGTATTTTGGCGGAATTTTTTATTTTATTTAGCGTTCAGCGCTGCACTTATATGCGGTAAAATCTTTTGTGAATTATTTTCGTGGAAAATCTAATTTAATGCAGTGTTCAGCGCTGCAGTTATATGTGGTAAAATCTTTTGTGACTTAGTTCGGTGGAAAAACAAATTTCCACCTTCTCCATTAACTTCCTCCTCTCTTCATTCTCATCCTAAACACACACACTGACTTGACACCCCCCCCCAGCTATATATATAAGCTATATATATATAAGGGGCGAACCTGATGCTGCTGCTGCCGCCACATCCAAACTCTGTCATTGTGCCACTCTGTGGCCTACTCATCATGCTGCCACCGCCACACTCTGTCATTGTGCCACTCTGTGGCCTACTCTTGATGCTGCTGCCAGCTCCGCCAGCTCCAGACTCTGTCATTGTGCCACTCTGTGGCCTACTCATGCTGCCGCCACCTCCAGACTCTGTCATTGTGCTGCTCTGTGGTCTCCTCATGCTGCCGCCACCTCCAGACTCTGTCATTGTCCCACTCTGTGGCATACTCATGCTGCCGCCACCTCCAGACTCTGTCATTGTGCCACTCGGTGGCCTTCTCCTAATGCTGCTGCTGCCGCCACCTACAGACTCTGTCATTGTGCCACTCTGTGGCCTCCTCATACTGCTTCAACCTCCAGACCCTGTTATTAGGCCACTCTTTGGTCTCCTCATTCTGCTTTCACCTCACCACTATGTCATAGGTCCACTCTGTGGACTTCTCATGCTGTTCCCACCCTCCCCACTTCATGACTGGTCCACTATTTTGGCTTTCGGCCTGGCTGACATCATTATTTATTTGATCTGTCAGAAGGAAGGAAAAATGAGACGCACAATGGATCCTGTCTGTGTAGCAGCTGTAAGACCTGTATGGTCACATAAGAATTGGCTTATGATTTGGTAGCCAAAAGCAGGAGTGGCTAGAAAACACAGAAGACATGCAAATATTCCATTCACGTTTCATCTCTGTTTTAGATCCAATCTGTTTTTTTTTTTGCCTTTAGCAATAATAATGGATTATTAAGCAAATGCTGATCGAGTGAAGGGATATGCTCCACAGACAGGATCCGTTTTTTCTGGGTAATTGTTCTGACGGATCAGAGAATGGGGAAAATTAATCAGTGACGTCAACACAAACTTACTGCTGACACCCTCTCCACTCTGTCGGGGGGCTCTACTTGTATAAGCGTTTAATAGAACAGGTTCTGTAGACATCTATGTGGAATCAGCTGACAACGGTGCAAAAGAAGTCCACTTCTTCTTGAAGCTAACATCTATCTGTAAGGCTGAGTTGATACTTTAGTTATTTGGTCAGTTTTGGCCCCGTGACCGCCCAAATAAGTGAAGTATGCAGTAATTCTAAGAGCGACGCCTGTCATCTGTATGTCATACGGATTCACAGTATTATTTCACTACCAAAGCAGACTCCCTATGAGTGTTACTGCAAGACACAGTGTTCTACACCACTATAAAGACTCTCAGCAGCCAGGAAATAGCTGTTTTTTAACGCGATTCGCTGCAAAGAAATTCTGATCAAAGCTAATTTTTCTGAAAAATTCGGCGAACCGGCCGAATCAAATTTTTAAAAAATCCGCTCATCTCTACCTGTGAACATTAAAGCGGGCATGCTTGGTCTGAGTTGTTTGTCCTATGTATTGAAGTTGACAGGGGCACCACATAGGAGAATGGGGATATCTAAACTCCACGTATTGTAAGGGCCTTCTGACGTCACAGGGTTAAGTAACATTGAAAGCAGTAATCTCACCGCTAACACCATCAATAGGGGTTAGTTATTATTATTTTTATACTAAATCTTTATTACCATAGCGCACAGGATTTAGATATTACCCTGCTGGTAATTTATGCGGCTGCTTAAAACCCACGTGACTTTAGCATGTCACGTGACCTTATGACATCACAAGGTCCTTATGGCAAATGGTGTTTATACGCTACCATAGAAGGATGCACAATGGCAATGTAATATAAGACTGAAAAGTTAAAACATTTTGTTGTATGGTTTGACAACAGAACAGATCAGATGCTGAGTTCATCATATATCTAAATCATGGGTCTCAAACTGGTCTGCATATATGGGTCGCACATAGAAAACATTTCCAGTGATGGGCTTTGTGTATGTCTGTCACACTGACCGCCCTGTGCTTCACCCCACCTGGCCACACCCGGAAATTACTGGTGTTGTGAGAACAGTGGAATGAGGGAGGTATCACTACTTTTTTGTGGCATTCTAATCAGTTTTAAAAAATAAATTTCACATTGCTGGACAGCTCTCTATTAAAGGGTTTCTACCACTTCGTTGCACATATTTAGGTGTCAGACACTAGCGATCCGCTAGTGTCTGCTCTGCCAAACCATCCTAATATAATTGCTTTTGGGGCAGCCGTTTCGCTAAAAAAATAACTTTTATTGATATGCTAATGAGCCTCTAGGTGCTATGGGGGCGTCATTAGCACCTAGAGGCTCGGTCTATCTTCACAAACTGCCGCCGCCCAGCGCGTCCCTCCAGCCCGCCCATCTCCTCCGGAATGCGATCCTCCCTGTGAGCATATGTATTCGGCGCATGCGCGGTGAATGTCTGACCGCTTTCTGCACAGACATCTCCACTGCGCCTGCGCCGATGACGTCATAGTGCTCCGAGGAACAGGCGCAGTGGAGATGTCTGTGCAGAAAGTGGTCAGACATTCACCGCGCATGCGCCGAATACATATGCTCACAGGGAGGATCGCATTCCGGAGGAGATGGGCGGGCTGGAGGGACGCGCTTGGCGGCGGCATTTTCTGAAGGTAGACCGAGCCTCTAGGTGCTAATGACGCCCCCATAGCACCTAGAGGCTCATTAGCATATCAATAAAAGTTCTTTTTTTAGCGAAACGGCTGCCCCAAAAGCAATTATATTAGGATGGTTTGGCAGAGCAGACACTAGCGGATCGCTAGTGTCTGACAGCTAATTATGTGAAACGAAGTGGTAGAAACCCTTTAATAGATTAAACCCTAAAATTAATACAGACTACCACACCAGACCCCGTAACTAATATAGACCCCCAGACCAGACCCAAAAATTAATACAGACCCCCATATTCAGACAAACCCCAAATCAGATTCCAAATTCATACAGACCCTAGATCAGACCCAAAATTTATACAGATCCCAAATCAGATCACTGCTGCCCCTATAATCCCAACTAAATTTGGACCTCAGAGCAGACAAAAAAAGTCACCTCTCCTCTCTTCCTACGGGTGCGGCCACCACTTTTCAGCGCAGCACTGTGTCCTGGTTCTGCACTGTGAGTGATTTCACAGAGTGTCAGGTCATGTTGTGTGCCTATGCGCACTATGCCCTGATGCAATATGCTTTCAGGACATAGGGCAGTGCCAACGCTGGGTGAGTAATGTCTGCACAGCGCTAGCGGTGCCATACTCACTGCTCCCTGGGCCTCCATTCCTATACTCATGAGCACTTCCACAACAGAAGCACTCATTAGTTAATAGCGCACCCCCTGATGTATCGCGGGCCTCACAAAACTGCCTCAAGGGCCACATGTTTGGGTCCTCTGATCTAAATAATTTTTTCATGTATTTATTATGTATTTGTAACTTCACTACATAATATTGTTTAATTTTAATCATTCACTTTTTTCTTGTTCTTTCTGTTTCAGTTTCCTCCATGAGATGTCACTATGCTTTCACGTATGGTAATGTTCTTTCTTGACCTGGATGATTGTCAGTCATTGACGTGACAGCCCTTGTATCTTTTTTTCCCAGTTCTTGTGGTGATATTTTCATTTCTATATCTTTTCTATATTTTCCCCTGTCTTCACACAACATATTTAATTTTTGTTATTTTTGTTGATTTGCTGATGACAACATTATTAGGTTTAGTAGACCTTTCATCATTCATGTACTTCTGTGGTCAATGGTTTATCATCCCCTCCTAAATGTTAATTCATTATGCACCTGTTGAGGGGGGTAACACCCTCCCAAAATGAATTGTGACTTGTCTTTTTATCCATATTTTAATAAATATATTTTATATAGCAGAAGTGGTGGCCAACTTGTACCAGCCATTTTTTTTACCAGTTCGTTTGGTTCCTTTATCTTAGATTTTTGCTGGATGCCTTGTGCGTTTCATAGCAAGAAGGTGCTGCTCCTCCGTGATCCCTGGTCTCTACAGGTCTGCACACAGCTGTGTTCCTTGCAGGGTTGTATGGTCTTGAATGGCTGTTTACCATTCAGTTCGGGGAGGTTCTCAGGCTCTTTTTCAACATTGTGCCTGCAACACAACCATCACTTACTTGTTTTTTCACTTCCCTGGATAATGCGAGTACCGCCTGTCTGTTTTATCAGAATGCATTATGAGGTTATAGAACAATTTATGCTTCTCACCTGCACCTTTCCCTATTATACTCACAGGGGCAGGTGGAAATCAGGTATCTCAGACACAATAGACACCACAATTCCTCTGATGTTTTTTTTCTTAATGGTTCTATATAACATAAAAGCTCCAATAGTGAAGACAATGGTACAATGGATATTTTCGATTTTAGAGCTAGTCTTATGTGTGATGTAGAATCTGTCTTTTCTGCGAAAGTTATTAATAAGAAAGAGAAGGAGCAGACTTAGACGTGCTGCTACAAAAGGGCCTTAAATAGCATCAATATCTTGATATAAAATCACCAGTAACGCCTGTCATTTACCATTTACCAAAATTCATAAAAGCTTGACAGACCCTCCGGGGAGACCTATAGTCTCCGGCATCAATTTCCTCACTAGCAGACTAACTGAATATATAGATTTTTTTTTTTGCAACGGTATGTGGTGAAGGCACCGTCCTATTTAAAAGATGCAGGGAGCACTATCGAGTTAATAAAGGAGTTGGGACCATATGGTGACAATGTTTGGTTGGTGACAGCTGATGTCACCTCTTTATATACTATCATACCCAAAGATTTGGGTTTGAGTGCAGTTAAGGAAGAATTTGATAGAGATCCAAACATGTCTACACTACAAGGGAATTTTATCATTGAATGTGTTGAGTATTGTCTGACTCACAATTATCTTTGGTTTAATGGAGAATTTTATTTGCAAAAGATCGGGACAGCGATGGGGGCGAAATTCGCCCCCAGTTTTGCAAATATCTTCATGACAGCATGGGAAAAAAGGAACATTGACCCGATCCTCTCCAAATGCACACAGTGGGGGACTTTAAAAGTATGGCAAAGATATATCGATGACTGTCTGCTAGTGTGGGAGGGAAGCAAGGAGGGTTTGGAAATGCTTATAATTTCAATATTAATGATTGGAAATTAAAATTTACTAGCAGTATAAGTCATAAGGCAATAAACTTCCTGGATTTAACTATATGCATAGAGGATGAAAGATTGAAGACTAAAACGTTTTATAAAGAAACAGATGTAAATGGGTACATAGATATACAAAGTTGCCATCATAAGCCCTGGTTGAGAAACATCCCAAAAGGCCAGATTAAAAGAATTCATCAAAATTGCACGAATGTAATCACCTTCAGAGAACAGAGTAAGGTGTTACAAGATAGGCTTGTTGAAAAAGGCTATAAGAGGGAAGATCTTCGGATGTGTAGCCAAGTGTAAAGGATCTCCTGACACCCCGACTGCGTACCTCCATTGATGGATGCTCCCAGTGCCTCGCGAGGACTCCAAGCACTCTGCTCGACACCGATACCACCACAGGAACCAGGAACAGGAACAGCTCTTACAAGAGCTAGGAGTAATAGCCAGGGGAGTATACACGTATATTAATCCCCACACACATGAGACGAGGCTCTATGTTGAGTGTAAAACAGGAACTCTTTATTGAACACACAGCATTGACTTATATACACATGACATACTGAGGACATGACATAGCAGCCAATCCTGTACAGTTTAAACACAAAACTAACCCTATTCAACAAACACAATGGCATTGTCTGTGACGCAATTAACAAACACACTGGCATTGTCTTTGACGCAATTAACCAACAAAATGGCATGGTCTGTGACGCAATTAACAAAATACTATTACCAAAACACATTGGGCTCTGCCTGTGATACAATTACCAAACATAATGGGCTAACTTAATCACTCACAGGCATAAAACACACATTTTTCCCAAAACACAGAAAACACCTCAAAACCCCACATATCCCCGTAATGTATACATCCATGGATAGCTCTTATCTGGGTGAACAACATATCCAAAAATCACCCAGATCTGAGCAGGGGTTCCCGAATTCCATGGAAGTCACATTTGGCCGACCGCAAGCATGGCTTTCCTGCCAAAAACTGTTCCACAGATTTAAGCTGTGCGGCGGGTCTGCCTTCTCCTTCAAAGTTAGTATAGGGGCCATAATCCTGAGGCAAGAGGCTGGCAAACAGGACCCTCCAAAACCGAGTGGCGAGGTTAGTTTCGCCACACGAAGAAATAGAAAAAGGTGACAATAAAGAAAAAAAAGAGGGGATTAAAAAAAAGGATTTTAGATATTCTTTTATTACCCAATATATCGTACAAGCTGGTTTGGTGAAGAACGCAATTAAGAAAAATTGGGGAGTACTTAAAAATGACCCTGTGTTAGGGAAAGAAATACCAGATCGTCCGGATGTTATCTTCAGAAAATCTCCCAATTTTCGTAATCAATTGGTCCATAGCACCATCCCATTGGAAGGTAAGGAGAAAGGACAGGAGAAGTTCACATGGTACAGTTTTTGTCCGCCATGTAAAAATAGAACAAAAAAAGAGAGGTATGTGCAAATAGTAGATTCGAATGCAAGGAATAAGGATTTTAAAGTGAAGGGAGAGATTACCTGTGAAACTTCAGGGGTAGTCTACATGCTGGAGTGCCCGTGTGGCCTCCAGTATGTGGGCCGAACAACCAGGAAGCTTAAAGTTCGGGTGCAGGAGCACATCAGAAATATAAAGAAGGGTGTAGAATCGCACGGGGTGTCTCTGCATTTTAAGAAATAAACATCAGGGGGCGAGGCCTGACTGTCATGGAGTAAGGACGCACATCGCTTTAGCTCCTCCAGAATCCTGCTGATATCCTGGCAATCAGTGATCCCTGCGCTCCTGTTACCCCACCGATCGACTCAGGAGGAACCGGGAGACGGCGGTGAAAGTGTTTGGGGTCTCTCTTGCCCCGCTTGTTAGCTGCCGCTTGTGTGCGGCCTCCTGAGCCCAGTTAACCAGAGACGCCATCTTGGTGACAGGGCCTGCTAATGCCGGCCCTTCTTGTGCCCTGACGGAGTGTAAGCGACCAAGGCGAACAACCTGATCTGCTGTCCGGGACCGGTGGGTACAACACGGAGCGCATGCTCGGACATTGCCCCATTACCTGGACAGACTGTCTTCTCGGGTCCCCACGTGGTCTCCTGTGCGCACCATTGCTGAGGGGAAACCCAGCGCTTCGGAGGCACCCGATCCAGAGACTCAGCAGTAACCGCGCACTTCAAGGAAGCAGAGCTGGATCGCTGAACCTGAGCGCTGCCTGGATAACCCCTGAGGTCGGTAGCTGCGGAAGCTGACTGCAGCTCGTGAGACAGGACGGACTGCGCCTACATTAAGGTACCCGACTTGATCTCCCCGCCGGCCCGCAGGATCTGCATTAACCCTTTTGCTGGAGGGCGGTGGTGGTTTCTTTTTAGAGGCCTCATCGGGTCCTCTTTAGAATCTGGAGGATTTCGCCCTGATCTCACTCAGATCAACAATTGCATACCCCGATAGTTCTGTGACCTGTCTGAGCCCTACATTTCCACAACACTCAAAGGGACTATTGTATACACCATACTCTGCAATTCTATCTATATGGGCCGTAAAACGGGCACTCCTGGCAGTATCCCTTCTCCCAAGTTAATGGTGGATGGTATGAGTCAGACGGAGGCCCAGGGGGACGATTGCCCCTCCGAACAAGTAGAGATTAATCTTAGCAAAATAATGTCTGCAATTACAAGCTGCCAGACGGCTCTTACAGTCAAAATAGACCATGTTCAGACTGATCTCACCTGCCTCCGGCATGATATTGACAAGATACGCGAGAGAACCGTAGCGGTAGAGAGGAGGCTGGGAGAAGTAGAGGATATGGCGCAATTAGGAGATAACAATGTACGAGTACTTCAGCAACAAGTTAAATCTCTAATAGCAAAAGTGGAAGACGCAGAGAACCGTAACAGACGAAATAACGTCCGCATTATGGGCTTGCCCGAAAGGGCTGAGGGCCAATCTCCAGAGGACTTTGCGGAGAACCTTATAAAGCAGACTCTGGCCCCCATTACCCTCTCTGACAGTTTTGTGGTTGAACGGGAGCATAGAATCCCTACAGGGGCGTAGCTATAGGCTCATGGGCCCTGGTGCAAGAGTTCAATTTGGGCCCCCCCTACCCTCCGACTGTGTCACCATGGCCCGCCGTAGGCACTGTCTGTGACAGCATAGTGACTTCTGTGTTACAATGGGGCTGTCCTCGCTGCCAAAGAATCTCCCCCTGCCACTTGATTGACAGGGACGGATATCTCACCGTACCAGGACAATTGCATGCCAGCGCTGCTGCTCTGAGTAGTGGCGCATGTGCTCAGAGTCAGAGGCTCTGCTGGAACAGAGACTGTGCATTCACTGCAACCCAGAAGTAGCAGCACATGTACTCTGCTCTTCTACCATTGTAGCAGCAGTGCAGGAGGGAGATTTTCAGGGCCCCACAACATGTCCAGAGACTCCAGCCTCCAGCCCTATCAGTCAAGAGGCAGAGACAGATGAGATTCCTCATCTGCAGCAGCCAGCAGGAACAGTCACAGACTGGGGGGGAGGAAGGGGGGTGTATTTTTTACGCCGCCAGTTAATACATCCCTGATGTATTAACTGACCAATAACATGGAGATCCCAGTGCCAGCTGCCTTGCTGGTGGATGCATTGTCATATACTTCTGCTGTGGCCCACAGCAGAAGTATATGCCAGTCGTCCACCAGCAAGGCAGCTGGCACTGGGATCTCCATGTTATTGGTCAGTTAAAGGGCTTCTGTCACCCCCAAAACACTTTTTTTTTTTTGGGCTTGTTAAAATCCTTATTGAACGACTATTCCCTATATAGGGCTCTAACCTTTGTCTGTGGCTTCCAGCTGGAGGAGGGAGCGCTGTCAATCAACAGGAGGAGGGGGCGTTTTTTGGCGGCGGCTACCAGCAAGTAGACGCCCTACTTGCTGGTAGTGAAGTCATTTGCATATTTTAAAAGATCGATTTTTAAGAAAACGAAGCCACAGACAAAGGTAAGAGCGCTATATAGGGAATAGTCGTTCAATAAGGATTTTAACAAGTCCAAAAAAAAATAATGTGTTTTGGGGGTGACAGAAGCCCTTTAATACATCAGGGACCCCCTGGCATGGGGCCTGGGCAGTGGCGTACCTCCAATAGAGGCAGACCACGCAGCTGCTATGGGGCCCCTGGGGGAAGGGGGCCCGCAGTGGAGGATAGGCCCCGCCCATTAATTACACTTGTATGGCTACCTGAGAAAGTAAGAGGTGGCGAAGGACCTTTGGTGATGTCATCAACCATGTGACCAGTGCAGGAAGCCAATGAATAGCAGAGCAGCAGAAGTCTAAAGGACCTTTGGTGATGTCATCATCATGTGACCAGTGCAGAGGACTGGTGAAAGACCTGTGGCATATCACTGTGAGGGGGCGGAGCTTCTGAGTGGTGCCTGAAGGAGAGGTTAGTGGTGTTCTGGGATAACATAACATCCTAGAAAAGCTGGGAGTTGTAGTTTTGTCGTATTATATGTTTCTCAATGTAATTTAAACGTATGCCCTAGTACAGGCTGGTAATGCTGGGAGTTGTAGTTCTCTCCTCTTATACCCCCTCTTTGGAATGTATACTGATGACCCATAATAAGTCTGGCCATACTGGGGGTTATAGTCATTTCTTTTTAAAGCTCTTACCTGGTACAACTAGATGATGTCCTATAATCTGGACATGCTGAGAGTTGTAGTTCTCTTTTCTTAGGCTGGATTCTCATCACAGTTTAGTTTTCCGTTTTGCATGCAGGACTTTTTTCTGTCTAAAATAACGGATCTCCGACAGAAATGGCATAAACGGATGCCAAATGTGCAGAACTGATGCTTGAAATACAGGATCATTTTTTTTCCTTTATTTTTCTGTTTATCTGACGGATCAGAAGAACTGAAAACTAAACGGTGATATGAACCCGGCCTTATACTCTGTGTAATATCTACTTGTATCTGATCATAACAGCCTGGACATGCTGGAAATTGTAGTTCTCTCCACTTTCACCTCTCCCTGTGTTGCTCCCTAATTTCCAATAATAATCTGGTGATGATGAGACTTGTAGTTCCCTTGTCACTATTATAATGTTCTGCAGCAGCTGAGGTGTATATTACTTGTTCACTTCTGTGCTGGTGACGGTCGCTGTTCTACCGTCATAGGAGCACAACAACGAAAATCACCGCAGTTCCGGATCTGGCACTTCATGGATGACAACACCTGACGGATCCCGCTGACTATGATGAGATCTGTCAGGTTTCCATCTTCCAGGCTATAAAATTGTGTCCAGCATTTATGACCTGATCCACGAATGAGGCCCCAACACAGATGTGAACGAAGCTTTATATGTTCTGCAGCAGCTGAGGTATGCATTAGGAGGTTCTGACAGTTCATAAGGCAAGGGGGGCTATGGTGGCACTGGTATACTATTATGCCAGCACCACCATAGCACCCCCTGTGTGCTGCTTATAGTGGACAGTGCCCTCAGACAATGAATGGGGACAATCAAAAGCGGGTTTTTTCCCGGTATTGAGACCCTATGACGGATCTCAATACCGGAAAATAGAAACGCAAGTGTGAAAGTAGCTCCTAATGTCTACACGGCTGCAACTGCTGGGGGTATGGCAGGGGAGAAGCCAGGGCAGGTGGTGGGATGGGCCAGTGGACGGAGTTAGTAGGGCCCCATTAAGATTCTTGCTATGGGGCCCAAGGATTTCTATGTACGCCCCTGGGCCTGGGCATAGCTAAGTGCAAACTGGGTGATCCATAGGCAGGGCTGGATGGCTGCCCTCATCCACCAGTCCGTCCCTAATGCCAGTCAATACCCCCTTAGGAAATCTCTCATCAGATGTGAGATCAGCAGCGAATCGATCAGCCAGGATTAATGTGCACAGTGGGAGGCCCCCCCTTAGGCAAGTGACAAACTGCCCCACCGCCCCTCAGTCTTAGGCAAGTGACAAACTCAGCTCTGCTACATCTACCTACAATGAGCAACTACAGCAAATGTAATGCCAAACTGCAGTTCCTCTATGTGGTGCCTTGGACAGCTTCCACTGGACCCACAGGCTGTGGGTCCAGTGGAAGCTGTCCAAGGCATCACATAGAGGAACTGCAGTTTGGCATTACATTTGCTGTAGTTGCTCATTGTAGATGTAGCAGAGCTGAGTTTGTCACTTGCCTAAGACTGAGGGGCGGTGGGGCAGTTTGTCACTTGCCTAAGGGGGGGCCTCCCACTGTGCACATTAATCCTGGATGATCAATCGCTGCTGGCCTGCTGCAGTCACATCTGATGAAACTGAGATTTCCTAAGGGGGTATTGACTGGTCTGGCAGTTTATCACGATCTCACCGGCGCTCGGGGTCAGCCACCAGACGGGTCAGGGGACTCACTCAGGGACAGTCACTCACTGGACCGGATCAGGACCACAGTCGGACGGTCCAGTTTATCACCTCAGTGTATTAATCAACAGTGTCTCGCAGTCGCAGAGTCGCAGGACAGGAGTCACTCCCTCGCAAGTTCGCTAACAATCCGGCGGTCAGCACACAGCTTCCTCTTCCTGAGACCTGAACTGAAGCCACTCCCCCTCCTCACTTCGCCTGCCCTGCACAGTGCACGTGATGCAGGGCTCGCCTCTCAGAGTCCGCTCTCCACCCCCTATGATTTTAGTTATCAGCTGCTGGCCGACCGCCCGCTTTACTGTGGCTCTCCTGGCTTGAGGGGGCCCCATGGGCCCCCCTGACTTAGGGGCCCGGTCGCAATTGCGACCGCTGCGACCCCTATAGCTACGCCAGTGAATCCCTACCAAACCCTTACCTCCAGGGGCCCCACCTCGTCCCTTCATCTTAAAAGTCCTGAATTATAGGGACCGCCGGCTGAAAGACATTAGATTTGACAACACCAGAATCTCATTTTATCCGGATTTTTCTTCAGAAGTTCAGAAACAGAGGAGGCAGTTTACAGCAGAGAGAGCACGTCTGCACGAGAAGGGCCTTGCTTATGCCATGCTGTATCCAGCTCATCTCAGAGTCCAGGACGGAGAATCGTGAAGTTCTTCTCCACTCCGGAAGAAGCATCTGACTGGCTCGATCGGAAGGGATGAATACATGCGGGTTTCTAGGATGTTGGAACTCTACTTGCATTTATAGATGGCCAAATTATAGGGAGGGGCTACAGTTGGATTAGATGTCCCAGTTATCCCCTGGTTCCACTTAGTTTAATTAAGGGGTTGTGGACACTTCGGGTTGGTCCCCCCATATTTTAAAAGGGAAGTTAACTTACTTAGGTTTGGGATACCAAGCTCAGATATGTTGGGGAAATCTGGGGAGGGAGGGCATTTATGCCTGATGTTATGGTCAAGGTGGTGTGTTATATCTCTGTTTTATGTCTTGTGGTATGAAAGTAGGTGTGAATGGTCTGGGCAATCTGGGGTTACTGCAGTAAGTTCCCACCATGATGGCTACCTGTCGGTTTGTCTCCTGGAATGTCAGGGGACTCAATGATAAAATCAAAGGGCCCTGGTCTTTAAAGGGCTTCTGTCACCCCACTAAACTCATTATTTTTTTTTGGTGTACTTATAATCCCTATCCTGCCATATTGCCATACATTATTTTATTAATAATTTTCGTTCAGTAGATTTAGCAAAAAACGTACTTTTATGATATGCTAATTACCTTTCTACCAGCAAGTAGGGCGTCTACTTGCTGGTAGCAGCCGCAGAAAACCGCCCCCTTGTCGTGTTGATTGACAGGGCCAGCCGCGATCTCCTCCTCCGGCCAGCCCTGTCAGCATTTCAAAAATCGCGCGCCTGTGTTGATTCGGCGCAGGCGCTCTGAGATAAGGAGGCTCGCCTCCTCAGCACTCCCTCAGTGCGCCTGCGCCGATGACGTCACCGAAAGAGAAGACGTCATCGGCGCAGGCGCACTGATGGAGTGCTGAGAAGGCAAGCCTCCTTATCTCAGAGCGCCTGCGCCGAATCAACACAGGCGCGCGATTTTTGAAATGCTGACAGGGCTGGCCGGAGGAGGAGATCGCGGCTGGCCCTGTCAATCAACAGAAGGAAGGGGCGGTTTTCTGCGGCTGCTACCAGCAAGTAGACGCCCTACTTGCTGGTAGAAAGGTAATTAGCATATCATAAAAGTACTTTTTTGCTAAATCTACTGAACGAAAATTATTAATAACATAATGTATGGCAATATGGCAGGATAGGGATTATAAGTACACACAAAAAAATATGAGTTTAGTGGGGTGACAGAAGCCCTTTAATTACTTGAAGGGCTATAATCCTGATGTGGCAAAGGTTTAAAAGTAAAGTAATATCAGGAAGTATTACTTTACTGAGAGAGTAGTGGATGCATGGAATAGCCTTCCTGCAGAAGTGGTATCTGCAAATACAGTGAAGGAGTTTAAACATGCATGGGATACGCATAAGGCCATCCTTCATATAAGATAGTGCCAAGGGCTAGTCATAGTATTCATTATATTGGGCAGACTAGATGGGCCAAATGGTTCTTATCTGCCGACACATTCTATGTTTCTATGGTGGTATTGCAGGAGACACATCTGAAGGGGCAAAGGCTGCTGGCGTTAAGGAGACCGTGGGTGGGATCGAAGTATCATGCGAGGGGAGTCTCAGTGCTCGTGGCAAAACCACTTCTTTTTCAATTGTACTCGGTTCAGCTCGATATGTCCGGCCGTTTTGTCATCATACATGCAGCCATGAGGGGCATGGATTATATACTAGTGGGTGTGTACATTCTTCCCCCTTTCCAGAGAGAAGTGTTAGATGACATCATGAGAAGGGTGGCAACTTTGCCATCTGCCCCATTAATTTTGATGGGAGATTTTAATGCTGTCCTTGACCCGGATTTGGATAGACTCCGCCCTCAGGCCAACCACAATAAGTCACTGAGTAACTGATCTGATGCATATGCCCTCACGGAGGGGTGGAGATATCTGCACCCGGGAGAACATCAGTACTCCTGCCATTCTGCATCGCATGCAACGCTTTCCCGAATTGACCTAGTATTTGTTAGTAGAGAATTGTTGCCTAACTTAACCAAGGTATAGTATTTACCGAGGGGTATATCGGATCATGCCCCCTTATTGGTGCTCCTCGCCCAACCATTCACACCCCCTGAGAGGTTGTGTCGGCTCAATTGTAAGTGGTTTGAGGTCCTACCTGTGGCATGGGCGGCGCAGCAGGGCATGAAAGATAACTGGGCGAACAATGAGGGTTCCTCTGACCCCATAAAAGAGTGGGAGGCCTTTAAGGTGGTTCTGCGTGGTGCACTCATACATACGATAGCTTTGCATAGGAAAGATTTAGGGACTACCAGAGCTAGATTAGACAGGGACCTAGTAGATAAAGAAAGAACATATGTCCAGGCTCCTAGTGAGGACAATCGTATGGTGTGGGAAGAGGCGCAAAGAAGACTTAGCCTCCATTTGACAGAATATACCCCAAAAAAGCTATTATTTCAAAGACAGGTGGTTTTCTCAGATGGAGACAAGAACGGACGAGCTTTGGCGTTTTTGTCTAGAACTGAAATGCCCCAAACTGTGGTCCCTTATATTACATGTGTAGATGGGTCTCAAGTAGTTCGACCGGGGGAGATCTGTGAACAATTTGCCCAGTATTACTCTGACCTTTATAGCTCTAAAACACTCTTCACCTGTAGATATGTGAGGTTTCTTACAGAGCGTTCCGCTTACTCCTCTATCCCAGATAGACAGGAGTTATCTGGATGGTCCTGTGGATGTGTGGGAGGTTAAGGCGGCAATTGAGAGCATGTCGTTGGGAAATCGCCTGGTCCGGATGGCTTTCCATTGGAGTGGTACAAGCTAGACATAGATCTGCACTGTGCACGACTAATCAAGCTCTTTGAATATGCTTTTGAGGCAGATAGGCTGCCCCCATCTTTTATGGAAGTGACTATCGTGGTAATTCACAAACCGGGGAAGCCCCGGACCAGTGCAGCTCCTATAGACCGATTTCTCTTTTAAATAGGGATACCAAAATTTTAGCAAAAATATTGGCCAGACGCCTCGGGGAAGTCATCTTAGCGATTATAGACCCAGACCAATCTGGCTTCATGCAAGACTACGGATATCAACTTTAGGAGGTTGTTTACTAATTTACAGGTCAGACACGATAATGCAGGGTCGTGAGTGCTGGCTTCTCTTGATAATGAGAAAGCATTCGATTCTGTGGAGTGGCATTTTATTTAGGAGACGCTAAAATGCCTGCGTTTCCCCCGGTCTTTTATCAGATGGGTCCAGTTTCTGTATCAAGCCCCCAAAGCCTGAGTAAGGGTAAATAGTGGTCTATCCCGACCTTTTAGTCTACATAGAGGCACCAGGCAGGGCTGCCCATTGTCGCCGCAGCTGTTTGCCCTCATTATGGAACCTCTTACCCAACTGATTAATAATAGTTTACTGATAGAGGGATGGTCGATAGCAGGAATACAGGAAAAATTATCGCTGTATGCAGATGATATGTTAGTATACTCGGCAGACGGTGGACCTTTTCTGGAGGCACTTCTGGACATCATAGATGGGTATGGGAGATATTTGGGCCTCCGGGTGAACTGGGCTAAATCTAGTTTGTGCTTAGTGGATGTAGATGATAGTTCAGAAATATCCCCGTTGTCGCCCGTGAAAGTGGTGGAAAGTTTTCCTTATTTGGGAATTCAAATTCATAGGGACCTGAGGCAATTTTATCAACTGAACATGGTACCTAGAATGGAATACATAGAGCGTAAAATAGAAGCAAGGGAGAACCTACCTTTGACTTTGGTGGGTAGAATAAACATAGTCAAAATGGTACTGTTGCCGAAGCTTCTTTATATTTACAGGGCAGCTCCAGTTAAAATTCCTAGATAGACTACTTTGAATCCCTAGATAGACTACTGTGCCTTTCCTGGAGAAACACCAGTCCCCTAGATTGGCGAGGAAAACCCTAAAGGGTCTGTATACACAGGGGGGATTGCGAATGCCAGACATGTATGTTTATTATATTGCAACTCAGCTGATGTATGCGTCTTGGTGGATCAGAGCGGATGCAAACAACCCAGCGGTAGTACTTGAAGAAGCGCTAGTGGGCTCATATGAGGCACTGGCGAATGTGGTTTATAGAGGAGAAGGAGGCCCCAGGATAATGTACTGTACAGAAGCCATTACTAATGTGATTGCGGCATGGACAGGGTTCGTGGAGACACAAATTGAGGATCCTACTGGGGAGACTTGTTCTCTATATATGCCTCTGTGGTGCAATAAGCACCTTCGAGAGCTCCTTCTGCTGTCAGGGTTTGAATTTTGGCCGCAAAAAAATATCTGATGTAACTCTTCCATGGGGGGGGGGGGGTATTTCACTCTTTTGAAAGTCTCTAGAGTGAGTTCAAACTACCTCGAACAGGTTTTTATCGTTACCTCCAGCTGAGACATGCCTGTGAGACCCAGTACAAATCCTTATCTATAAAACTTGAATGTGGCCCCCTGGAGTCTATTGCCAGGCGGGTACATCCACATAAACCAATTGCTTCCTTTTATGAGGAGATTATGAAGATGCAGGACTCTCCGCTTCAGCAATCGTTTGAGCGCTGGACGGATGATATCCCTGATTTGGAGGTGTCTCATCTAGAGGAGTTGCGATCTGTATGGCAGTCATCGGTTATAAGCACCCGTGACCAACTTATCCAAATCAAGTGTATACACAGAGTGTACCTGACCCCAGTGCACCTGTACCATATGCGTCAAATACCGGATCCTTCATGCTCGCGCTGTGGGGAACTAAGAGGGTCCCTATACCATATGACAAGGATGCTCAACCTGAGCCCCTCCAGCTGTTGTAAAACTACAACTCCCACGATGCCCTTCTGTAGCATGATAGCTGTAGGCTGTCAGGGAATGATGGGAGTTGTAGTTTTGCAACATCTGGAGGGCCGCAGGTTGAGCATGCCTGCCATGTGATATGGCTGTGCCCTGTTGTGCAGTCATACTGGGGTGGGATATGTAGTTTCATTAACACTAAATTGGGTCTCCCGGGGATTAGTGCACCTACAGTATGATTTGCTTGTTGGGCCTGGTATCCGAGGTGATCCCCACCAAATACGGCAGGAAATTGCCCCGGCTGTTGATGTTTTACGGTAGGAAAACTATTCTGTTGAATTGGAAACCTCCTAAACGCCCAACAATTGAAAAGTGGTCACAACTTATAAATAAGGATCTCCAGATGTATAAACTGACTTTTGCAGCCAGAGGTGTGGCCGATCGTTTCGATAAGATTTGGGGAGTGTGGGTGCAAGCCCAGGGTACAGCTTGAGAACAAATCCGGGTGGAACAACGGACTGCTCAGACGTATAAATGAGTGAGTGTGTGGGTGTCGTACCTAGATTCCAATACCAATTATATGACATGGGGAGATTGTACATTGAATTATATCTATATGACTGTATTAATGGGTCTTGCCTGTAGTCATACTATTTATACGAAGTTTGTATCTGCTGGATTTCTAGGAGATTGGCGTGTTGGGGACTGTTTCCCCTTGGGGACTGTTGTATTTTATATCTTTGCAAAAGAGATAAATGAACACTATAAAAAAAATATATAAAATCAGAAGAACCCAAAAGGGTTATAGTTTACGGGGGTGGAAGTAGTGAAAAGTAATTGTAGACGAGGGAATATCGTGGCAAAGATAGATTGATGCGAAGTTAATGGATTTACGAATTAGACACACTTCAACCAAAGGGTCTCAATGTGGAATTCGATCTCACGCCCCTGCCTTGTAGATTGAATGGAAACATCATAGAAGCGTAGTTCCCCTACACCAGGGAAAATTCTGCCAACACATACCTTGTAGCTAGGTACGAGCTTCGTCATCTAAGGTTGAGAAGATAGCTGGACTTCTGATGACTGGATGCTGGAGTAAGCGGGAAAGGGTGTGTGTGTCGGCTAATATAGGATAGGTTAGAATAGAACATGTGACCCTGACTGGTGTGTAAAACCTAGTATGGGAGGATGAATGAAATAGAACATGTGACCCGGATTGGTGCGTATAAAAGAATATTTGTGAATGAATGAAAAGGAACATCTAAAGAAATTGCGTTTTTTTTAGATAAGGGATTAATGTGGACAGGTGGACATGTGGACAGAGGAGGAAGAATTATGAAAATTACTTAAAAAAATCCCCTAGGGTTTTAGATGGAAATGGGGGAAGGGTGGGGATATTCAAAGAGGGGATGTGGGATTTTAGGTTACGCCCCTGATGAAGCTTTGGAGCGAAACCCAGGTCGAGCAGGAGCAATAGGCTGCTATTTGTTTTATTCGCTAATGTGTCCACTTACATTCATGTATTATTAAAAAAGGTTTTATTTGCTGAATAGCGGCTCTTCACTATTGGAGCTTTTATGTTATATAGAACCAATAAGAAAAAGAACATCGGAGGAATTGTGGTGTCTATTGTGTCAGAGGTCCCTGTGAGTTTAATAGGGAAAGGTGCAGGTGAGAAGCATAAATTTTGCTACACTATTGGTGCACTTTTCCTACAGGAGCTGTTGTGGAAAGAGGAATATTTGGAATATACAGCATCCCACTAGTGCTTGCATAATTGAAAGATCTTTTTGAGAGAGGAGGAATTAGTGGAAAATCGCGCGGACCCGAAAAAAACGCATATGTGCTTCCCTGCTCCTGGCCACAAAACACTGAGGGAAGGGGGGCCGAAGCTTGCATCAGGGTGTCACGGCTGTGTCACGGTCTTGTTGTTGTTCGCCTTGACACGTTAGCTGTGTATGCTGGTTGCCAGGGGCAACACATTGTGGTGCAGCATGTTTGTGCTTTCCTCCTTCTTCAGGTTCTTTCCATGTCTGGTGCTGGAGGGGTTAACTTCCTGACTAGGTGTGTTCAGGGTGTGGCCTCATGGCTCTTCTTCATCTGGTGCTGTGAGCGTGAGGTCAGTAGTTATCCAGCCTTGGTGTGTGCTGGAGCTATGCTCCTGCCCTAGATATTCCATCTTTCCAGTCTGAGGGCCACCTAGTTAGACATCTAAGTCTTCCGTTGTCTTCCTTATGTATTTTCCCCTTCCTTCCCTTGTATATGTTTGGTAAGGGTTTATGTACAGGGTGTGTTGTTATGTCTAGTGTTGTGTACCATGTCTGGTCTGTTTGGTGTGTTGTCCAGCATATTTGCAGACATTCCCCTCTTTGTCTGTGCCTTCAGTGAGAGAAACCACAAGTCAGTGAGCAGTTCTACCTGGGGCCGTTATGCATTCGGTCCGCATGGGGGTCCAGGTAGTCTTGGTGCTGGTGTTCCACCCTGTTGCTGTGGCGGGTAAGTGTTTGTTGTTACGGTGTGTTGTGGCATCACTGGGTTCTTTCCTGCCGACCCAGTTGATGCTCACTGTCATTCTTTACCTTTGCTGTTGGCCTGTGAGATTCCTGTTCGTCCGTGTTCTGGAGGAATAGGTCGTCTCTAGCTCCTAACCTTTATTCAGGGATCTTCAGGGCGACTCAGGGTCGGAGGTTCCTGTGTATGATCCCACCTACCATCTGGGTCTGCTCATACGGTTAGGAGTCAGGGCCAGGATTAGGGTGGCTTAGGAGGGGACCTGTTCCCTTTTTCTGGTGTCTAGGCCTAGCTACTTCCCCGTTTTACCCATGCTATACTGTGGGGAGTTTTCCCCCCACTCATTCATCGTGACACAGGGCCCATGAGCCTTTAGTTACGCCTCTGTTTAGCATCCTTTTATCTAATTGCTTTTACCCCATTTCTCACTACTTCAGACTACTTCAGATTATATTTTGGAATAATCGGGATGACCCAAGAAGAGGGAACTGCTAATACTCTGCTAATACTCTTACAGCCAGCCAGACACGCTATCGCCAGAGTTGTGCTTGAGACTTTACAACGCCATCCGGTAAACACATTTTTAACCTTTGTTTTACCTTTATTTTCTGGGGTATCACACCAAGGAACACCGCTCCTTTTTTCTGTTTTAGGGTCATAATGTTATATGAAATATTCATGTATTATCACTAATATTGAAAAAAAACAGGACACAGAGCGCTGATAAAAAATATGTCCTAAATTGACATTTCTATTAAAGACCAAAAGAAAAGAAATGAAAACAGAAAAGAATATGGCAAAATTGGAGTTCTGTGTTCAACACCAGGGAGAACACATTGAACACATCATATAGCTATGCATCACAGGGAACGTTCCTCGTTGTTATTGCAACTTTCTATGTTGATATCTTTTGAACCACAAGGGATATTGCAAATCGATTTCTGAGAGAATTCTGGTTTTCTTTGATATGCTTCCCATTGAAAAAATTGTGCCCTTGACACAATATGGCGGTTTGCAGGATGGCAGCCATGTTCCGGACACAGCCTAAGAGATAGGCCCCCTTACTCATTACTTGCTGGGGTATTCAGATATTTCATTTACCCTTTTGTTTCTAAAATAAAAGTGTGTCCTGCGAATTCACTCAGAAATCCTGTAATTTGCAATATCATTTCCGAGTTGCTGACATTTTGCTGGTGCGTGGAGATTCCTTCTTCAAGTGCCTGAGGAAGTCAGCAGCCCGCATCACACTATATCGATTTTTGTTGCCCAATGAATTATTTTGTCCCTTTATAGCAGCACTCTGCTTTAAACCTAGTTTTTTCTATATTGGTGATATCTATATTTTCTATGACATCAAAATGTTCTATGACATCATAATGCATTATGACTAGGGATGAGTGAACTCTTACCAATCAATTCATGTATCAAATAGAGTTCTTCAGCTGCGAAGAGCTGTCCCCACTGCTACTTGATTGACAGGGCTGGAGATCTTTCCTGCCCTAACAATCTTGCACTGCTGCCTTGAGTAGCTGCACAAGCTCAGATGCTTTGATTCCCATATTAAAGCATGGCATCGGCAGCAGAGCCTCTGCGCTTGCACTTTTACTTGGAGCAGTGGCTAGGTAAAATGTCTGGCCCCGTCAATCAGTTGGGGGAGTGCTTCTTCAGCGGTGGGATAGCCCCTCGCAGCTGAAGAACTCTGATAAATGACTCAATTTGTGCAAATCGATTCACTCATCCCTGATTATGACATAATATTCTATCAATATATCTGTAAAACAAATGGCAGGGGCGCTCCCCTTGTGTATAACCCCAAGGATAATATCAATGGAAATAGACCGGTACTGCTTACCAGAGATAGGCAATTAAGGCACAACACTGGATTGTAGGGGGGTTTGAGGCTACAGGCTATTGCTCCCTCCAGTAGACTCTTCCTGCTGACCAGTAATAGAATAGCGACAAATGAATGAAAGGGGCACTGCTCTGTACAAATAACTATACAGCTTATTAAACAAACACAAAACAACTTGAAATCAAGTCTTATTTTCATTGTTTTACAGTATTATCTAAATAAACTTTATATTTATTTGTACAGAGCAGCATCCCGCAGTATCCCTTTTTATACAATTGTTATAATTGATTATGACATCATAATGCTCTATGACATCCTTTTGCATTATTATGGAGATAGAGCACCGCACACCGTTGTTGCCGGGGTGCCAGCAAGGACTTGTAAGTCGTAACCAAATAGTAGAAAATTGCGGCACACAGCTTCTTTTGACAAAAGAAGCTGTGTGCCGCAATTTTCTACTATATCATTTTGCATTATGACATCATAATGTTCTATAATGTCATAACGTATCATCATCAACATGTCTGTCATAATAAAGGTCAGCCTCACCACCTAGTTGTGCCTGGGAAAATCCATGTTTCCCTGCACCATGAATTACTCCTTCTCCTCCAATCATGGATCCTCCTACTCATGGGCACTTCCCTTGTGTGATACCTCCGATACCAAATGACTCATCCTTGACAAGATGGGTTCCTTACCGGAAGGTGTTGTGCAAAGCAAGATCCCTCTTAGCTAGAGAGGAACTAGGCTGCTGCACTTTCCCACCAGACACATCCACTGGAGGCCAGAAAATAGAGTTAGATGAAGAATGCACAAAATCTGGGATAAATTGCTCACTGCAGTGGATAATCTTTTTTAAAGTTTTTATTAAAATAAACAACAATAATATACAAAACACAAGCTGCGCGTTTCAGTCCACCTCCTTCCTCAGGCTTGACTGGATCGATGTAAAATAGCTACATATATACCCTCATAAACAAGAAGTGGCAAGTAAATACAAATAATAGGTCAAATAATAAGGCTACTTTCACACTAGCGTTCGGAGCGGATCCGTCTGATGTTTCATCAGACGGATCCGCTCCGATAATGCAGACGTTCGCATCCGTTCAGAACGGATCCGTCTGCATTAAAACTTAGAAAATTTTCTAAGTCTGAAAGTAGCCTGAGCGGATCCGTTCAGACTTTACATTGAAAGTCAATGGGGAACGGATCCGCTTGAAGATTGAGCCATTTGGTGTCATCTTCAAGCGGATCCGTCCCCATTGACTTTCATTATAAGTCTGGACGGATCCGCTCGCCTCCGCACGGCCAGGCGGACACCCGAACGCTGCAAGCAGCGTTCAGGTGTCCGCTCACTGAGCGGAGCGGAGGCTGAACGCTGGCAGGCGGATGCATTCTCAGTGGATCCGCCTCCACTGAGAATGCATTAGGGCCAAACGGATGCGTTCGGGGCCGCTCGTGAGCCCCTTCAAACGGAGCGCACGAGCGGACACCCGAACGCTAGTATGAAAGTAGCCTAACCTAATTACAAAAAAGAGAAACAATTCACATCCTTACATCACATATTGCATGGTAAAAGGTCCTAAACTCTGCAAAGATTAGAATGATGTAAATACAGAAACATAAACAAAGTAGACAGAATAAGTGATCACGGGCCAGAGTAAGAAGAGGAAGGATGGGACGTAGTGCAAGGACAAACAAATGAGAATGAAAGTAAATTTAGGATACAACTGTGAAGTTAGTGCCCCCAGAAATAAACCTGGTAACCTACAGAATTTGTCAAAGATCCGACATTAATTGTGGTGATGGTGCTGGATGTGAAGATAATATCCATAAAGTGAGATCAAGGAAGTGTACGATGAAGGTGCCTAACATAGGCAAAAAAAAAAGAACAAAGAATAAGCGGATTAATCAAAGGATAATTAGTAGATAATATATCAAATTATATAATACAATATATATAATGACATAAATACTTAGAAGAACTTGCAATTGTGCAAGAAAATACAAACACCAGCCAGTAGAGGTCACTATTTCTTAATAGTTGTAATAGTTTTGTTTAGACCATCCAGAAACCGTGTATTTAGTTTGAAAATCCCCAAAAATTCTCTATTGACAAGTGTTCTGAATGTTTGAGGTTGAGAGGTAACATAGTAACGTAGAGGGAGATTTACTGTATCAAACTGGTGTAAAGTTGAACTGGCTCAGTTGCCCATAGCAGCCAATCAGATTTCCCCTTTAATTTTTCACAGCTCCTTTGGAAAATGAAAGGTGTAATCTGATTGGTTGCTATGGGCAACTAAGCCAGTTCTACTTTACACCAGTTTGATAAATCTCCCCCCATAGTTTATAAAGCTGTCCATCCAGTTCAGCCTGTTATCCTGCAAGTTGATCCAGAGGAAGGCAAAACACCCTGTGCGGTAGAAACCAATTTTCCTCATTTTCGTGGGAAAAAAATTCCTTCCTGACTCTAATCAATCAGCATAACTCCCTGGATCAATGACCCATCTCTAGTAACTATAACATGTAAGGCTACTTTCACACTCGTGTTTGGTGCAGATCCGTCATGGATCTGCACAAACGCATCAGTTCAGATAATACAACCGCATGCATCTGTTCAGAACGGATCCGTTTGTATTATCTGTAACATAGCCAAAACAGATCCGTCTTGAACACCATTGAAAGTCAATGGGGGACGGATCCGTTTTCTATTGTGCCATATTGTGTCAGTGAAAACGGATCTGTCCCCATTGACTTAGGCTACTTTCACACCTGCGTTCGGGTGTCCGCTCGTGAGCTCCGTTTGAAGGGGCTCACGAGCGGTCCTGAACGCAGCCGTCCGGCCCCAATGCATTCTCAGTGGAGGCGGATCCACTGAGAATGCATCCGCCTGCCAGCGCTCAGCCTCCGCTCCGCTCAGTGAGCGGACACCTGAACGCTGCTTGCAGACGGATCCGCTCCGAACGCTAGTGTGAAAGTAGCCTCATATTGTGTGTCAGGATGGATCCGTTTAGCTCAGTTTCGTCTGGAGGCGGAACGGAGCCAAACTGATGCATTCTGAACGGATCCTTTTCCATTCAGAATGCATTAGGGCAAAACTGATCCGTTTTGGACCGCTTGTGAGAGCCCTGAACGGATCTCACAAACGGAAACCAAAACGCCAGTGTGAAAGTAGCCTTATATTATTACACTCCACAAATACATCCTGGCCCCTCTTAAACTCATTTAGTGAATTCACCTCCTCAGGCAGAGAGTTCCATAGTCTCACTGCTCTTACCATAAAGAATCCTCTTCTATGTTTGTGTACAAACCTTCTTTCCTCCAAACGCAGAGGATGTCCCCTCTTCAAAGTTCAAGTCCTGAGGATAAATAGATGATGGGAGAGCAGGGGCCGATTAAGTGCATGTGAGGGACGGGGCTGTCTACCCAACTCGGGGGGCCCCACCTCCCTCCATTTTAGTTTAAAAAAAATTCTGTATGAAGAGGCTGCGGTGCTTCATTAGCGCCAAAGTCTCTTCCTTAGGCCATATGACATCATATTCATCGTTCACATGGTCTAGGTGCAGCTCAATCCCATCTGAGTGATTGGGGCTGAGGTGCAATACCAAACGCAGTGCTATGAAATGGACAGAGCTGTGCTTGGTAAGGAGCAGAGAGGCTGCGGCGCTCACTGGAACATCGCGGTCTCCTCAAACAGCTGATTGTCGGGGGTGCCAGGAGTCAGACCCCCACCAATCTCCTAAGGCCCCTTTCACACGGGCGAGTTTTCCGCGCGGGTGCAATGCGTGTGGTGAACGCATTGCACCCGCACTAAATCTGGACCCATTCATTTCTATGGGGCTTTGCATATGAGCGGTGATTTTCATGCATCACTGGTGATGGATCATGTGATGGACCATGTGATGAGCGCAGTGACGTCATCAAAAGGTCCTATTCCTGTGCACAGCAAAGAGAAGACGGGCTGCGCGAGCAAGTGGATTAAGGTGAGTTAAATTATTTAGCTTTTTTTTTTAACCCCTCCAGCCCTATTGTACTATGCATTCTGTATTAAGAATGCTATTATTTTCCCTTATAACCATGTTATAAGGGAAAATAAAAAAATCTACACAACACCTAACCCAAACCCGAACTTCTGTGAAGATGTTCGGGTTTGGGTACCAAACATGCCGATTTTTCTCACGCGCGTGCAAAACGCATTAAAATGTTTTGCACTTGCGCGAAAAATAGCGCATTTTCCCGCAACGCACCCGCATCTTAAAAGAAAGAGGCCTAACTCTCTGTTTATAGATGTCATAGATGTTACCTGTAGTCATATGTAACACCCCACATAACACTGTGAATTATTGTGTTATGTGGGGTGTTACATAGGACTGCAGGGGACATCTACATTATCTGCACACAGAAAGTTAGCACTATTATCTGGGCTTTTACATAGGACTGCAGGTGACATCTACAAATTCAAATCTTAGCACGCTCTACATATAATAGAATACAACACCCCATACCTCTTACTTCCAGTGACATCTCCTGTCATGTAGATATTCTCTTTCCTCTTCTCCTCCGTTTGACCCAGACCACCATGACAAATTCTTTCAGCCGCATCTCATCTCTGCAGAGTTTGTTACACAGACATGTTAGATTTCTCATAATTGGGGTCATTTATCAAACTGGTGTAAAGTAGAACCAATCAGATTCCACCTTTCATTTTCCAAAGAAGCTGTCAAAAATGGAAGGTGGAATCTGATTGGTTGCTATGGGCTACTTAACCAGTTCTACTTTACACCAGTTTGAAAAATGATCCCATAGGTCCCTGTCTACAGCAATTATAATGTCCTCTAGAGTGCCCCCAGTAATAATAACACCCTATATTGTGTTCCAGGTAATAATGCCTGTATAGTGTCCCCAAAAATAACGCCCCCACACTGCCCCCATGTAGTAATTTCCCTCACACTGTCCCATATAGTAATTTTCCCCACACTGCCCCATATAGTAATTTCCCTCACACTGCCCCATATAGTAATTTCCCTCACACTGCCCCATATAGTAATTTCCCTCACACTGCCCCATATAGTAATTTCCCTCACACTGCCCCATATAGTAATTTCCCTCACACTGCCCCATATAATAATTTCCCTCACACTGCCCCATATAATAATTTCCCTCACACTGCCCCATATAGTAATCTCCCCCACATTGCCCCATATAGTAATCTCCCCCACATTGCCCCATATAGTAATTTCCCCCACACTGGCGCCCATAAAGTAATTTGGCCCCACACTGGCGCCCATAAAGTATTTTGCCCCCACACTGCACCCCCTGAAGTATTTTGCCCCCACTCTGCACCCCCTGAAGTATTTTGCCCCCAAGTAATAATCTGCCCCCCATGAAGTGATTTGCCCCATTTAATAATCCCCCCCAGAACTGATTTGCTACCACACTGCCCCATGTCCGTCCCCCCCAAAGTTGGCACACAGAATTTTTTTTTTAAAAGCTAATACTTACCTGTGTCTGGCATGGTGAGGCAGGCGCGCATTCTTCATTGTCCTGCGTCCCTCCCGGCACAGGCGCGTGATGACGTCATCACGCAAGCCTGCGCCGGGATTTCACTACCGCATAGGCCTCAGACCTAATAGGCCTGAAGCCTATGGCGGTGCTCCCTCCCTCGGCGGCACTATTCGCTCCCTTGCCCCGCCGCAGTATGTAGGCGCTCGGGTCGGTGTTGGGCCCCCCAGTGATGCCGGGCCCAGGGCTACCGACCCGAACGACCCTATTATAATCCGCCACTGTGGGAGAGATATATTTATACATAGTTATTAGATCGCCTCTTAGTTGTCTTTTTTCTAATGTAAATAGCCCTAATTTTGATAATCTTTCTGGGTACTGTAGTCCACCCATTCCAGTTATTACTTTAGTTGCCCTTCTCTAAACCCTCTACAGCTATGTCTGCCTTGTTCACAGGATCCCAGAACTGAACACAGTACTTCATATGTGGTCTGACAAGTGATTTGTAAAGTGTCAGGACTATGTTCTCATCACGGGCATCTATGCCCCTTTTGATGCAGCCCTTTATCTTATTGGCCTTGGCAGCAGCTAAAATGCCAAAGTCCTTTTTCATGTTAGTGTTACCCAGTGTTTTACCATTTAGTATGTATGGGTGACTTGCATTATTCCTTCCCATGTGCATAACCTTACATTTGTCAGTGTTAAACCACATCTGCCACTTCTCTGCCCAAGACTCCAATCTATCCAGATCCATCTGTGGCTGTATATTGTCCTCTTCTGTGTTAATTACTTTACACAGTTTAGTGTCATCTGGGAAAATGTATATTTTACTGTGCAAGCATTCTACAAGATCATTAATAAATATATTGAAGAGAATAGGGCCCAATACTGACCCCTGAGGTACTCCACTAATGACATATAACCAGCATGGTCCCCTGAGGAACCAAGGATTCACTTGGGGAAACGCGTCGGGACAACTACAAATTTATATCATCTAGGACTGACATCTTTGTCCTACCTAATAGAGGAGAACCATTGCACCCACCGTGAGGTAACACCTAGGGTCACGTGAGGGTAAGATAAGGGTTTAGCCACCGAGAGGTGGGGTCGCCCCTTTCGGGGCGGGTGCTCTGCCTGTAGGCAGGGGTAGACACCTTAGGGTATCAATAGGGATATTAATTCCTCCTACCTTACCGGATCTGATTCAGCTATATGAAACATCTAACTGTAAGTGCTACACCTCTTACCTTCATTATTGTATGACCTACTGCCCTGAAGTCCACGGTGGGTCTTGATTTTACCTTCATTCTGGCATTTGATAATATATCAAGAAATTTTTTGGAAGAATTATACCTCTCTTAATAATTATCTATTAAAAGTTAAATTTTTATTGAATAGCTTATAATTTATGTGACATATTGATGATAGCTTTTCAGACTATTATATGACACCCTGTGATTGTGTTCTATATTGTTATGGCTGGCTTCCTGACAGGACCTGTGGACACTAATAATTGGTTAAATGATGCACTGGAGGCATTTTCAGAAAAAGAGGGGGACGAGAGCGCAGACAAAACCCCATCACTGAAAATCATATTTAAGGATCTCTATGAGGCTTATAGGGATCATCTTAAATCGTGGTGGGAGTGTCAATCGCTGGAAAATTACATTAAAAATAAAATAGTACCTAAGAGACTTAGGGTCAACCTAGTACCGGCAGAACGGTCACGATCGGCACAACTCTTGGAAAAATGGGAGAATGAACTTGTCTCAAGTTCAATCAGATTCATGCAAATTTTGTTGGAGGAAGAACGCATAATCCTAGAGAAAGCCTCCAATCATTTAAATTCACTAATTGAATCTGCTCTGAACTACAAAACAGATCCAGAGTTCGGCCGACGTGAAAGTACACTTAGAATAAATATTGAAAGATACCAAATTGTTCTAAAAGACCGCAAACACAGACAATTTGTTTGTGAACTGGGGGAGTTCCGTGACAAACGGACCTTTAATATCCTACAAACAAATCCCTAGGACTCTGTACAAACTGACGTGTCCTCTACTGACCCTGAATCCTCGGACACGGAGAGAGGGGTACCATCCTTTCGGGGCAGAGGTAATAGTAGAGGAAGGGGTAGAAATGAGAGATGGCCGCCAAAGTCAAATCGGGGACACACACGGGCCCCCTATCGGTATCAACAAACAGGAACAATGGACCAACCACTCTCATCACAAGCATGCTCTTCCTCGTCCTTATTAACATCTTCTGGTTCTCAAATCCCACAGCCCATGCAGAATACCACTACTTTTTTAGACATGACAAGTGGGGGGAACCAGTTTCCGTATCAATTAAGAGACAGGGAACAGGCGTCCTCACAACGAACAAACAGAACCAAGTAACGCCTTCCCAGAACCAAATCATTAATCTTACGGATAGACCTCTAACGGAACAGGAGATGGACCTCCTGGGAAGGGGCCTCTCGTTTGTCCCAGCAACTAACTTTAACTCATTTGAATGGATTAAAGACATCAATCTGTTCATCCGTAAGCTTAAATGGCGTAAGTTCTTCAAAAATCATGATGAGGATGAATGTAATAAACTTGGTATCTCCAGATCCGATTTAGAAGGGGTACGAGTTTTAAGCTCCCTATTAGATGAGGATGGAAAAACATGTGGTCTAGGTCCCTTCACCGACCTTAAAATGAAAAGTAGGAGAACCCCACCCCCTCAGGATACGCTAGTCATAGATCTATTTGTCAAATTGGTAACAGACCAATTGAATAAATTAGAGAGGTCACAAAAGATCCAGGACATTAACCTGAGTAAGGATGAAATGCAGGCCCTAATCAAATTTGAAAAAGACCCTACAGTCATATTTAACCACCTCCGGACCGCTGTACGCACAGACGCGTCCTGGAGGTGGTTGATTTATTCCTCCTGGACGCGCCGGCGCGTCCTCTCGCGAGACGCGAGATTTCCTGTGAACGCGCGCACACAGGCGCGCGCGCTCACAGGAACGGACGGTAAGAGAGTTGATCTCCAGCCTGCCAGCGGCGATCGTTCGCTGGCAGGCTGGAGATGTGTTTTTTTTAACCCCTAACAGGTATATTAGACGCTGTTTTGATAACAGCGTCTAATATACCTGCTACCTGGTCCTCTGGTGGTCCCCTTTGTTTGGATCGACCACCAGAGGACACAGGTAGCTCAGTAAAGTAGCACCAAGCACCACTACACTACATTACACCCCCCCCCCGGTCACTTATTAACCCCTTATTAGCCCCTGATCACCCCTGATCACCCCATATAGACTCCCTGATCACCCCCCTGTCATTGATTACCCCCCTGTCATTGATCACCCCCCTGTCATTGATCACCCCCCTGTAAAGCTCCATTCAGACGTCCGCATGATTTTTACGGATCTACTGATAGATGGATCGGATCCGCAAAACGCATCCGGACGTCTGAATGAAGCCTTACAGGGGCGTGATCAATGACTGTGGTGATCACCCCATATAGACTCCCTGATCACCCCCCTGTCATTGATTACCCCCCTGTAAAGCTCCATTCAGATGTCCGCATGATTTTTACGGATCCACTGATAGATGGATCGGATCCGCAAAACGCATCCGGACGTCTGAATGAAGCCTTACAGGGGCGTGATCAATGACTGTGGTGATCACCCCATATAGACTCCCTGATCACCCCCCTGTCATTGATTACCCCCTGTCATTGATTACCCCCCTGTAAAGCTCCATTCAGACGTCCGCATGATTTTTACGGATCCACTGATAGATGGATCGGATCCGCAAAACGCATCCGGACGTCTGAATGAAGCCTTACAGGGGCATGATCAATGACTGTGGTGATCACCCCATATAGACTCCATGATCACCCCCCTGTAAAGCTCCATTCAGATGTCCGCATGATTTTTACGGATGCACTGATAGATGGATCGGATCCGCAAAACGCATCCGGACGTCTGAATGAAGCCTTACAGGGGCATGATCAATGACTGTGGTGATCACCCCATATAGACTCCCTGATCACCCCCCTGTCATTGATTACACCCCTGTCATTGATCAACCCCCTGTAAAGCTCCATTAAGATGTCCGCATGATTTTTACGGATGCACTGATAGATGGATCGGATCCGCAAAACGCATCCGGACGTCTGAATGAAGCCTTACAGGGGCGTGATCAATGACTGTGGTGATCACCCCATATAGACTCCCTGATCACCCCCCTGTCATTGATTACCCCCCTGTAAAGCTCCATTCAGATGTCCGCATGATTTTTACGGATCCACTGATAGATGGATCGGATCCGCAAAACGCATCCGGACGTCTGAATGAAGCCTTACAGGGGCGTGATCAATGACTGTGGTGATCACCCCATATAGACTCCCTGATCACCCCCCTGTCATTGATTACCCCCCTGTCATTGATTACCCCCCTGTAAAGCTCCATTCAGATGTCCGCATGATTTTTACGGATGCACTGATAGATGGATCGGATCCGCAAAACGCATCCGGACGTCTGAATGAAGCCTTACAGGGGCATGATCAATGACTGTGGTGATCACCCCATATAGACTCCCTGATCACCCCCCTGTCATTGATTACACCCCTGTCATTGATCAACCCCCTGTAAAGCTCCATTCAGATGTCCGCATGATTTTTACGGATGCACTGATAGATGGATCGGATCCGCAAAACGCATCCGGACGTCTGAATGAAGCCTTACAGGGGCGTGATCAATGACTGTGGTGATCACCCCATATAGACTCCCTGATCACCCCCCTGTCATTGATTACCCCCCTGTAAAGCTCCATTCAGATGTCCGCATGATTTTTACTGATCCACTGATAGATGGATCGGATCCGCAAAACGCATCCGGACGTCTGAATGAAGCCTTACAGGGGCGTGATCAATGACTGTGGTGATCACCCCATATAGACTCCCTGATCACCCCCCTGTAAAGCTCCATTCAGATGTCCGCATGATTTTTACGGATGCACTGATAGATGGATCGGATCCGCAAAACGCATCCGGACGTCTGAATGAAGCCTTACAGGGGCATGATCAATGACTGTGGTGATCACCCCATATAGACTCTCTGATCACCCCCCTGTCATTGATTACACCCCTGTCATTGATCAACCCCCTGTAAAGCTCCATTCAGATGTCCGCATGATTTTTACGGATGCACTGATAGATGGATCGGATCCGCAAAACGCATCCGGACGTCTGAATGAAGCCTTACAGGGGCGTGATCAATGACTGTGGTGATCACCCCATATAGACTCCCTGATCACCCCCCTGTCATTGATTACACCCCTGTCATTGATTACCCCTCTGTAAAGCTCCATTCAGATGTCCGCATGATTTTTACGGATCCACTGATAGATGGATCGGATCCGCAAAACGCATCCGGACGTCTGAATGAAGCCTTACAGGGGCGTGATCAATGACTGTGGTTATCACCCCATATAGACTCCCTGATCACCCCCCTGTCATTGATTACCCCCCTGTAAAGCTCCATTCAGATGTCCGCATGATTTTTACGGATGCACTGATAGATGGATCGGATCCGCAAAACGCATCCGGACGTCTGAATGAAGCCTTACAGGGGCATGATCAATGACTGTGGTTATCACCCCATATAGACTCCCTGATCACCCCCCTGTCATTGATCACCCCCCTGTCATTGATCACCCCCCCTGTCATTGATCACCCCCCCTGTCATTGATCACCCCCCTGTCATTGATCACCCCCCCTGTCATTGATCACCCCCCCCGTCATTGATCACCCCTCTGTAAGGCTCCATTCAGACATTTTTTTGGCCCAAATTAGCGGAATTATTATTTTTTTTTCATACAAAGTCTCATATTCCACTAACTTGTGTCAAAAAATAAAATCTCACATGAACTCACCATACCCCTCACGGAATCCAAATGCGTAAAATTTTTTAGACATTTATATTCCAGACTTCTTCTCACGCTTTAGGGCCCCTAGAATGCCAGGGCAGTATAAATACCCCACATGTGACCCCATTTCGGAAAGAAGACACCCCCAGGTATTCCGTGAGGGGCATATTGAGTCCATGAAAGATTGAAATTTTTGTCCCAAGTTAGCGGAACGGGAGACTTTGTGAGAAAAAAATTAAAAATATCAATTTCCGCTAACTTGTGCCAAAAAAAAAAAATTTCTATGAACTCGCCATGCCCCTCATTGAATACCTTGGGGTGTCTTCTTTCCAAAATGGGGTCACATGTGGGTTATTTATACTGCCCTGGCATTCTAGGGGCCCCAAAGCGTGAGAAGAAGTCTGGTATCCAAATGTCTAAAAATGCCCTCCTAAAAGGAATTTGGGCACCTTTGCGCATCTAGGCTGCAAAAAAGTGTCACACATCTGGTATCGCCGTACTCAGGAGAAGTTGGGGAATGTGTTTTGGGGTGTCATTTTACATATACCCATGCTGGGTGAGAGAAATATCTTGGTCAAATGCCAACTTTGTATAAAAAAATGGGAAAAGTTGTCTTTTGTCAAGATATTTCTCTCACCCAGCAAGGGTATATGTAAAATGACACCCCAAAACACATTCCCCAACTTCTCCTGAATACGGCGATACCACATGTGTGACACTTTTTTGCAGCCTAGGTGGGCAAAGGGGCCCATATTCCAAAGAGCACCTTTTGGATTTCACAGGTCATTTTTTACAGAATTTGATTTCAAACTCCTTACCACACATTTGGGCCCCTAGAATGCCAGGGCAGTATAACCACCCCACAAGTGACCCCATTTTGGAAAGAAGAGACCCCAAGGTATTTCGTGATGGGCATAGTGAGTTCATAGAAGTTTTTATTTTTTGTCACAAGTTAGTGGAATATGAGACTTTGTAAGAAAAAAAAAAAAAAAAAAATCATCATTTTCCGCTAACTTGTGACAAAAAATAAAAAGTTCTATGAACTCACTATGCCCATCAGCGAATACCTTAGGGTGTGTACTTTCCGAAATGGGGTCATTTGTGTGGTGTTTGTACTGTCTGGCCATTGTAGAACCTCAGGAAACATGACAGGTGCTCAGAAAGTCAGAGCTGCTTCAAAAAGCGGAAATTCACATTTTTGTACCATAGTTTGTAAACGTTATAACTTTTACCCAAACCATTTTTTTTTTACCCAAACATTTTTTTTTTATCAAAGACATGTAGAACAATAAATTTAGAGCAAAATTTATATATGGATGTCGTTTTTTTTTGCAAAATATTACAACTGAAAGTGAAAAATGTCATTTTTTTGCAAAAGAATCGTTAAATTTCGATTAATAACAAAAAAAGTAAAAATGTCAGCAGCAATGAAATACCACCAAATGAAAGCTCTATTAGTGAGAAGAAAAGGAGGTAAAATTCATTTGGGTGGTAAGTTGCATGACCGAGCAATAAACGGTGAAAGTAGTGTAGGTCAGAAGTGTAAAAAGTGGCCTGGTCTTTCAGGGTGTTTAAGCACTGGGGGCTGAGGTGGTTAAGCCATCTGATAAAGGGGGCAACGTTGTCATTATGAATCATGACATGTATAGGGATATGTGTTTATGCCTACTCAATGAGACCACGTGCTATACTATCTTACCCTCAAACCCTACGGTCAAGTTTAATGATGAACTTGAGACCATATTAGTCCAAGCACTTGACGACAGACTAATATTCAAGGAAGAAATGGGTTTCATGCTATCCTGTCACCCGCAAATCCCGACCTTCTATGCGCTCCCCAAAATCCACAAGGGATATCCACCACTGAAGGGACGCCCAATAGTCTCTGGTGTGGATTCCCTGACACATGGCGTCAGCTCATACATTGATAAAGTGTTGAGACCTTTTGTTCTTTCTCTGCCATCCCACATTAGAGATACCACAGATCTATTGCTTAAAATTGAGAACATTGAAGTCGCAGACACCATCTATCTAGCCTCTATAGATGTCGAGGCACTATATACCAGCATACCCCACTCTTTGGGAATTTCTGCAATTAAGTACTATCTAAGCACTCGTGGTACTCAATACCAACGTCATTCAGATTTTGTCATCAAAATCTTGGAATTTACATTGTTGCATAACTATTTCTTATTTGAAACGCGCTTCTACCACCAGCTCAGGGGCACAGCGATGAGTAGCCCATGTGCGCCCAGTTACGCTAATCTGTTCCTGGGCTGGTGGGAAGATACGCTGGTATTTAATGAATCATGTCATCGATGGGCCCCCAATATTATATACTGGGGTCGCTATATCGATGACGTGTTCATTTTATGGGATGGTAAAAAAGAGGAATTCTCAAACTTTGTGAAACATCTAAACGTCAATGAGATTGGCCTTAAATTTACATCTGAAATAAGTGAGAAAACCCTGGCATTTCTCGATGTTCGCATATCTAAACATCTGGGTCAACTATTTACTGAAACCTATAGGAAACCCACCTCCACCAATAGTTTGCTTCAGTGGGACAGCTACCATCCTGTAAGCCTCAAACGAGGCATCCCTAGGGGGCAGTACTTACGCATGAAGAGAAATTGCTCATCCCACTCCGCATTCTATAAGCAATCTGCAGATCTACGGCATAGGTTTCTACAGCGAGGGTACCCGGATCAGGTACTAAGGGAGGCATTCCAACACGCTAATCAGAGAGATCGTCATTCTCTTCTTACGACAAATGCCCCCTCTAATCAAATAGAAACGGTTACAAGAATTATCGGTACCTTTGACAAACAAAGTCGGAAAGTGAGAGACATCCTGAGTAACAACTGGGGTATCTTACTTTCCGATCCCGATATAGCGGAATTTCTACCAACCACCCCCGCCATCACGTACAGACGTGGCAGATCACTACGGGATAGACTAATACACAGCCATTATCAAAGACCACGGAGTGATCCCACCTGGCTTGGGAATAAGCCTCCAGGTACATACAAATGTGGTAATGACTGTGTCTGTTGCCCACACATACTAAAATCTAACTCCTTCAGTAGCAGTAGCACAGGTATCACATATCAAAACTATGACTTTGCCAACTGTCGAACTCAAGGAGTAATATATATGTGTTCTTGTGACTGTCCACTAAACTATATTGGTAAAACCAAATGTGAATTTAGGCGTAGGGTAGGCGAACACCTAGGCGATATAAGGAACAAAAGGGATAAACCGATAGCACGCCATATTAATGAATATCATGGTGGGGATGCCAAAATACTTAAGTTTCAGGTGGTTGAGGTGGTGAGACAGTCACCCAGGGGCGGTGACTGGGATAACAAAATACTGAGAAAGGAAGCCCAGTGAATCCATAGACTGAAAACAGTTTACCCCCAGGGACTTAGTGAACAAATTTCCTACACATGTTTCATCTAATGTGATTTCTTCCCCCCCCCCCCTCCAATTACCCCAACCCCATTCCACCCTCTCCCCCCCCCCCTTCTTTTTCCAACTATTTCTCCAGTGAAATTAACTACAACACACGGGATCCATAAATGTATTAATAAGACCAGGACTCCAGAGTATATCTGAACCGGAATAGGTTCATGAGTCTTAAATATCTTCCGATATTATGTATCAATCCGAGATATCTAATTATTACCATAAGCATTCCAATCTAGTTTCTGTATATAATTGCAGGGTTTCTAAAGTGATAATGGTGAAATTAGACTGATCGCAGCAATTAACATAAGTGATGCACGATGCGTTCCACAGCCGGCTAGGCTTGCGTTCCACAGAGAGGAAGTAGTGATCATGTGAGGTTGAGCTCCCGATCACATGACCGGACATGACGCATAGGTTTACCGGCGCTCTCGGAGGAAACTAACAAGCGGGACTGGCTAACAGGTATTACACTATCCCAGAACCCTGACCCTAGACCAATGATATAACCAGCATAGTGGGGCATCACTAACGATTGGCCATCTTAGACATCAATCACTCCCAAATCAAAAGGAGCGGCACCACTTATCTGGCGCGAAAACTCTGCTATTTAAACCCAGCATTAAGACATAGAGGCTGCGCATCATCAGCCACTGCCAGCATATAGCCACCATCCTTCGGCTATGTGAATATAACCAGCATGGTCCCCTGAGGAACCAAGGATTCACTTGGGGAAACGCGTCGGGACAACTACAAATTTATATCATCTAGGACTGACATCTTTGTCCTACCTAACAGAGGAGAACCATTGCACCCACCGTGAGGTAACACCTAGGGTCACGTGAGGGTAAGATAAGGGTTTAGCCACCGAGAGGTGGGGTCGCCCCTTTCGGGGCGGGTGCTCTGCCTGTAGGCAGGGGTAGACACCTTAGGGTATCAATAGGGATATTAATTCCTCCTACCTTACCGGATCTGATTCAGCTATATGAAACATCTAACTGTAAGTGCTACACCTCTTACCTTCATTATTGTATGACCTACTGCCCTGAAGTCCACGGTGGGTCTTGATTCTACCTTCATTCTGGCATTTGATAATATATCAAGAAATTTTTTGGAAGAATTATACCTCTCTTAATAGTTATCTATTAAAAGTTAAATTTTAATTGAATAGCTTATAATTTCTGTGACATATTGTTTGGCTGTTAACCCATTTTTTTCAGTAATAAAGTAAGGGTTAAAATGGAAAATTTTCCAAAAAATAGAAATTTCTAAATTGTTTCTCCATCTGCCATTAACTCTTGTGGAACAGCTAAAGGGTTAACAAAGTTTGTAAACCCAGTTTTGAATACCTTGAGGGGTGTACTTTCTTAGATGGAGTCACTTTTTTGAAATTTCTATTCTAGGGGTGCAACGGGGGGCTTCAAATTGGACATGGTATAAACAAAACCAGTCCTGCAAAATCTGCCTTCCAAAACCCATATGGCGTTCCCCTCTTTCTATGTGCTCCCGTTTGGCCAAACAGTAGTTTACGACCACATATGGGGTGTTTTTGCAAATTACAGAATCGGGGCAACCCATATTGAGTTTTGTTTGGCTGTTAACCCTTACTTTATTGCTAGAAAAAATGGGTTAAAATGGAAAAATTTAAAAAAATATATAAATTTCTAAATTGTTTCTCCATCTGCCATTAACTCTTGTGGAGAACCTAAAGGGTTAAAAAAAGTTTGTAAACCCAGTTTTGAATACCTTGAGGGGTGTACTTTCTTAGATGGAGTCACTTTTTTGAAATTTCTATTCTAGGGGTGCAACAGGGGGCTTGAAATGGGACATGGTATAAACAAAACCAGTCCTGCAAAATCTGCCTCGCAAAACCCATATGGTGTTCCCCTCCTTCTATGTGCTCCCGTTTGGCCAAACAGTAGTTTACGACCACATATGGGGTGTTTCTGCAAACTACAGAATCAGGGAAACCCATTTTGAGTTTTGTTTGGCAGTTAACCCTTGTTTTTTTCCAGGAAAAAAATTATTATATTGGAAAAATTTAAAAAAAAATCAAAATTCTTAAAATTTATGTCCATTTGCCATGAAGTCTTGTGGAAGACCTAAAGGGTTAACAAAGTTTGTAAAAACAGTTTTGAAAACCTTGAGGGGTGTAGTTTCTAGAATGGGGTAATTTTCTGGGTGGTTTCTATTATGTAAGCCTCACAAAGTGACTTCAAACCTGAACTGGTCCAAAAAAAGGATTTTGAAGATTTCTGAAACATTTGAAAATTTGCTTCTAAACATCTAAGCCTTGTAACATCCACAAAAAATAAAATATCATCAAAATGCTACAAACATGAAGTAGACATATGGGGAATGTAAAGTCATCACAATTTTTGGGGGTATTACTATGTATTACAGAAGTAGAGAAACTGAAACTTTGAAATTTGCTAATTTTTCAAAATCTTTGGTAAATATGGTATTTTTTTATGTAAAAAAATTTACTTTTTTGACCCAATTTTAGCAGTGTCATGAAGTAAAATATGTGACGAAAAAACTATCTCAGAACGGCCTGAGTAAGTCAAAGCGTTTTAAAGTTATCAGCACTTAAAGTGACACTGGTCAGATTTGCAAAAAATGGCCAAGTCCTTAAAGAGGACCTTTCACTTGTAAAAACTATGTGAACTAAGTATGCTGCCATGTAGCACTAAGTATGCTGGCCAATCGCAGCGCACAGCTCACAGCCTGGGAGTTTTTTTTCTCCCAGGCTGTGAGCTGTGCGCTGCGATTGGCCAGCGCTACAGCCTAGGAGAAGGAGATGGCAACAGGACAAGGGAAGACCCGCCTTCTATAACTTAAGGAGCAAAGGTACCGGAGGGCATAACGGGAGAACGGAGCGGCGCCCGGGGATAATAGTAAGTGCAGTGAGATCCCCGGGCGCCGCTCTACATGGCAGCATACTTAGTTCACATAGTTTTTACAAGTGAAAGGTCTTCTTTAAGGTGAAATAGGTCCTTAAGGGGTTAAAAAAATCTAATATTTGCGACTACGAATATATTTTGCGATATTCTAAATATTCGCTAATTCTCGAAGTGCCGATATTCGCGATTAAAATTCGCAATTCGAATATTCATGATCAACACTAGCCATAGTGTCCCCCTGCCATTATCACATTTTGTACACGTATCGGAGGCCAGTTTATGCATGCGTACCAATCTCACTGGGGTATAGTAAACTCTGTGTAACCATTTCGTCTGAATCAGCTGATCCCGTGCACAAATCACCGTCCCCCTCCAGGAGGCCGACAGCTCTTTCTCATGATCATCTTCCATTGCAGGAATATCAGCCCTCCACTTAAGAAAAGCCCTTGTCATCGGCGAAGGCCGGGAGGATAGAAGGAAAGCATAAAAAGACGACACCATTTTAGTGTGGTTCGCCCGTCTGGCAATTTTCTCTGCACTATATTCTAGCCTCAAAGGACCAGCCCCAAACTGGGATTCGGGAGCATGTCTCAGTTGGAAAAATCTAAAAAGAGATGCTTGTGGTAGGTTGTATTCCGTTTGCAAGTTTGAGAATGTTTTAAAAAATATACACTTGCGTAAGGTATTTGACGTCATTTCATGATCAGAACTGTAAATCAAGCAGAGAATGTAGTTCTACAAGTTTGGGATTTCCCCACAAGGGCATCACTTGGGATAGTATATTGCTTTCCTCTCCATCCCCTCCCACCCCCGCAAAAGTATTCCATGCATTGATCACCCCTGCCATTAGTGTAGTAAGATGTTTAACCGGGTATTTCCCTGCTCTGTACACTAAGTTCGTCATAGCTTCATACGACCCCATGAGGGCCGCCTCTAATACCACAGCCGGGTTATAAGGGTCTGCCTTAATCCACCAAGCAGCATAATTTAGTTGTGTCGCAATGTAGTATAGGTACATATCCGGAAGTGCCAGGCCACCTCTCTCCTTAGACGCTTTCAAAGTATCCCTAGCTATGCGAGGAATGGAGTTATTCCATAAAAAGGGTGTTAGTAAGCGATCTAGGGTCTGAAAATGAGATTTCTGCAAAGTTAGTTGCTCTATAAATGTATAGTAGCTTAGGAAGATGGACCATTTTAAATATATTAATGCGCCCTATTAGAGACAATGGTAGTGCCTCCCAAGCCTTCAGTTTTTGCGAAATGTATTTGACTACCGGGTTTATGTTTAAATCTATAAACTGGATCTTTATGTATGACTATCCCCAGGTATGTAAAATTACCCACCACCTGAAGTGATGACCTGGGTGAAACGCTCTGGGGGGAAAACTCATCAACCAAATACAATGCCGATTTGGCCCAATTGACCCGTAGTCCCGAAAATGTTCCATATAAATCCACTATCTCTAGTAAGGCTTCCAAAGAATGGCCTACATCTCCCAAGTATATCAGCATATCATCCGCGTAAAGCGAGATCTTTTCGGATATACCTGCAATGTCCCAGCCTTGTATTCTATTACTGCCTGCTATATACACCGACAACGGTTCCATTATTAAAGCAAACAGAAGGGGTGACAAAGGACACCCCTGTCTGGTGCCTCTTTTCAGCGCAAACGACTTAGACAAATACCCATTGACTCTTACTGCCTATTATTTTGAACACAACTGTATAAGCGTTTAATAGAACAGGTTCTGTAGACATCTATGTGGAATCAGCTGATGATGGTTTAAAGGAAGTGCGCTCTTTCACGCTATAGTAGGCTCTTGGGCCTCTGCACGGTTCTTTGTACCTGACGCTAACATTGACCTGTAAGGCTGAGTTCACACTTGAGTTATTTGGTCAGTTTTAGGCCCGTAACTGCCCAAAGAAGTGAAGCGTGCAGTGATTGTAAGAATGACGCCTGTCAACTGCATGTCATACTGACTCAAAGTATTGTTTCACTACCACAGCAGACTTACTATGCGTGTTACTGCAAGGCACAGTGTTCTACACCGCTATACAGGCTCTCTGCAGCCAGGAAATAGCAGTTTTTTTTATGCGATTTGCCACAAATTAATTTGAATCGAATCATTTTGGAAAATTTGGCAAACTGATCGAATTTTTGAGAAATGCACTCATCTTTAGTGGCTACTATTAGTGATTATCATCTATGCTTGTGTGGTATTTTTTGGGAATCTCTATTGATACTTATTATGGGTTTACCTTTAGATAGTTCATGTAATCTGCTTTAGCGATTTTACAAGCTGAAGGAACTTGTTAACTGGATGCATGGCGAAAGGACCGGCCATTTGGCTTGTGTAAATGTACACTTAGGAAACCCTCAGCACTCCAGGCCATCAACTGTTTGAAGGGGCTGAGGTGCTTCACTTGCCACCAGCTGCTCTCTTATTTCACTCTTTCTGACTAGAGATGAGCGAACTTCTTAAAATGTGTCCAGTTCGTCAATTTTTTTTTTTTATTAGATTTGTGTCCGAATTGATTCTACATGAATTAAATCAGCTCCGATTGGCCTGAAAATTGGTTTATGACACCATGAGGTCTCCTAGGGCTACGATTTGTTTTACATATTTTTATCTCTTTTTTAAACATTTTTAGGAATTTTAGCTCTTTCTCCCCCCTTTAAGCTATTGAATGCAATGACAGCAATATAAAAACTAGATGTACATTTCCTGAAGGAAATACGTAGAGGGCCGTTTATTAAGGACGGCTTTTTAGACGCCGGTCTTAATAACCCTGTGCTCTGGTGTTGGATCTGCCAAAGTTATGAAGAGGCACTGCCCTCTTCATGAAAATGATAACTCCCTCAAAGGTTTCTCTAAAGCTCTCCCTGATTAGCTTCCTCAAATTTGCCCCTGATTGGCTGATCTAGGCTGTCAACCTCTAAGCGAATTAGGGAATGCCCTCCTCCTCACTTTCTCCAGGCGCCATGTGATCACCCATCTTCTTCATCCCTTGTGGTTTTTCCCGCCCATATTCACAGTAAAATGGTGCTGATTCGTCAGAAATGAATTAAAAAATCTTTGTTTGGCAGACAAATTTTTGTCATATTCTTAACAAATCCAATTAGTTTAGAATCAATTCGCTGATCTCTATTTCTGACACTTTGCACAGACTAGAAATTCTCTAGGGCTTGTTCACACGAATGTATGTGTTCCGTTTCGTGCATTGGGCACCGCAATTTGCGGTCCCCAATGTACAGAGAACTTCCGTGCAGGCTGCGGGACGGATTCAGACCCATTCAACTTGAATTGGTCCGCATCCTTCCATTCTGCAAAAAGATAGAGCAAGTTCTATCTTTTTACGGAATGAAAGTACGAAACGGAACCCCATGGAAGCACTCTGTAGTGCTTCTGTAGCGCTTCATTCCGTGCTTCCCTTCCGCACTGTTCCGCATCTCTGGATTTGCGGACTTATTGAAGTGAAGGGGTACGCATCCATGATACAGAATTCACATGGAACGGTGTCCGTGTATTGCGGATCCGCATATGCGGTCAATATGTAAACGGAACACATTTGTTCTTGTGGACAAGCCCTAAAGCATATATTTCTGCTGTACATATGTTTTCCACAAGGGGGCGATGTTGGATAAGAAAACGCGTAGGTAAGGTAAAAAAAAATTTGGGGGGACTTTTATTTAAAAAATGGTTTTTTGGCTTGAAAAAGTTGCAAATCATGGTATTTGTATAGTTTTTCGTGGCATTTGGTCAAATTTTGTGATTTGGTGATACAATTTTTCAAAGTAGTTTTTGTTTAGGGGCTAAAAGTGAGAGTAGACCTGGATTATGGCTCATTTACTACGTGTGTGTGACTTTTGCAAAGGTCCCAAAAAAAATCACAAATCCACACCAAGCAACCCCCTGGTCTCCAGGCGTTGCTCTTAGAATCACTGCACACTTCACTTATTTGGGCAGCTGTCTCTATAGTAGTTAAGCTTGTCCTCCCTCTCAGCGGGTATAAAAAAGGCCCCCATTTTGCGGTAGCGAGGGTCCAACAAGGTGGAGAGCCAGAAGTTATTCCTCTGCCGAATGTTGACAATTTGGCTGTCACTACGGAAGTGAGCATGTATCAGGCCATTTGTGCAAGTGACTCGGAGGGACTCCCTGCCTCCATCTCGACTACATACTGCCCCGGTGTGTCTGAGTCCTCTGCCTCATCACCCTGTAGCTCCTCTGGCTGCTCCTGCTTCTCCTCTCCTGTCACCTGTGTAGAAAAAACACCCATTTCACTACAAATTGCTTGTGCTCCAATGTCCTCCTGCTCCAGTTCAGCCCCCACAGGGCTCATGTGGCCGTGAGATGTAGGCGCCATGTCTCCAGTCCCCTGACCAGCCAGATTTGACAGCATCTGTTCCAGGACATGAACAGTAGAATAACTTTGTTCATCCTGTAGTCCTGGCGACTGACAAATAACGTGGTCTCCTCAAAGGGCCTGAGCAAACAGCAGGAGTCACGCATGAGCTGCCACTGGCTGACATCAAAGTTACACAGGGGAGTACTCCTGTCCGCTTGGATAATCAAGAAATCGTTTATGGCCTTTCTCTGTTCGTATAGTCGGTCCAACATATGGAGGGTTGAATTCCAACGGGTGGAAACGTCGCATATCAGGCTATGTTGGGGGATGTCGTTTTGCCACTGCAGTTCAAGGAGGGTGTGCTTTGCGGTGTACAAGTGGCTGGAGTGCATGCAAAGTTTCCTGGCCATTTTTAGAATGTCTTGCAGATGGGTGGAAGATTTCAAGAATCGCTTGACAACCAGATTGAACACATGTGCCATGCAGGGTGCATGACTCAGCCTTCCTTGACGCAGCGCCGACACCATGTTCTTCCTGTTGTCGGTCACCATGGTTCCGATTTTGAGTTGTCGCGGAGAAAGCCAGGATTCGATTTCTTGATGGACACAGAGCAGTTCCTCCCCTGTGTGACTCTGTTCACTCAGGCAAACGAGGTGCCGAACAGCATGACACTGCCGTGCCCTGCACATGTGGTTTGCTAAAGGGACACTTTGAATTGTCCCTGCAGTGGAAGCTAAGGACATGGTGGAGGATAAGGAGGCAGAGGCGGACATTGTCGCAGGACCAATGGCATGAGAACGTGGAAGCAGAAGTGTCGTCACCTGGCCAAGTTGCTGGTGTGGCTGTGCAGGAACTACATTCACCCAGTGGGCCTAAAAGGACATGTATTGTTCCTGACCGTAGTTACAACTCAACACGTCGGCGCTGCCGTGCACTTTGGCCCACCTTCTGTTCTACATACGTGTGCAGGGCTGGTACTGCCTTTTTGGCAAAGAAATGACGGTTTGGGACTCTCCACCTCGGCTCGGCACAAGCCATCAGTTCTCTGAAAGGTGCAGAATCCACCACTTGGAAAGGGAGGGACTGCAGCACCAACAACTTGGCCAGGAGCACATTCAGCTTCTGCGCCGTTGGATGAGTGCACACATACTGTTGTCTCTTGGCAATCGCTTCGGAATGACGGAATGAATGACGAGGAGGAGGAGCAGGAGCATCAGGACCAGTAGATGATGGGAAGGACAGACAGCTCCCTTTGGCTGAGGTGGTGGAGCCTTGACTGCCTGAAATCGTGTGCGTGCCACTGGGTGATACAGCGGTTGCTGCGGCAGGCTGGACCACCACATCGGAGCCATGGTTCTCCCAGGCCACTTTATGGTGACGCTGCATATGTTGACGCAGGGCTGTGATGCCAACGCCACACCGCCAAGTAGGTTATTTTACCCCCAACACTCCGCACTGACTGTCTGCTACCGCCTCTGCTTCTGTGAACCCCTGCACCACTACTTTCCAGGCAGGTAGGCTCCTGTGAAGTGGGTCATCTGCCCGGGCACGTTTGGCTCCCGACCTCCCACTTCTACCACCCTGCTGACTCCCGGCCATGCTAGAGACTTGCTAGCTCCTTTGCTGCATCATGGGCAAGCGAGAAGAGCTACTAAACTAGTACATGGATTGCAGGATAAAACTTACCAGGAAAGGTTAAAGGACCTTAATATGTATAGCTTGGAAGAAAGAAGAGACAGAGGGGATATGATAGAAACTTTTAAATACATAAAGGGAATCAACTCGGTAAAGGAAGAGAGCATATTTAAAAGAAGAAAAACTACCACAAGAGTTTTAAATTAGAGGGGCAAAGGTTTAAAAGTAATATAAGGAAGTATTACTTTACTGAGAGAGTAGTGGATGCATGGAATAGCCTTCCTGCAGAAGTCGTAGCTGCAAATACAGTGAAGGGGTTTAAGCATGCATGGGATAGGCATAAGGCCATCCTTCATATAAGATAGGGCCGGGGGCTATCCATAGTATTCAGTATATTGGGCAGACTAGATGGGCCAAATGGTTCTTATCTGCCGACACATTCTATGTTTCTATGTTTCTATAAGCTGTCAACCTCTTCTCCCGATGATGATGAAGCTCCTAATTCACCCGGCTCCCAAGTGCTATCAGCTACATCATCATCATCGAGTACTGTCTGCACGTCACTGATTTCCTCCTCAATGGTCTCTGGGTCAGGAGCCTGAGTGCTCGCAACATCAGCTCCAATGCCACTCTCCTCTTCACTACTTGCCCGCCTACCAGAGGAAGCAGCGGATGTCTCCTCCATATCTTGGCTGGCCAGTAGCTGCTGACTGTCCTCTAGTAGCTCGTCCATGCTGTATAGTGGAGCTGAGCCCACAGCATATAATACTTCTCTGGTTGAGGGAACAGAAATTGACAGAGACAGTTTTGAGGACAGGTGAGGGCACAGGGCCTGCTCCCGGGCCTTGCCAACTAAGAGTTGTGTCTGACGAACCCACCGACGAACCCACACGACCGCTAGATGACACCGGGAGCTCAGGCCTCTTGCTGCGACTCCTGCTGCCATGCCGCCTTACTCTGCTGCGACCTGTGCCTGCACCAGAAACATTTAGGCCTCTGCCACTCCCCTGTGCAGGGCCTGGCACTTCTCTATCTGACATACTGTTAGATCAAATAAATAAATAAAAAGGAAATTAAAACACATCAAAAAGGGCTTTAGAACACCACTGAATGGCAAATAGGCCCTTATTTTATTCCACTTATACACTCTACAAAAGGGTTTTAGAACATATAACTACACCGCTAAACGGCAAATGATATATATTTTTTTGCCACTAATACGCGCCAAAAAGGGCTTTAGAACATATAACTGCACTGCTGAACGGCAAATAGGCCCTTATATTTTTCCACTTATACACGCCACAAAAGGCTTTAGAACATATAACTGCACTGCTGAAAGGCAAATATATATTTTTGTGCCACTAATACATGCCAAAAAGGGCTTTAGAACATATAACTGCACCTCTGAAAGGCAATTGGAATGGAATTACAGAGCTGTATGAGGCAATTTTGATCCCCAGTCAGTGCAGCAAGGTGTAATAGGATTGTTCATATTACCCAGGCTGTCACCTCTCCTACTGAACCCTGTTCTGCTTCAATACTGTGAAATGATTCCTCCCTATCCTTTCCCTGAACTTCTATACAGCAAAATAAAAGTTTTAAAGTCTTTTCTACCACTGTCCCTAGCGCCTGCTGATGTCTCTCCCTGCCGATCTGATATCGATGACCTATCCTGAAGCTCAAGAAATTAACTGCCCGGGTGCACCTCCCCCAGCCTCTGCGCCTAGGAAACGTGCCCTGGCTACCCTGCCTTCGCTATGCCCCCGCTGAAGACCTATCCAAAGGATAAATTATCAGTAAAAACTTCTGGTAAACCTTTTTAACTATTATTGTTCGTTTCTCTGGTCCCCAGTGTTGCTGGGGAGGTATAAGGGCAGTGGGCACCCACCCAGGGCGATTGGGTCCCAGTGTTAGGAATGCTGAGTGGTAAGTGGTGGCTCTAATAGTTGTGTGTCATGGTGCTCCTACCTGGATACTATCGCTCCCCGGGGTTAGGTTTTGTAGTAACAAAGGAATTGTAGTTCGTGAAATAAGTCCAGACTTGGTGAAGTTTAATGGTTTTACTTGAATAAACTTGTGTCATCCAAACAATGTTTCATCTTAAACTGGTAGATAAATGTGAATACTTTACTTTCTTTCTCTCTCTCTTTCCGCTTTGCTAATCTCTGCTTTCTGTCTGGTTACTAGACTTTCTAGAGGTTCTTGTACCATTGAGTGGAGTATCTTGGCTGTTGAGCCCCTAGAAATTCTCAGTGTATGAACTGCAAGGAGTCAGAGTGCTTTGCAAGCTGCTTACCCTGGAAGACTCCTGCTGCAGGAGGGGAGAACGCCCCCCTCCCCCTTCATTGCGCCATGTTGTATGGTCTCTTTCCAACTCTCAACTAACTTCAGCTTCCTGCAACCCCTTCCCTTGGTAGGAAACAGGACTAGCCCACTTCTGCCCAAAAGGGCGAAGAATGGAATGGTAAGTTCCATTCTGACTAAAGATCTCTGGCAGGTACACTGCTGTCTGCTGGACAACCAGGCACATTACATGTTTTTGCATATAACAAAATGACACTGGTGCTGGCACATGATTACAGGGCCAGATGAAATGCTTGGACCTATCAATCAAAGGAAGGGGTAGTGGATATCAATGGAGAGCAGATGAGCTGTGGTGCTCCAATGGGAAAGTGTTCTCTGCTCGGTGTACCAAAGACCTAATCTGCATATTAGTAAAAAGTGAAATTACTCATTATGCCTGGTTTAATAGGTTGATCTTGCTTACAGATGCTATTTAAGTTGGGCAGAAGTACCAGAGATGTTCAGAGACAAAGTCAGGGGATGTTGTCCATCTCAATAGCGCAGAGTACGATAACGAAGATACCAGTCATGAAAGGGCAAGGCAAGAGCATGGTCTGAAGGTAGCAAATTTTATACCCGAGATCGATAGACACAGACCAAGGCAATACTGCAATCAGTTAGGGGGCACTAACCTAAGGCAGGGGCAATTTAAATTTAAAGAAACATTCCAGGGTTTTTGTTTTGTTTGCCTATATAGTGCAGTATAGGCCATTATAAAAGAATAAGATAGAGGCTCTCATGTATGCCTTGTGTATACCTGCTTTATTTGATGTGCCATTTGTGGGTTGTCTGCCATATTAAATCCTCCTTCCGCTCAGATATGGTTTTCCTAATGAATCCTACAATTTCCACCATTACTGGTTTTGTAGAGACAGAGGGGGCAGAGTCGTACTACACTGCCCTACTCTTAGAGGCAATAAATGTCACCCAAAGGATTACCAACAATCGCCTTAATGTTTTTTATCTAAATTGCTGCATTGTCAGCTATAAGTGATTTTTTATCTAAATTGCTGCATTGTCAGCTATAAGTGACGTTTGTGTTTGTGTAATTTCCTAAACATTACAATTTACATAACAATAAGGCATTTAACTTGCTGAGGACATTAAACTACAGAACCTGAAAATTCCTGCATTAATGCAGAACTGAACTGAGTGATTAGAAGCTGACACCAATATTTTCCAGGCTTTAGAGGATCACGCTGTCACTTGAAAAGGTTATTTGCAATGCAAGCTGGGAATCCTGAAAAAGGTAGGTAGACCAGTGTGAAGCTACATCCCATAGAACTACACTGGAGAGTCAGCACACACATATAGTACAGTCTGGCAGTGTGAGTCTGAAGGTTTGTGTAACTGCAGCTAATCATTGTAAGCAATCACCCACTATATATCTGCACACCTGGTCCATTAGATAGGAGAGATATTACGTCTTCAATAGTATATAGGTATATACAGAGTAACATGGAGGGTGGAGCAGAGTGTGAGAGCTGCCAAGAGGGATTTGATTGGTGATAATATCATCTTGTTCCGAGGAAGTCAGCCACATGGGAGAGACTGGGTTCCTGTTTACACATTAATGTAAGCTGTGGGATGCTGGCCAGGTTCCCATAATGAAAAGGTTCAAAATCTATGGATGCAACTGAATTAGGGTATAACAAATTACACTGCTAGAATAATGGTGGTGAGTTAGCATTATATGTAAAATAAAGGAAAAACACAGAGTGCTTCTTTAAATATAGCATTCAAGCTGATGCCATTGGTCCAAGAAACAGAGATCGAAATGGAGCCACTGGAAAGCAGAAAAGTGGGACATGAGAACAGGAGCTGGTAAAAACTGCAGGGAGTAGCTGTTTGATGCCAGAACTCAAAGAGATAACTAACAGTGTTATGATTGGGAAAGGTTTTTCCACACTCCTTTGTCAGAATTTAAAGCTAAATAGAGGACTCCTTGAGTACATTAACCATATTATGACTAAATAAGGCCTTATGACTATACATTTTTCACAGAAAACATCTCCTTAAAGGGGTTGTCCTATGCTCATTGGGACTCCCACCACTTTGCCAATCCGCTGCTGGAATGGGTCCCGATGCTCTGGCAAGTGCTGCAGCCTCTTTCTCACCTTGTGACATCACGTCCATTGGTCACATATTGAACTCCATTACCAAGCACAGTCATTGTACAATGGATGGCAACATGCATGGTATACTGTTAAACGGCTTTTTAATGGTATACTATTAAAAAACAGTGCCTTACAATTCAGGGGCTCATGTTCAAGCAGAGTCATAAATAACACAGCAGCAACAGGTCAATAATTACAACAAGAGGAATGTGGACCCTGCTCGCAAGAGCTTACAATCTATGAGGAGGTGGGGGTGACACAAAAAAGGTAAAAGTGCTTGTCTTGTACAATAGTCCAGCCATCTTAGTAAAATAGGGGAGTAGATATAAAGCTGCATGACCAAGTCACCAGCCGATATCTGTAGTGCTTCTGGGTGCTAGTGATGAGCGGCAGGGGCAATATTCGAATTCGCAATATATCATGAATATTTAGGTGAATATTCGCCAAATATTCGTGATTTAATGGTATTCGTGAAATTCTTTTCGATTGTGCTATTTCCGCACGTACGTACGCACGCACGCACTGTTAGCACTACATAAGTGATGAAAATGGTTGGCAGCAACTTTCGAGATTGTGAGGAAGAACTCCTGATCACGGTAAGTAATTGTACATTACAGCACTGTTTTAGATTTGAATTCCATGCATGTCATAACATTAGCTTTATATGCATTGAGTTTTTACAAGTATTCGAGAACGCGCAAATCGCCACTATGGATTGGAATATTTTAGCGCAATACATACAACTTCACTTTAATTCAGGTCTGACAACATAATACTGATTGTTGAACTTAGTATTGTGTCCTCTCGAAGTGGCGAAAATCGCATCGCAATAAATATTTGCGTTACGAATATTTGCGCTCCACTCACTGACTCACTGTCAGTAATATCGGAGCCTTCTCATTTGGACCACAAGCTAGAAGCAGGAAGGGATGATCACATTTTTTATTTTTTTTTACACAGTACACATTATTGTGAATCACAATGATGTGTACTATGAAAAATAATAATAATAATATTCGTCATTACGAATATATAGCTCTATATTCTAAATATTCGCGAAATTGTGAAGTGCAGATATTCGCAATAAAAATGTGCTTTTTGAATATTCGCGCTCAGCACTACTGGGTGCATGGGTGCGGTGGAGCATTTGGTGGAGGATCAGGTTCAGAGAATGATGATAAATAGTCTATATATGGAGAGGGGTTATATCAGGGGTTGAAAAGATGTGTTTTTAGGGAGCGCCTAAAACTGTGTATAATGTGATTTAACCTAATTTCTTGGGGTAGGGCATTCCCGAGAATTGGTGCAGCTCAGGAGAAATCTTGAAGCCGGGAGTGAGAGGTTTGGATTGGGGTGAATGTCAATCGTAAATCCTTTACAGAACAAAGAGCACGGGTAGGGTGGTAGACATAGATGAGGGAGGGGGGTGCAGAACAGTGGAGAGCTTTGTGGGTGACAATGAGCAGTTTAAATTGTATTCTGTACTGTATGGGCAACCAGTGCAATGACTGGCACAGGGCGGAGGCATCTGAGTAGCGGTGGGACATATAGGTGACTCTGGCTGCTGCATTATGAATAGACTGGAGAGGGGAAAGTCTGGTGAGGGGGAGGCCAATTAATAGTGAGTTACAGTAATCGAGGCAGAAATGGATCAGGGCAACAATGAGAGTTTTTATTGTTTCCATATTGAGAAAGGGGTGGACTCTAGAGATGTTTTTGAGGTGCAAACGACATAAGCGGGCAAGAGATTGAATATAGGGGTAAAGGAAAGATCAGTGTCAAACGTGACACCGAGACAGTGGGCGTACTGCCTAGGAGTAATGATGGTGATGTCGGGGGATGACGTGTATAGTTGTGTGTCACACTCATCAGCATAGAGGTGGTACTGGAAACCAAATCTGCTGATGGTCTATCCTATTAGGGCTGTATAGAGAGAGAAGAGGAGAACCCCAACAGCAAGAGGGATAGGAGAAGTGGAGCCAGCAAATCATACACTGAAAGAGCGGTTAGAGAGATATGAAGAAAACCAGGAAAGGGTAGTGTCCTTTAGGCCAATAGATTGGAGCATTGTGAGTAGGTGATGGTGGTCAAAAGCTGCAGAGAGGTCAAGGAGAGTGAGTAGAGAGTAGTCACTGTTGCATTTTACTGTCCATAGGTCATTTGTCACTTTGGTCAGGACAGTTTCTGTAGAATGTAGGGTGTGGAAACCAGATTGTAATGGATCAAGGAGAGAGTGCAGAGATAGTGGATAAGGCGAGAGCAGACCAGACGCTCCAGGAGTTTAGAGATGAAGGAAAGATTTGAGACTGGTCTGTAGTTAGTTATCCAGGATGGATCAAGAGATATTTTTTTAAATAATGGAGTAATGATAGAGTGTTTGAAAGAGGAGGGGAAGATACCAGAAGAGAGAGAGAGGTTGAAGATTTTTGTTAGGTGAGTGGTGACAGCCAGAGAGAGAGACTGGAGTAGGGTTGAGGGAACGGGGTCAGAAGAGCATGTGGTAGGATGAGAAGAATAGCGTAGCCTGGAGACTTCTTTTTCCATGACTGGGTCAAACGTAGACAATGATCCAGAGGAGATGCGCGGGGGGAGGCGGAGGGCTCAATACAGTAACTCTTAATAGCTGGAAGCTGATTTCATGCTGGATGTTTTCTATTTCCTCTGTGAATTAGACGGCAGATCATCAGCACAGAAGTCAGTGATAGGTGCCTGCACTTTAGGACTGAGGAGGGAATGAAAAGTGTCAGAGTTTTTTTGGGTTGTTGCACAGTGACAAAATGAGGGTGGTAAAGTAGGACTGTTTGGCGAGGCGGAGGGCAGAGTTATCGGTTCTTAGCATGAATTTGTAATGGAGAAAATTCTCTGGTGTGTTTTTCTCCATAGGCGTTTAGCGCTCCTGGAGCAACGATTCAGAAAGCGGGTTTGTGGTATAAGGCAGGGATGCTTTGGTCTGTTTGGAGGTTCTAAAGGTGGGGGATGCTACTTTGTCCAGGGTGCTTCTGGAGGGCAGAGTTATAGGTTCTTAGGATGAATTTGTAATGGAGGAAATTATCTGGTGTGTTTTTCTCCATAGGCGTTTAGCGCTCCTGGAGCAACGATTCAGAAAGCGGGTTTGTAGTATAAGGCAGGGATGCTTTGGTCTGTGTTTGGAGGTTCTAAAGGTGTCGGATGCTACTTTGTCCAAGGTGCTTCTAAGGGTGTCATTATAGTGATTTATGGCCAGATCGTGGCAGGAGAGGGAAGAGATTGTGGAATGAGCTATCTAGAAAAACTAGAGACAGTAAATGTCATCCAAACACTACCAACAATGACCTTAATATTTTTTTTACTTAAATTGCTGCTTTGTCAGCAATAAATGACTTGTGTGTTCCTAATCATTACAATTTTTATAACAATAAGACAATTAACTTGCTGACAACATTAAACTACAGAGCCCGAAAATGGCTGCATTATTAATACAAATCTGAACTGTGTGGCTGAAAAGCTGACTCCAATATTTTTCAGGCTTTAGAGGATCGCGCTGTCACTAGAGGAGGTTATTTGCAGATCATACTGGTAATCAGAGGTCATTAACAGCTGCACAACCATATGCTGGCTAATGTAAGTTTGATGAAAAAGGTGACCAACCAGAGATCTGAAGACAGATTAATGATATTGAGACCAAGGCTTCATTCTGCAATGATGTTCACTTATATGAAAATGTATTTGATACCTTATAAGCATTAGGAATTAATCAGATGTTTATGGGAAAACACAAGTATTGAGTTACAAAGGTGCTTGGGGATGTTTTGTACCTAATGTACAAATGAATAATATCTTAAATTTATCTTGTTAATCTAAACATGTCAAAAATTCTGTTCTGGCTATCTTTATATTATATTTAAAAGGGTTGGACTTCCATTTTTTTGCATTTAAAGGGGTTGTCTCATTTGAGACATTGATGGCATATCACTAGGATTTGCAATCAAAGTCAGATGGGTTGGGTCCCACCTCTGGGACTTGCACCTACCTCCAGAACGGGCCCCCGAATTAACCACCTGCCATCTGGGCCATTTGCCCCCTTCCTGACCAGGCCAAATTTTGCAAAACTGACATATCTCACTTTATGTGGTAATAACTTTGGAACGCCTTTATTTATCCAAGTCATTCAGAGATTGTTTTCTCGTGACACATTGTACTTCATGATAGTCATAAATTTGAGTCAAAATATTTCACCTTTATTTATGAAAAAATCCCAAATTTACCCAAAAATTTGAAAAATTCGCAATTTTCTAAATTTCAATTTCTCTGCTTTTAAAACAGAAAGTGATACCTCATAAAATATTTATTATTTAACATTCCCCATATGTCTACTTTATGTTGGCATCATTTTGGAAATGTCATTTTATTTTTTTAGGACGTTAGAAGGCTTAGAAGTTTAGAAGCAATTCTTCAAATTTTTAAGAAAATTGCCAAAACCCACTTTTTAAGGACCAGTTCAGGTCTGAAGTCACTTTGTGGGGCCTACATAGTGGATACCCCCATAAATGACCCCATTGTAGAAACTACACCCCTCAAGGTATTCAAAACCGATTTTACAAACTTTGTTAACCCTTTAGGCGTTCCACAAGAATTAAAGGAAAATGGAGATCAAATTTTTAAATGTCACTTTTTTGGCAGATTTTCCATTTTAATCAATTTTTTTTTTTAACACATCGATGGTTAACAGCCAAACAAAACTCAATATTTATTACCCAGATTCTGCGGTTTACAGAAACACCCCACATGTGGTCGTAAACTGCTGTATGGGCACACGGCAGGGCGCAGAAGAAAAGGAACTCCACATGGTTTTTAGATGCCATGTCCCATTTGAAGCCCCCTGATGCACCCTTACAGTAGAAACTCCCAAGAAGTGACCCCATTTTGGAAACTAGGGGATAAGGTGCCAGTTTTATTAGTACTATTTTTGGGTACATATGATTTTTTGCTCATTCATTATAACACTTTATGGGGCAAGGTGACCAAAAAATTGGTTGTTTTAGCACAGTTTCTATTTATCTATTTTTACAGCATTCACCTGAGGGGTTCAGTCAAGTGACAATTTTATAGAGCAGATTGTTACCGACGTGGCGATACCTAATATGTATACTTTTTCTAATTTATTAAAGTTCTACACAATAATAGCATTTTTGAAACCAAAAAATTATGTTTTAATGTGTCCATGTTCTGAGAGCTATAGTTTTTTTATTTTTTGAGAGATTTTCTTATGTAGGGGCTCATTTTTTGCGGGAGGAGGTGACGGTTTTATTGGTACTATTTTGTGGGACATACGCATTTTTGATCACTTGGTGTTGCACCTTTTGTGATGCAAGGTGACAAAAATTGCTTGTTTTGACACAGTTTTTTTTTTTTTTTTTTTTTACGGTGTTCACCCGAGGGGTTAGGTCATGTGATATTTTTATAGAGCTGGTTTTTATGGACGCGGCAATACCTAATATGTATACTTTTTTTTATTTTTTCTATTTTTAACTTTTTTTTTTCATTCCTTACTTGGGGACTTTTTTTTTTTTACATGTGAAACTTTTTTTTATTTTTTTATTTTCAACCTTTTATTTATATTTTTTTTATTTTACACTTTTCGTCCCCCATAAGGTCATACAAGACCTCTGGGGGACATTTACTTCACTTTTTTTTTTCACTGTTGATTTCTCCTGTAACTGGGGCTGACATAGTAGCCCCAGTTACAGGACAAATACACCCCTAGAGAGGCTGTACAGCAGCAATCCAGCGCTGTACAGCCTCAGAGCAGGGCTGATCGAGGTCTCTGAGAGACCTCACACAGCCCCTGCACTCTCCGGTCACGGCGGTCACATGACCGCCGGGCCGGAACAGGAAGCGCATAGCGCTTCCTTCTCTGCATACACAGCGCTCACCGAGCGCTGTGTATGCAGCGATCCGGAAGGCAGGGACACCTGGGAACTGTCCCTGCCTTGTCTTAGGGTTGCCCTGCTGTCACTGACAGCGGGCAACCCGTTTAGCAGCTGCACGATTAGCGTGCAGCTGCTATTTCTGAAAGGACGTTCTAAAACGTGCTTTCAGAAAAAGACGTCCACCCATAGGACGTTTATATCCTATGGGCGGACGTGAGGCGGTTAAAGGAGACTGCAACGCGCAAGCACATCCACCCTCTATTCACCGCAGTGGAAGTTCGAAAAATAGATGAGCGCTGGCTCATTTATTTCTGACAGTCCCATAGAGGTGAATAGAGAGTTGGGCATGCATGCCCAGTGTACTTGCTAACCAGTTCTATGGGACTTTTGAAAATTATCCCAGCACACATGCTTGGCTATATTCGGAACTCCCATAGAAGTGAAAGGAGATCACCTTTGCGTGCACCATGTGCTTTCCACTTCTAGGGACCATTCTGGTGATAGGTGCGGGTTTCAGAAATGTGACCCACAAATATCTCACTAGGATATGCCATCAAAGTTTGAGATGAGATAACCCCCTTTAACCATCTCAGTGTGGCAAAACTATACAAGGCTGTGGCGACCTCTTTATAGCCATAACTGCCAATCCTGGCACAATGATTGTTGGGCTGGTGTCACTATGGAGACAGACTGGCACTAGATAAAAGTCCCTAGAGCTGTCTCTTACAAACCCTAGAGCGGGAAGCCTAGACAGATGCCTATGCCTATGTCTATGCACAAAAATAGCATAGTGGGATACATACCGTAGGTATGACAGTATATTGCAATAAAAAATATTTAGCGAATGGGATTGAAAAAAGTAAAATAAAATTAAGATTTATAGGAAAAAAATATATAAAACAAAATATTTTGATAAAAATATATTTTACCTCATAAAAAAAAACTCACATTTGTTATCCTCATAACCATTGCAACATATGCTATAAATATACTCACTTATTGCAGGGCAATAAGGAGCAATGTAAAAAAAAAAAATAGTAGACACAAAAACAGATGTTTGGCCACAAACAATGAGCACTCCAGGAATTATAAATAACAATCTTTATTAAATTATATAGCTATGTAAATGTAAAAAAATAAGCAAAGTGGAATGTTGGTATATTTTTGCTTGTCCGGTTATAATTATAATAATGAAAATTAAATTATATTGTATATATGTAGACCAACATGTACAGAGATTACAAGCTATCCTGCAGAAAACAAGACCTCATATTAACACAAAAGTAAAAGTTATCAGTTCCATAATGGTCCTGAAGGTCAACAATGGGCTTAAACGATTAAGTGGAGAGGATCGGTAGTTTCTCTAATCTCTGCCATTAGAGTGTAGATATGATTGGCAGCTGCACTCCCACTCCTTAGGTATGGGTTTAAATATACAGGTATTGCACAATTTTATTTGAGAATTTAATTCATATGTGACCTTCCTATCTCCATGTCATTATGCGGGTACTTTGACAATTAGAGTAAGTTACGATGTATATCGTAACTTTTGGAACTCTTTGAGACCGACGTACAGGAAAGTGGAATCAAGTGCAATGATGTTGCAATTTTCAGGTCTGAGGGGCAGTGTACCGTAATGTGTATTATGGAGATAGTTTACTGTAGTGGACAGAACTGGAAATGTCACGGCAAGTGGGGATAAGAGGAACACCAAATAAACAACCAGCAACAGGTAAACAGACTAGGCCCCAAAGCTAGGGAGGAGGGAATGGTAACCTCCTAAATATCCCTGAGCCTCTCCCTTACTGCTGACAGTATGAGCAAGTCCGGATGGTGAACGAACTCATATGCTGGAACCTAAGCCCTGCAAACCCTGTAGCAAACCCTAACTTAGGGAGAGGGGAATGAGACAGCTGGTACCTTCCACAGTAAAGGACCAGCGTCTCCCTGAAACCTAGAATCAACACACGCACAAAGGAGAAAACAGGAGGACTTAGCTTGAGGCGACCAGGAGGTAGAGGATCCACAAACTTCCAGTATAGAACTCCAGAAGGAAAATATCAACAAAAAGTCAGCAGTAAGAGGCAGACTCAAATATAGCCTCTTAAACAGCAAACAAGCAGAACCTGTGGAGAGCTGGAGTGACAGGTAACTGTTTTGCTGCTCCCATTCAATGGATGGAGCTGTGTAGTTCTGGCACTGGAGCTGGTCACCAGGGTGTGGGGTGTCAGGCCCTCACCAATCAGATATTGATAGACTATGCTGATGATTGGCCATCAACATAAAAATCCAGGAAAACCTCATTTTTTTAATATGTGTCTATGGAGATAAGCTGTTTTAATGAAAATATAAAGTAGAGAAATGATTTGGAAATTTCACCTGAGAGGAAGGTCAAATGATTCTGTACATTTATTATTTATTTATTTAACTTTTTCTATTAGCTGATTATTTGTCAGCTAGATAACTATGATATATGAACTGTATAATTACGTGGGTGTAAATATGGTTTATGGTGAGTACTTGTAATTTACTATTTAGGTACCTTGAAAATTGAGCAGTGGGAGAGCAAAGAACCAAAACATATTGCATAATAGCGCAAAACCTGTATAATATGAGTGTTTGTCCAACTTCTATCTCTACTTGAAGGGTTTTCTGCTTTGCATCAATATTCTTTAACCAGTTCAGGACCAGGCCATTTACCCCCTATTCTGACCAGGCATATTTTATTTTATTTTATTTTTTGTTAGTATATGCATCTTTGAAAGGCATACCCTTTTTTACATTCAGTTATATAAATAATTTGTGCACCTTTTTTCAGTGATACATGGGGCTATATTTTTGTGATTTTTTATTGTAGTATTCGTTTTTTTTATACCCATAAAAATGTAAAAGCAAGGGAAAATAAATGCAAGGGCTACATTTCAGCGAATGGAGTTGGGAAATGCTTTTGAAAGCATTCTTACTGTACAGCATTTTTTCCACACATGTCTAAACATTTTGCACAGCACTATATATGGGCAATAAGTGGTCAGCAAGCAATTAAAATACATTTTGAAATTAACTGTAAGTTTGTAATGTATTTATCTTACCTTTATTGCCCCTATCTTCTGTTCTGGGCTGTGGTCACATGACCATTTCCATGCAGCTCTTTCTCATTTCCTGTGAAGTTATAACCATTGGTGGTCAAAGCAGGAGTAGGGGTGGTGATAGGGAAGTGTCTATGTAACTAGCGGATTAGGAGGAGCCATAAACTATAGAAGGGCTACACAGAGGATGTAAACAAACAAGAATGATTTGTTCACATGGTAAAAATGGGTCAGGAAAGTCCAAATTGAAAATGAAAAACATTTGGAAGATGTACTGTATATGAGAAAAGCAACTACATGAATTTATCACTTTAAAAAACATAGTAATCCTGTAAAATCCCTTTATTCTGCATTTTAGATAATGATAGGTATGACTATTAGCCTTGGCCTTTATGGAGGGGTATCTAATACCATAGTGACATTGTGTTCCGTAGTTACAGATGTTAAATAGTCTTGTTAGAAATATTGCCATCATATTGCAGAAACACAAATGTGCAGTAAAACTAAGTCAAACTGTAAAATTTTCTTTTTTTCTCATATCTTTTTTGTCCCATCCCTTTTGTATTGGATCAGGAAGTTGCTTTAGAATACTGCTGGTATTCAGTTGGATGGGTAACACCTATTAGCATGGCCTCCTAAGTTCCTACTGATACTAGAAACAGAGATGAGTTAATTGTTTGTTCATTCTCTACACTGTGCATTCTGGGCATTATAGGGAATTCTGGCACTGGCATGTCACCTAGGTCAACCCTTTGAACACCTGTTTTTGGCCTTAACCTCTTCCCGCAAAATGCTGTGCATGTACTGCACTGCAAGATGGTCCTTAGCACAACCCTCCTTACATGTATATTTCTGTAATGTCGCTGATTCAGGAGCTGTGCCCATACCATGATTTGTGGATGCCAGCTATATTATACAACTAGCATCTTGCTCTCTCTGCTAGGATTGCAATTAATACCAATCCTGGTAGTTTATTCCAGAGTATTATATGAGCAATCAGAAGATTGCATGTTGAACTTCCCTAGTGGGAAATTGTTTGGAAAAAAATTAATGTAAAATAAAAAGTTTTCATTTTTCACATATTTATGTGGTATAAAAGTATAAGAATAATCATAAAAAAGGTACATAATTGATGTATCGGTAATGCCCCATACAATAAAATATTTCACATTTTTGATCCTGTACTCTGAGCAGCTTAAAGAAAATGCAGACTGCTGTTTTTTTGTTCCACCTCCCAATAATGCAATAAAAATGATCAAAAAGTCATAAGCCCTGTAAAAAAGCTCCAATGAAAGCTAAAACCCCCACAAAAAATAAACCCACATTCAGTAACATAGATGGAAAAACCAAACAGTTATGAATGTTTGAATGTAGCAACAAAAAAAAAGTTGAAATACATAAAAAAAATTATTAATAAATCTGGTATTGATGTAATCATTCTGACCCACAAAATTACCGCACAGTGAACATCATGAAAGAAAACCCCCAAAAACAATTTCATATCCATATTCCATATATAAAAGTTGTACAATACATAAAATGTACCTGAAAAAAATGTACCTAAAAACAGAAATCATCCTGCAAGAAAACAAACCCTCATATAGCCATGTCAATAGACAAAGAAAAAAGTTATAGCTTTTGAAATGAGGAGATGAAAAAATTAAAAATAAATATATATATCTCTGCATCATTTGATACCAAGCTACGTCCTTAAAGGTGCTCTTCAGGATTTAACAACTAATAACCTATCCCTAGGATAGGTCATCAATAACAGATTGTTATTGGTTTTTTTATTTATTTTTTTCATTGTCACATTCCAAGAGCCATTACTGTTTTTTTTTTTTTGTTGATGTAGCTGTATGAGGGCTAGTCTTTTTTGGAGTTTGCAGTTGTTTTTGCATGACACCATTTTGGGTTACATGTAGGGGGTCATTTTATTAGATATGTTAGTTTTGTGGCGTAAAAAAGTTGCAAGTCATGGCAACTGCAACATTTTCATGGCAACTACAACATTGTTTCGACGTTTCATGATCCTCGCCACTTTTCACAGTGTCTATATTTAAGAGTTAAAAGTGAGATTAGACCTGGATTATAGCTCATTTACTATGTGTGACTTTAGAAAAAGTTACAAAAAAGTCGTAACCCACACCAGACAACCCCCTGGTCTACTTTTATAAAAGTGTAAACCACATTACACACACGCCACATATATTTTTATTGTACACCAGTCCATAAATTTGGTGCAGACACACAAAGCAAAGCCAGACTTAAAACGGACACAAAAACAACCTCAAATGATAAATGACCCCCATTGTGGTGTACACATTATTTGTTGCTTAACCGCTTGCCGCCACGCTAACGCAGAAAGGCGTCATCGTGGCGGCTCCCCCAGGCTACGCTAACGCCAATTGGCGTCATCTCGCGTGAGCCGAGATTTCCTGTGAACGCGCGCACACAGGCGCGCGCGCTCACAGGAACGGAAGGTAAGAGAGTTGATCTCCAGCCTGCCAGCGGCGATCGTTCGCTGGCAGGCTGGAGATGTGTTTTTTTTAACCCCTAACAGGTATATTAGACGCTGTTTTGATAACAGCGTCTAATATACCTGCTACCTGGTCCTCTGGTGGTCCCCTTTGTTTGGATCGACCACCAGAGGACACAGGTAGCTCAGTAAAGTAGCACCAAGCACCTCTACACTACACTACACCCCCCCCCGTCACTTATTAACCCCTTATTAGCCCCTGATCACCCCTGATCACCCCATATAGACTCCCTGATCATCCCCCTGTCATTGATTACCCCCCTGTCATTGATCACACCCCTGTAAAGCTCCATTCAGATGTCCGCATGATTTTTACGGATCCACTGATAGATGGATCGGATCCGCAAAACGCACACGGACGTCTGAATGGAGCCTTACAGGGGCGTGATCAATGACTGTGGTGATCACCCCATATAGACTCCCTCATCACCCCCCTGTCATTGATCACACCCCTGTAAAGTTCCATTCAGACGTCCGCATGATTTTTACGGATCCACTGATAGATGGATCGGATCCGCAAAACGCACACGGACGTCTGAATGGAGCCTTACAGGTGCGTGATCAATGACTGTGGTGATCACCCCATATAGACTCCCTGATCACCCCCCTGTCATTGATTACCCCCCTGTCATTGATCACACCCCTGTAAAGCTCCATTCAGACGTCCGCATGATTTTTACGGATCCACTGATAGATGGATCGGATCCGCAAAACGCACACGGACGTCTGAATGGAGCCTTACAGGGGCGTGATCAATGACTGTGGTGATCACCCCATATAGACTCCCTGATCACCCCCCTGCCATTGATTACCCCCCTGTCATTGATCACACCCCTGTAAAGCTCCATTCAGACGTCCGCATGATTTTTACGGATCCACTGATAGGTGATCGGATCCGCAAAACGCATACGGACGTCTGAATGGAGCCTTACAGGGGCGTGATCAATGATTGTGGTGATCACCCCATATAGACTCCCTCATCACCCCCCTGTCATTGATCACACCCCTGTAAAGCTCCATTCAGACGTCCGCATGATTTTTACGGATCCACTGATAGATGGATCGGATCCGCAAAACACATACGGACATCTGAATGGAGCCTTATAGGGGGGTGATCAATGACAGGGGGGTGATCACCCCATATAGACTCCCTGATCACCCCCCTGTCATTGATCACCCCCCCTGTCATTGATTGATTACCCCCCTGTCATTGATCACACCCCTGTAAAGCTCCATTCAGACGTCCGCATGATTTTTACGGATCCACTGATAGATGGATCGGATCCGCAAAACGCATACGGACGTCTGAATGGAGCCTTACAGGGGCATGATCAATGACTGTGGTGATCACCCCATATAGACTCCCTGATCACCCCCCTGTCATTGATTACCCCCCTGTCATTGATCACCCCCCCTGTCAGGCTGCATTCAGATGTCCGTATGATTTTTATGGATCCACGGATACATGGATCGGATCCGCAAAACACATACGGATATCAGAATGGAGCCTTATAGGGGGGTGATCAATGACAGGGGGGTGATCACCCCATATAGACTCCCTGATCACCCCCCCTGTCATTGATCACCCCCCCCTGTCATTGATCACCCCCCCTGTCATTGATCACCCCCCTGTCATTGATCACCCCCCTGTCAGGCTCCATTCAGACATTTTTTTGGCCCAAGTTAGCGGAAATTATTATTTTTTTCTTACAAAGTCTCATATTCCACTAACTTGTGTCAAAAAATTAAATCTCACATGAACTCACCATACCCCTCACGGAATCCAAATGCGTAAAATTTTTTAGACATTTATATTCCAGACTTCTTCTCACGCTTTAGGGCCCTAGAATGCCAGGGCAGTATAAATACCCCACATGTGACCCCATTTCGGAAAGAAGACACCCCCAGGTATTCCGTGAGGGGCATATTGAGTCCATGAAAGATTGAAATTTTTGTCCCAAGTTAGCGGAAAGGGAGACTTTGTGAGAAAAAAATAAAAAATATCAATTTCTGCTAACTTGTGCCAAAAAAAAAAAAAATTCTATGAACTCGCCATGCCCCTCATTGAATACCTTGGGGTGTCTTCTTTCCAAAATGGGGTCACATGTGGGGTATTTATACTGCCCTGGCATTCTAGGGGCCCCAAAGCGTGAGAAGAAGTCTGGTATCCAAATGTCTAAAAATGCACTCCTAAAAGGAATTTGGGCACCTTTGCGCATCTAGGCTGCAAAAAAAGTGTCACACATCTGGTATCGCCGTACTCAGGAGAAGTTGGGGAATGTGTTTTGGGGTGTCATTTCACATATACCCATGCTGGGTGAGAGAAATAACTTGGTCAAATGCCAACTTTGTATAAAAAAAATGGGAAAAGTTGTCTTTTGCCAAGATATTTCTCTCACCCAGCATGGGTATATGTAAAAAGACACCCCAAAACACATTCCCCAACTTCTCTTGAATACGGCGATACCACATGTGTGACATTTTTTTGCAGCCTAGGTGGGCAAAGGGGCCCATATTCCAAAGAGCACCTTTAGGATTTCACAGGTCATTTACCTACTTACCACACATTAGGGCCCCTGGAAAATGCCAGGGCAGTATAACTACCCCACAAGTGACCCCATTTTGGAAAGAAGACACCCCAAGGTATTCCGTGAGGGGCATGGCGAGTTCCTAGAATTTTTTATTTTTTGTCACAAGTTAGTGGAAAATGATTTTTATTTTTTTATTTTTCTTACAAAGTCTCATATTCCACTAACTTGTGACAAAAAATAAAAACTTCCACGAACTCACTATGCCTATCAGCGAATACCTTGGGGTGTCTTCTTTCCAAAATGGGGTCACTTGTGGGGTAGTTATACTGCCCTGGCATTCTAGGGGCCCAAATGTGTGGTAAGGAGTTTGAAATCAAATTCTGTAAAAAATGACCAGTGAAATCCGAAAGGTGCTCTTTGGAATATGGGCCCCTTTGCCCACCTAGGCTGCAAAAAAGTGTCACACATCTGGTATCTCCGTATTCAGGAGAAGTTGGGGAATGTGTTTTGGGGTGTCATTTTACATATACCCATGCTGGGTGAGAGAAATATCTTGGCAAAAGACAACTTTTACCATTTTTTTATACAAAGTTGTCTTTTGCCAAGATATTTCTCTCACCCAGCATGGGTATATGTAAAATGACACCCCAAAACACATTCCCCAACTTCTCCTGAATACGGAGATACCACATGTGTGACACTTTTTTGCAGCCTAGGTGGGCAAAGGGGCCCACATTCCAAAGAGCACCTTTCGGATTTCACCAGCCATTTTTTACAGAATTTGATTTCAAACTCCTTACCACACATTTGGGCCCCTTGAATGCCAGGGCAGTATAACTACCCCACAAGTGACCCCATTTTGGAAAGAAGACATCCCAAGGTATTCGCTGATGGGCATAGTGAGTTCATGGAAGCTTTTATTTTTTGTTAGAAGTTAGTGGAATATGAGACTTTGTAAGGAAAAAAAATAAATAAAAAAAAATCATCATTTTCCGCTAACTTGTGACAAAAAATAAAAAGTTCTATGAACTCACTATGCCCATCAGCGAATACCTTAGGGTGTCTACTTTCCGAAATGGGGTCATTTGTGGGGTTTTTCTACTGTCTGGACATTGTAGAACCTCAGGAAACATGACAGGTGCTCAGAAAGTCAGAGCTGCTTCAAAAAGCGGAAATTCACATTTTTGTACCATAGTTTGTAAACGCTATAACTTTTACCCAAACCATTTTTTTTTTACCCAAACATTTTTTTTTTATCAAAGACATGTAGAACAATAAATTTAGAGCAAAATTTATATATGGATCTCGTTTTTTTTGCAAAATTTTACAACTGAAAGTGAAAAATGACATTTTTTTGCAAAAAAATCGTTAAATTTCGATTAATAACAAAAAAAGTAAAAATGTCAGCAGCAATGAAATACCACCAAATGAAAGCTCTATTAGTGAGAAGAAAAGGAGGTAAAATTCATTTGGGTGGTAAGTTGCATGACCGAGCAATAAACCGCTAAAGTTGTGGAGTGCCGATTTGTAAAAAAGGGCCTGGTCTTTAGGGGGGTATAAACCTGTGGTCCTTAAGTGGTTAACCTTTATTCATTATTTTTTTCGTTGGGGTGAAAATGAAAATCACCATTCAACCATTGCTTTTGCACGTAATTTGTTAATTTAGGGATTAGAAATACAAACATCAAAGCATAAAATCAGTGAAGAACTGCTAACAATTCTTTTAACCACCTTGTAGATTTTCTGAAAATGCAAGTTGATGAGAGCGACAGTCAGCATTTAGTTTAATTCTGGTAGAAGAGAACTGTAGGAATCCTCCATGAATATTAATACATTTTTTAAATATCCATTATTACTGGAACCATTTCTCCCTAATGTTCTCACGTCTTGCAGTTTCTTCATGTCGTTTTCTTCTTTATGTCGAGCCTGATTTTTGTATGTGTCTGCATATCTAAGGATGTGATTTAATGTTTCAATAAAGTTTGCACTGAAGTTTTAACATAAAGATAAAATGGACTGCATTTTTTTTAGAAATTCCATAGTTCAGCTAATCATACTTCAAATGCACATTTTTATACATAATGTGCTGTATAAAAATATATTCGGTGCTTAGAAAAGAGTTTTTACTGGAAGGTTCATTGTTGGTCTTCCTGCCCAACGTCTCTGTTTTTAAAATGTGAAAAGAGCAAAGTGTAAAGTGCTGTAAAACAGGAAAAAGTTTTAACAGAATTCAATAAATGGATGGCCCCCACCAGAGAGAGACTAGTAAATATGGGTTATGGGGCAATCATGGAGCCAATAATCAGGTCCAGAAAAGGTAATACTCCCTATGTACTATGTTTATTATCAGTGATGACCTGGACTTGTGTAGGATATATTTATAATGGATATTGCTCTTACTTTTAGTTGCCAACATATCCTTCAATCATTCCACCATGGTAGACATCTACAATATATCATTATCGAAACATGAGTTTAAAACGGTCCTGTCATCAGATACATCATAATAAAACCATTTCACCTGAGACATGTGCGCTTGACAGTTGAACACCATGGTCTTGTTCCCATCTTCCTAGTTGCACTCATTTGTTAAAGAATTAATGTTTTATGATATGTAAATTATCCCCTAGAAAAAATGAGGGTGGTTCCATTGCACCTCACTGCTCCCAGAGGCTCTGCTCACTGCCCTTAATGCTGCGCCCCTACCACTGGGATCATGCAGTGAAGACCTGTACAGCAGGCGAGTTCTCAGGGCCAGGCGTGAATATGTCTTCACAGTCTGGCTTTGTAAGTCATTGTTGAGGGCGTGGAATGAAGGGCAGTGAGCTGAGCCTCTGGGAGCAAAAAGGGTACAAAAGCACCACCCTCTTGCTCCTAGGGACTCATTTTCACATAATAAAAAAAAAATCAGTTTTCTCAAGAATACAAGCACCTAGGAAGATGGGATCAAGACCATGATGTTCAACTGTCAAGCGAACATGTCTCAGGTGGGACAGTTTTATTGTGATGTATCTGATTACAGAGCCCCTTTAAATTGGATCTGAACATGCTGTCCTGGTTAAAAGCAGCATACTATGGGGACAGGCAGAGGCAAATATCATGAATTATGAGTATAAACCTAATAAATCACATCATATGCAGCGACTGGTAGCCTAAGGGCAAAGCATTTCATTGCAAAATATTTAAATTTTAAATCCGAGAGGCACTCATAAAGCTAAATAAACCTACAGATAAGAGCCATACACTGAAAATGTATTAAAATATAATAATCTTTATTTATTCAAGTTAAAAAATAAGTTTAAAACTAAGTCAAGTAACAATGAGATAATTGCCACAAATACACCATGTATGAGAATAGTTAAGTGGTATGTGTTAAACTAAAAAATGTATAGCCAGTAGTCTTACATATCACACAGAGGTTACAGTACTAGCCATAAAAAAGTGCCTAACATGGTAAGTTACACTAATGGAAAATACTCCATATTGAGCGTCCATTATTTGGGATGACGTCAGCCCCAACGATCGTTTCTATTAACAGTCAAAAAAACACAGAGCTCACGACACTTATGTCACTTGTAATTCAACATGAACAGAGATAAGTGAATTTCTTGAATTTCAGGTCCAATATTAACTTATCAATCCGCAGATTCTCGAAGAATAATTTCAACCCAAAAATGCTCAGAATCCCCTCAAAAGTTATGTATGACATTCTGTGGTCTCGTAGGACTGCATCCAACCCCATTCAAGCTCTTTTATGTCAAGCTAGTGTTAGTAATGTCAAAGTGACAGTGACGTATATGGCTCTGGGTAAACGCATGGTATCTGGTGTTAAGCATCCTGTTTAATGACATGGTGGGAGATGCCTTCTTCTGTCTTCTGACCTGTAAAATGGTGGGTAGCATGTTGGGAGACCTGTGCAAAGCAAAAGGATTCAATTTGTTTAGAATCAATTCAGTCATCTCTACTCTTGAATTTTATTAAAGGGGTTGTCTCACTTCAGTAAGTGGGATTTATCATGTGGAGAAAGTTAATACAAACCACTTACTAATGTATTGGTATTGTCCATATTGCTTCTTTTGCTGGCTGGATTCATTTTTCCATTACATTATACACTGCTTATATCCAAGGGTTGCAGACCACCCTGCAATCCATCAGTGGTGGTCATGCTTGCACACTATAGGCAAAAGCATCAGCCTCTCTGGTGGCCAGGACCATGGGAGTGGACATAGGCTAGTGCCTTTTTAGTGTCTATATTGTGCAAGCACAACCACTACTGATAGATTGCATGGTAGTCTGTAACCATGGAAACGAGCAGTGTATAATGTGATGGAAAAATCAATCCAGCCAACAATGGAAGCAATATGGACAATCACAATACATATTAAACGCCATAGCATATAGCGCAGGCGTTTCAGACTGAGGACGGTGTTGAGGGAGTGGGGTATTATATTTCCTGCCTGTCTGGCTGCTTAGGTTAGAGTCAGGACAGAAAGGGGTTTAAAGGGGTCCTAGCTATGCTTCTAGTATTGGTTTCTTCCCCTGGGTGTGCAAATGGTAGGGTCACTCCTCCTCTTCCTCTTTAGAGGTAATAAAAAGGAGGGTCTCCTGAGGTTTGGCCTCTTTTCTCCAGCACCTAACAGTGGGAAGCTTTCCCGCCCTCCCTCCCGTTATGCAGTTATGCTCTGTTTGTTTGTTGTTTTTATATGTCTTTTACTTTATTAAGTCACAGCTGGAGGTCGGTGGTTTAAGATGGATGGTACAGCGGAGGAGAAGGCGGACCTGCGCATCAATGTTCGGTGCGGCATAGCGCATCTCGCACTCCGGCATTTAAGAGTTGGATGGTTATTAAAGAGTTTTAAAAAAAATGGGAGATAAATAAAGCTGTGACCGACCTTTCACCCACAAAAAACGGCTTGCTGTGTTTTATTTCCGGCAGAGAGACAGGGTTAGTTCTGGGGGGTGTCAGTTGTTGGCAGTCTTAGTAAGTGCCTTGTATTAACTTTATCTACATGATAAATACCACTTACTTAAGTGAGACAACCTCTTTAAAGCTTCATGTATCCCCCATGTGATAAAAATTCTGGAATATCTATTCTTATGTCTGTATGTTGTGCCATTCCTTTATTATTTATACTAGAAGTTATGAATGAATTGCGATTAGCCTTCAGTAAGGGTTCAGAGGGGAGGTACCTGCACAGACTCACTCTATCCAATCAGTGCTGCCATTTTCAGACTGCGCAGGTACACACCCACCCAACTTGTTACCTCCCCTCTGTACCCTTACTGCAGACAGCTAGCAATTATTCATACCGTAACTTCTAGTAGAAATAATAGAGGAATGGCACAACATACAGACATAAGAAGAGATGCTCCAGAATTGTTAGTACGTGGGGAATGCATGAACAGACATGTCAGGAGCGGTGAAAGATCCTCTTTAATGCACACAGGAGAGCACCACCCATTATGGCCCATCTAAAGATTTCTCAACTGCTTAATATCTGTACAACAAAACAATCAACTTAAAGAGGACCTTTCACCGATTCTTACCCTATGAACTAAGTATACAGACATGTGGAGCGGCGCCCGGGGATCTCCCTGCACTTACTATTATCCCCGGGCGCCGCTCCGTTCTCCTGCTATGCCCTCCGGTATCTCCGTTCCCTAAGTTATGGTAGGTGGAGTCTGCCCTAGCGCTGGCCAATCGCATTGCAGAGCTCACAGCCTGGGAGAAAATAACCTCCCAGGCTGTGAGCTCTGCGCTGCGATTGGCCAGCGCTAGGGCAGACTCCGCCTACCATAACTTAGGGACTGGTATCTCCGCCTACTATAACTTAGTGAGCGGAGATACCGGAGGGCATAGCAGGAGAACGGAGCGGCGCCCGGGGATAATAGTAAGTGCAGTGAGATCCCCGGGCGCCGCTCTACATATCTGTATAGTTAGTTCATAGTGTAATAATAGGTGAAAGGTCCTCTTTAAGTCAACTTAAGTATTTTCACAGTGGATTTATTGTGGGCATTTTCCTGTGCATTTGCAGCAGATTTCATCCTATGCATCAGGAAGGATATCCACACGGCATAAACTGACATGCTGCAAACGTAATCCTTTCTGGATCTCCACTGTACATCTTCTCCCGAGCACTGCGGGTGCCATAACCACTGGCTTTTAGCTGCTTTCAGCAAAGGCTTCGGGCGGTAATGCCTATAGCGGACATATAACCCCACAAATGCAATTGTCAAATGTGAGTACAGCATCTAGAAGAGTTATAAGAGTTATAACTGGCTAAAATCAGGGAAGGTGGCCCATGCTAGTTATAAGTCAAGGCTTACAGGCCAATTACTAGTATATTCCAATGCAGTCCTGCAGGGGCAGGACTGCATTGGAATATGCAGAATTCAGTATTCTGTAATAGATCGATATTCATTACAGAATACAAGATGCAATCTAAGGATAGCATGTTATAGTCAACTGGAGTGACTGAAAAAAAGTTTTAAAAAAATGAAAAGTTTTAAAAATATAACAAAATTTTAAGTTTAAAATTAAAATCACCCTTCTTTCCCTAAATATTTATCCCATACGGTAAACAGCGTAAATCCCCCCCCAAAAAAAGAATGAAAAGTAATAAAAAATTTGTACACACTCTAAAATGGAATCAATAAAAACTTCACAGAAAAATAAGCCATCATGTAGCTTGGTAAACATAACTATAAAAAAGTTATGTTGTTCAGACTATGGCGAAGAAAATAAAAAAATTACTTTTTCCAAAGTTTTTTTTTATTCAGAAATAAAGCAAAAAAATATAAATGTGTTATCACCGTAATTGTAGTACTGACCTGGACAATGAAGGTAACTGGTCAGTTTTACCGCATAGAGAACACTGTAAAAATAAAACCCATAAAACTGTGGAAGAATTGATTTTTTTTTTAATAAAAATTCCACTGCATTTGGATTTTTTGTATGCAATATTAAATAGTGCCATAAAAAGTACAACTTGTCCCGCAAAAAACAGGCCTTCATATGACTATGTAAAGCTACTTGAACACTAGCGCTATACATTCGGCAAGCTGTTCCTGCAGGGAACAGTCTGTCAGATGTCTTTGCACTTCGGCATTTTCGAAGGTATGTAAGGTTCCATCCGACCCCACTAAAAGGGTTCTCCGGGTTATATTCGTAGTAACATAGAAGGGATGGAAAAAGACAGAAGTTCATCTAGTCCAACCTATTATAATCCAATTTAGATATATATAATTTTGAGGATATTTATTTAGGACAATTATTCTCATTTTAGAGTGGAAAAATTCCTTCCTGATTCCAAACATGGAAATAAGATTAAATTCCTGGATCAATTACCCATCCAGTAATTGAATAACTAACAATGGCACAGTTTGCCAATTACTTGCTAAATTTCGCCAAACAGGTTCTGTGTTGGAGCTGCCAAAAAGTGAACATAGCAAAGCACAACTGTGCCACAGACAAAGCAAAAACAATGGCCATGCTGGCATCCTTAAGCAAGAGCCCACATCATAGAACCCACTGTCTGTCACAGGAGAGGGGGGTGAATCGAACCACCATGGGGCCAGTGGCAGATCCAGAGCCTGGTCTCGGGAGGGGCACTTTCAGATTTTTTTCTGTCCGCCGCCACAAAACAATGGTGCTTATAGAACAGACTACATAGTGTATGCTATTTGTGTATAACAAACATATTTCACATGAAAACTTACAATTACTTGGCTTGGCCCTTGGGGATCTCGGACGCCACTTCAACACTTGGCCGGGGGCTCGGTGGAGCTGATGTTGTGTTTTATCCTAATGAGAAAGATTTCATAATAAGGATTTGGAGAAGGGGCAGAGGGATAGCAGAGCAGGGAGAGGCTGGTGCTGCTACTAGGGGGTCATACCATGGGGGAGTAATAAAGCCCCCCCCCAGTAGAAATAATTCTCCTTATAATGTGACAGTGCAAAAAATACCCCCTTGTAATGCCCCCAGTTGAGCTAATGTCCCCATAGTGCCCCCATAATGTCCCAGTATAAAATACCCCTATATAGTGACCCCAGTAAATGCCCCCATAGTGCTCCACACCCTCCTTCCTCCTAGTGTCCCCCATAATGTACCAGTATAAAATGCTCCAGTAGATGCCCTCAGTGTCCCCCATAATTTGCAAGTATAAAATACCCCTTCTTAGTGCCCCCCGTAGATGATCCCATAGTACTCCTCTCCCCCCTTCCCCATAGTACCCACCATAATGTGTCCCAGTATAAAATTGTACTGTACAGAGCGCCCATATAAAAACCCCTTCTTTGTGGCCTCAGTAGATGCCCCTATAGTGCCTCCAATCATGTGCCAGTATTTATAACAGCCCCCCATGTGCCAGTATTAATAACAGCCCCCCATATGCCAGTATTAATAACAGCCCCCCATGTGCCAGTATTAATAGCAGCCCCCCATGTGCCAGTATTAATAGCAGCCCCCCATGTGACAGTATTAATAACAGCCCCCCATGTGCCAGTATTAATAACAGCCCCCCATGTGCCAGTATTAATAACAGCCCCCATGTGCCAGCAATAACAGCCCCCCTGTGCCAGCAATAACAGCCCCCCCTGTGCCAGTAATAACAGCCCCCCCGCCAGTAATAACAGTCCCCCTGTGCCAGTAATAACAGCCCCCCCGCCAGTAATAACAGCCCCTCTGTGCCAGTAATTAAAGCCCCCCCCTGCCAGTAATAACAGCCCCCCTGCCAGTAATAACAGCCCCTCTGTGCCAGTAATAACAGCCCCCCTGCCAGTAATAACAGCTAACAGCCCCCCTGTGCCAGTAATAACAGCCCCCCTGTGCCAGTAATAACAGCCCCCCTGTGCCAGTAATAACAGCCCCCCTGTGCCAGTAATAACAGCCCCTCTGTGCCAGTAATAACAGCCCCCCTGTGCCAGTAATAACAGCCCCCCTGTGCCAGTAATAACAGCCCCCCTGTGCCAGTAATAACAGCCCCCCTGTGCCAGTAATAACAGCCCCCCTGTGCCAGTAATAACAGCCCCCCTGGGCCAGTAATAACAGCCCCCCTGCCAGTAATAACAGCCCCCCCGCCAGTAATAACAGCCCCCCTGCCAGTAATAACAGCCCCCCCCCGCCAGTAATAACAGCCCCCCCCCGCCAGTAAAAACAGCCCCCCGCCAGTAATAACAGCCCCTCTGTGCCAGTAATAACAGCATTGTATATATAAAAAAAAAAAAAACACATACTTACCTCCATGTCAGCGATGCGATGCAGGCCTCTTCTGGCCTGTGTCCTGCGCTGTATGGCTCAGGCGGCGCGATGACGTCATCGCGCCGCCTGCGCCGGCCTCTGATAGGCTGCCGGCCTAGTGCCTGCAGCCTATCAGAGGAAGGGAAAGGGACACGCCTCTCCCTCCCCTGCCGCAGCACAGGCATCTGTATCGCTGTCCTAAAGACGGCGATACAGATGACTGGAGATGAACGCTTCCACAATGGAAGCGCTCATCTCCCTGTGCTCCGCCGCCGCCGCCAGCTCGGGGGGGGGGGGGGGGGCAATTGCCCCATTGCCCCCCCCTGGATCCGCCACTGCATTGGGAAGATACTAGTTATGCACAAATGCCACCCATACAAGATCCAGTTGCTGCATCATCTCAATGAGGACAATCCCAATCGCTGTCTTCAATTTGCTCAATGGGTGTCACGGCAATTGAAACAGGACCCACATTTGGCAGGTCCAACACAGAATCTGTTTAGCGAAATTTGGAAAACAATTTGCCAACTGTGCCATGGTGAATACATGGTCTGAGTGTTGAAATCCGCTACAATGACTCAGGTAGTGGGTTCCCTGGAGATCAGTACAATCTCTGTTGTCTACTCATGGCAGGAACAAAAGTACATCCTCTTCAAATCCTGGTGTCTCCATACTATTGAACCACCGTGTATATTCTGTGACCCAACATCTACTGCTCCATGATGCGTACCTGTTACAACATGCCACTTTGCAATATAAATATATAAAAAAAAGTACAAATTGCCCAATCTCATGTGATGCTGCCCTAATAGATTTCTCGACTGTCAAAATCATGTACATTACTGTAATATCTTACTCCCTAGGTTCAATATACAGAGCATCATTACTGATGTCATGTACAAGGTGGGACAGATTAGCTCAAACATAGGTCAGTATTTGGTCAGTAATATTTGTAAGCCAAAACAAGAAGTGGGTCTAAAGGCACAAATATTTCCATTATAATCTTTATCTGTAGGCTTCACTGCTGGTTTTGGCTTAGAAATACTGACCAAATACTGAGTGTGTGAAAGCTACCATACTCTGAGCTAGGAGGAGGTGTGGGTGGGCTTGTCTACCACTAGAGAGGTGTACTGGGTGGATCTGGAGCTGCCTGAGATGCCTGTGCAGTGCAGTCTGGAAGATTTAATATATCATCATCAAAGGAAACTGCCATGGACTAGAAAGGTAGTTGGTGAGGGTCAGTAGAATCCAAATTAAGAGAAAATTGTCAAAATAATGTATTTGGGGAGTCTTCATTGAAGTAGTTATGATGCAGTCAGAATGTTTTCCAAAATTAACAAAAATGCCATAAAATGTTTTTGTTGGTTCCCCTATAAGGTTACCTTCACATATATCTGTTGTGCCTGGCCAGTTGTTTTGTGCTGGACACAACTGATATATGTGCACAGCAGTTTACTGCACAGATCCGGCGTCTGAACACTGATAGCGCCAAACAGAAAAACTGAGCATGCAGCGGTTTTCTGTCCGGTGCTACTTGGCATCTAGCATCACAACTGATGCTCTGAATGTATGTGCACGATCCCATAGAAAACTATGGGATCAGTTCTGGCCCAGTTCCTGTATGGAATTTTCAGCTTCATGCCGGAGGGGAACATAGCTGGATAACCAGATATACATGTAGGGGGCCTCACTACATTTTGTGGCAGATACCTTAATAGATTTAAAGCTCTTGCAGAAAAAAAACTCTTTAATTTTAGGCCTCATGGTCTGTCTCCCACAGGAACATTTAAGCAACATATCAACTACCTTTTAGGGTACTGCTGTATATTTAAAGGCCATGTGCACCTCCAGAGGCAATTTTTATGTATGTTTGCATTCTACTCATTTTTGCATAAAAATCATATTTTCAATTGGCCTTTATTAAACATATTGAACCATTCTGTAACAAAGGGTTAACTGTTTTTCTAAGAGGTCATAAACACTTATTTAAGCCACATTCTTATCAGTAAGATAAGAACTGAGTTATAATGAGTGTTTATGATGTGAGAGAGCAGAGATAAGGAGTCCGTCTGCTCCCCAGATGATGGAAAAGACAGAAAATCCACAGCCAGCATCTCAGCTCTGTACACAAAAAGGATCCCATATTGTTGATAAAGACCAATTGAAAAAAATATTTTAGCTCAAAATAAGTGCAATGCAATAATAATAAAAATCCTGAAATGGCGGGAAAAAGACCCCAAAACCCCAAAAACCCTAACTCACCTTCATGAGTTAGGGTTTTTGGCCTTCATTGGCATCTTGATTGAGGATACCACACAAAATCTCGCACGGGGAGACATATGGTGTCACCACATGACCGTACCCGGCCAGTGTGATGATGTGAGGAGTGATGATGTCATCATGTGAACACGCGAGATCGTCAATCAAGATGGCCACGACAGCCTCTTTGCAAGCAAATAGATAAGGCAAATATGTTTTTTTTTGTTTTTTTGTTTAAACGGATTAACCCCTGAAAGGCCTTAATTTTAATCTCAGATACCGCAATCAGCGATGAATGCAGCATCTATTCTAATTGCAATATGATACAAAATGAATAAAATTAAATAAGAATATGTATTTTCTTCTTTTTTTGGTGAATTTTCTATGTTTAGTTCCTTAAAGGGAATATATAATTAGAAAATGACATTGTTTAAAGGGGTTTCCCAAGAATACATTATTTACTCTGTTAGATCACACAAGTTGGAATGATTTGGAATGACTCTGTGTCTAGATATTGCTGTTACAGATTTGTCATGTTGCCTCCTGGGGTTTGTTTGATTTCCTCTCCAAACATCCAACCAGTGCTTAGAAGTCATGATTGCTCAGTAGCTCAGTCAGACTGTCAAGATTTTCTGTTTGCACGGCAGCAGATTGATTCCTGCTATTACATAGAGCTGCCAATAAGAATCAGCGCCCTAGAAGCAGCTTTTTCTCATCCGCATTCAACACATTGTGTGGATGTTCTCAGAGGGATATGAAAGCACAGCAGGGGGCGCCATAATAAATATGTAACATTAATATTTCCACATAGGATTTTTATTTTTATATGACTCCAACTGAAAATGTATGCTTTTGGTGATCTAACACAGAAATATTGTGGGTCATTTATTAAGCTGAGATAAACCTATATTAGGCGTATTTCAGGAGCAGATTGCGGCTGTCTTAATAAATGTGCCTCATTATTTTTAAATTGTGAGACAACCCTTTTTAAATCAGGTTTTCATGTTAAACATATTTTTATACATATGGGTTGATTTTTTCCCTCCTATTTATTTTAAAAATAATCCTGAAATCTTGCAAGGTTCATATTGAGAACTGACACACTTTCTGTTCTGTAGAGGTCACTTTTCAGACGTTATCTCATTCTGTCATGAGAGGGCTTCTGTTTGTCCTGCTGTTATTTACTGAAGCCCCTGCTCAATCCTTGCCCCTCACCACAACCGACTGCCACCAGTACTGCAGGGATTACGTGGCCAGGTGGCGGTGGTGCTTGTAGGAAGCTTAGGTTGAGGGCTCATGCACATGACTGCAAGTGTTTTGCGGTCCGCAAAAAACGGGTCCGCAAAAAATAGTCTGTGTGCATTCCGTATTTTGCGGAACAGAACAGCTGGCCCCTAATAGAACAGTACTATCCTTGTTCGTAATGCGGACAGTAATAGGACAATATTTTTTTGCAGAATGGAAATAGGAACATACGGAAAAGGAATGCACACGGAGTACCTTCCGTATTTTTTTGAAGACCTATTGAAATGAATGGTTCCGCACATGGTCCGCAAAAAAAAAATGGAAGGGACAAGGAAAGTACGGATGCAACAGAATCCTTTTTTTTTTTTTTTTTTTTTTTACAGGATCCTGTTTTTTTTTCTTCCTCTTCTTTTGACGGATCAAAAGAACGGAAAGCTAAACGTTGATGTAAACTCACCCATACTCTCATTGGACAATTTCTTCTCTTTCTGACTCCTCTTTTTTGATGGGACAATGTGAAGTTGGAGCCTTTCACAACCTGTGAGAAGTGAACAGCAGGGGGGTTTAGCTTCACCACCAGTACTGCACAGACTGTGTGAATGCAGCCCACTTTCTCTTTCCCCTTGCACAGTGATCTCTGCAAATTCCTCAGCATGCCTAAAAAGTATAGGTGATACATTTCCTCGATGTCATAATTAAAGGGGTTGTCTGACCCCCAAGCTCAAATCAGTAATTGCTCAGAATGTGTTTAACATCAAACTATGAAGCCACTCACCTGTTCACTGGTGGGCCATTACAGTCTCATGGTGACACATTGCTGCTGAGGCCAGTAAATGGCTGTTAGGTCTCCTGCACACGACCGTATGGCTTTTTCAGTGTTTTGCGGCCAGTTTTTCACGGATCCGTTATTCCATTTTTTGTTTCCGTTTTGTTTCTGTTTCTGTTCCGTTTTTCCGTTCCATTTTTCCGTATGGCATATACAGTATACAGTAATTACATAGATAAAATTGGGCTGGGCATAAAATTTTCAATAGATGGTTCCGCAAAAAACGGAATGGAAACGGAGGACATATGGATGCATTTCCGTATGTGTTCCATTTTTTTGCAGACCCATTGACTTGAATGGAGCCACGGAACGTGATTTACGGGCAATAATAGGACATGTTCTATCTTTAAACGGAACAGAAAAACAGAATGCATACGGAGTGCATTTAGTTTTTTTTGTGGGACCATTGAAATGAATGGTTCCGTATATGGCCAGTAAACAGGGGGGAAAAACGGTTGTGTGCAGGAGGCCTCAACCTGTACCAATTAATGCAGGTCACTTATGACTACAAGAAACAGAGCTACGCATGAATAATTGTATATCAGCATTCCAAATCATTTTGTCTTCCCTCTTTCAGACTGATGCATTCTATAAGATTACCTTTTATGTTAAAACAAGCTATAGTAATAAATTTTGAATTTTGTGGTACATAATTTCCGCCTTCAAGTCCTTTAGTTTCCATCAAAGAGCACTCAAATTTCTTTCCAGTGGCGCGAAAATATATATTTTGAATTCTTGTAAGATAAACCTATAATTGTATTTTATTTTAAGTTTGCAACTGCATAATTGAAATGTTACGTATATCGATGAATAGTCTAGCAAAAGTAGCCAGGATTCAAATGTATAATAAAACATTAAAATCTAACTTTTGAAGCTATAACAAGTATATGAAAGGTCTGACCAGTAAACAGTCATGGAGTCTTATAATAATAGCAATGCAGTCAAGATCAAAGTCACAGAACCAGGATTTATCTGGCTAATTGTGTATTAATAATAAACAGGCATTTTTCTACATCGGTGTATGTGATTTGCAATATTAATAGCAGGATGACTCTGCTTCGCTTGGGTATATTTCGACTATTTCATTAATGTCTGTGATTAAAAGATATCCACAGTGTCCCCCATAACAGTGACCTCCACAGCGTCCCCCCATAACAGTGACCTCCAGAGTGCTCCATCCCCTTATCTGTGACCGCTACAGTTCACCACCTTCTTAACAGTGTCCCCTTAACATTGACCTCTGTAGCACCCCCTTAACAGTAACCTCCACAGTGGCCTGCCCTCTTAAATTGTGACCTCCACATCACCTTGCCACTCTTAGCAATGACCAACACTGCAGCCCATCCCTTAACACTGACACAGCGCCCCACATGTTAACTGTCAGCTCCACAGTGCCCCATCCTTTTAAAATGTGAACTCCACAGCACCACGCCACCCTTAACAGTGACCTCCAATGCGGGCCCACCTCTTAACACTGCCCTCGACATCACCCCACCCCTTAACTGTGACCTCCACTGCAGCCTGCCCCCTTATCTGTGACCTCCACAGAAGCCCTCCCCCTTAACAGTGGACTTCACAGCACACCACACCCTTAAAGGTGACCTATTTCAGTGAAGGAAAATGGCTTGGTTGTTATGGAAACCTGGTATAACTGTGTGTATATCAAGACTAAAGGACCTGCGAGCTTCTATTTGCTAATAAGGGTCATGTGACCGTGTGTTTGGCAGTAAGGATAGGAGTGAAAGACCTGTGAGCATCTATTGGATAATACGGGTCATTTGATGGTGCCATATTTGCATTGTTTGGGAATATCTGAACAGCAGTATGTCTAAAACCTATAAACCTTGATGTACCTTTGTGCCAAATTTGGTGCAGATCAGTCCAGTCATTTGGCTGAGCATAAAAAACAGACAGACTGACAACAGACAAATTCATTTTTATATATATAAGACATACCTTAACATCTAACATCTTCATATGTGATTTATATTATCATACCTGAACATCTATACTATCTTTCAGTGTTATTTGGCATTACAACTTTTTGGACGACATGTTGATTTGTTGGTGGCTTCTATTCCTGGTCAGGGCCATCTAAGGTTATCTAAGAGGTTCCTGATACGGGATTGCCCCTATCGGCCGCCTATTCAGTTTTTTAGTTTGGTCTTCATAGAACAGAAATAGACTCTATAGGGCAAGTATCCCCCTGTAGCCGATATTACACTTTTTGGTGTTATCTTATTGAATAAGAAATAAAGGTTATGTTTTGCGAAGCTGTAACAAGCCTAACCACTCATGTTTTTGTAACAAGCCTAACCACTTTTACACTTTCCCTCCTATGAACGCTCATTAGTGATTATCTGGTGGATTCTCAGCCCGTGTAAAGGGCCCTTAAAGGGAATCTGTCACCGGTTTTATGATGTCCTAACTAGGGGCAACATAAACTAGTGATCTCTTTAGCAAAATTCTGGGTCACTTTCTTTAATTGACCCAGCCGTTTTAGCCAAATTCTTGTATTGAACATCTCCAGTGCATGCCAATGAGTCCCCATATTCATGAGCTCCTGGCTCTTGCCGCCCACCTGCTGCTGATTCATATGGGGAAAAAAACTGAATATCAGGACTCATTGGCATGTGCTGGAGCTGTTAGCATTTAAAAGTGATGTCAGCAGAAACCGATTCCCTTTAACTACTGTAATTATGGCCAGCAACTTAACTCCATATTAACAATGCTCAAGGCAAAATTGAATACAGAGAGTAAGGCCTCTTTCACACGGGCGTTGCGGAAAAATGTGCGGGTGCGTTGCGGGAACACCCGCGATTTTTCCGCGCGAGTGCAAAACATTGTAATGCGTTTTGCACTCGCGTGAGAAAAATCGCGCGTGTTTGGTACCCAAACCCGAACTTCTTCACAGAAGTTCGGGCTTGGGATCGGTGTTCTGTAAATAGTATTATTTTCCCTTATAACATGGTTATAAGGGAAAATAATAGCATTCTGAATACAGAATGCTAAGTAAAACAGGGCTGGAGGGGGTTAAAAAAAATAAAAAATCATTTAACTCACCTTAATCCACTTGCTCGCGATGCCGGGCATCTCCGTCTGACTCTTTTACTGTATAGGACCTGTGGAGAGCATTAACTATAGTTTAAGGACCTGGGATGACGTCACTCTGGTCATCACATGGTACGTCACATGATCTTTTACCATGGTGAATCACCATGGTAAAAGATCATGTGACGTACCATGTGATGACCAGAGTGACATCATCCCAGGTCCTTAAACTATAGTTAATGCTCTCCACAGGTCCTATACAGTAAAAGAGTCAGACGGAGATGCCCGGCATCGCGAGCAAGTGGATTAAGGTGAGTTAAATGATTTTTTATTTTTTTTAACCCCCCTCCAGCCCTGTTTTACTTAGCATTCTGTATTCAGAATGCTATTATTTTCCCTTATAACCATGTTATAAGGGAAAATAATAAGGTTCGGGTCTCCATCCCGATCGTCTCCTAGCAACCGTGCGTGAAAATCGCACCGCATCCGCACTTGCTTGCGGATGCTTGCGATTTTCACGCAACCCCATTCATTTCTATGGGGCCTGCGTTACGTGAAAAACGCACAAAGAGGAGCATGCTGCGATTTTCACGCAACGCAAAAGTGATGCGTGAAAATCACCGCTCGTGTGCACAGCCCCATAGAAATGAATGGGTCAGTATTCAGTGCGGGTGCAATGCGTTCACCTCCCGCATCGCATCCGCGCGGAATACTCGCTCGTGTGAAAGGGGCCTAAGTCCGCATTTTAACACATTAACGCCTGTATGCCCTGACTTAATGCAAATTGTCCAGTTCCCTTTTGTCACATTAAACTATTAATATTAACCAATCAACAAATACAATAAAAAGCAATCACTCAATACTGATGGGCTGTTGCAGACAGAAAACATACACTGTATGACAACTGCTCAGTACATACACTATAATGATACATTCCTCTCACAATAGTGTATGTCAGACTGGTGCAAAAAAGTTGCAAGTGCTATTTTCGATAAAATTTGCAACCTTTAGCCATTTTACCTTTTTTATATTGTCATCAGAGTGGTCAAGATGTACTGTATTTCACACTTTTAAGAGCTTTTTTTTGTCAAGTATTAAATTTTATAAATGCACTTTCCCATTTTTCTGTGAGGACAACTTTATAAGGAAGAAATCTTGCTAAGCCGTCTGCGGAATCAGAGTATGCTGAAGTGAAAATGTGATCATTACATACAGCTTCTCATTTCAATGTAGTACAATTCTAGATATCGATGACCTATTCATCAGATCTTTAGGGGTTCAACACTGGGCACACGGTTTGATAAACTTCTTAATTCATCATCTTAAAGGGATTGTACGGCAGACTCAAGTCTGCCCAATCCGCTGCTCTCAGAAGCCGTCAGTGCCAGAACACTGACGTACACTGTGTAGTGGCCATGTCGGGAGCTTCAGTAACCCGTACAATCCCTTTAAGATGATGAATAAAAAAGTTGTAGCATTCATGCAACCAACAGAGCAAAGACAACTCCAAAGATACCTGTGAATAGGGGTATGAGCAACTCCACGTGGTGCATTTTATATTTTAGCTTGAGGGAACGTGATGGTACAGTCGTACAAAACGTGATGGTAGGCAGACAGACAGCAAGGGTGGCAAGATGGGGCAACGGCAGCAAGGAGAGCTCTATGGATCGCATTCAACCTGCCTGGACTGTGAGAAAATCACATACTGTACATTTATGCTGCACCTTAAAATAATTTAACCCCCCCCCCCCCCCCCCCCCAAAGAAAATTTTAAACTTTCAACCGTGTGGCAAGGGTACACGGAAACTGACCGTCAGGCATTAGTGGCAGTTGCATGATGCACTGCAGGCTCCAGCTTTACTTGGACTGTGTGAAAATGGTGGTATTGATGTAGTAATCCACTAAAAGTACGCAGCTCCAGTGCGCCTTCAAAAAATTTAATTGAGAGGGCAAAAAATAAATAAAAATTTCAACCGTGTTAACCCCTGCCCCCAAAGAATTTTCAAATTTCAACTGTGTGGAGAGTGAGCGCACGGAACTGACCCTCAGGCATTACTGCCAGTGCCATGATGCATTGCAGGCTCCAGCTTTGCCTGGACTGTGAGAAAACGTTGCTGTTGATACAGTGATCATCTACTGTATATTTATGCTGTGCCTTAAATAAATTTACCCCCCTCCCCCAAAAATTTTTAAAATTTCACCCGTGTTAACCCCCCAAAAATGTTTACATTTCAGCCGTGTGGAAAGTGAATACACGTAAACTGAACATTCAGAGGCATTTGTAGCTTGATGCAGGCCACAGCAGCAGCCATATAAAATAATAGGCAGACAGACAGCAACAGTAGCATTTTACAGTACAAGCAACCAAATATAATTACAATATAAACAACCAAATAAAGACACATGAAACCAACAGAGCATGGACAACTCAAAAGATACCTGTGAATAGGGGTATGAGCAACTCCACGTGGTGCATTTTATATTTTTAGATACTGCAGAACTGAAAAGAGTTGAATGACAACATGACACATAATTGACACCCGAGCATGTAATTTTTTTAATCAATTGCCACAACCATCAAGATATTGCCTCTGGCCATAAGTTTATTTGTAAATACACTCACCTAAAGAATTATTAGAACACCTGTTCTATTTCTCATTAATGCAATTATCTAGTCAACCAATCACATGGCAGTTGCTTCAATGCATTTAGGGGGGTGGTCCTGGTCAAGACAATCTCCTGAACTCCAAACTGAATGTCAGAATGGGAAAGAAAGATGATTTAAGCAATTTTGAGCGTGGCATGGTTGTTGGTGCCAGACGGGCCGGTCTGAGTATTTCACAATCTGCTCAGTTACTGGGATTTTCACGCACAACCATTTCTAGGGTTTACAAAGAATGGTGTGAAAAGGGAAAAACATCCAGTATGCGGCAGTCCTGTGGGCAAAAATGCCTTGTGGATGCTAGTGGTCAGAGGAGAATGGGCCGACTGATTCAAGCTGATAGAAGAGCAACGTTGACTGAAATAACCACTCGTTACAACCGAGGTATGCAGCAAAGCATTTGTGAAGCCACAACACGCACAACCTTGAGGCGGATGGGCTGCAACAGCAGAAGACCCCACCGGGTACCACTCATCTCCACTACAAATAGGAAAAAGAGGCTACAATTTGCACGAGCTCACCAAAATTGGACTGTTGAAGACTGGAAAAATGTTGCCTGGTCTGATGAGTCTCGATTTCTGTTGAGACATTCACATGGTAGAGACCGAATTTGGCGTAAACAAAATGAGAACATGTATCCTTCCTCTGATGGCTACTTCCAGCAGGATAATGCACCATGTCACAAATAGAGATGTCCCGAATAGTTCGCCGGCGAATAGTTCCCGGCGAACATAGCTTGTTCGCGTTCGCCGCGGCGGGAGAACATATGCGATGTTCGGTCCGCCCCCTATACATCATCATTGAATAAACTTTGACCCTGTACCTCACAGTCAGCAGACACATTCCAGCCAATCAGCAGCAGACCCTCCCTCCCAGACCCTCCCACCTCCTGGACAGCATCCATTTTAGATTCATTCGGAAGCTGCATTCTTAGTGAGAGGAGGGAGAGTGTAGCTGCTGCTGCTGATTTAATAGGGAAATCGATAGCTAGGCTAGTGTATTCAGTGTCCACTCCAGTCCTGAAAGACTCATCTGATCTCTGCTGTAAGGACAGCACCCCAAAAAGCCCTTTTTAGGGCTAGAACATCAGTCTGCTTTTTTTCTTTTTTTTCCTGTGTAATCAAATTGCAGTTGCCTGCCTGCCAGCGTGTGTCAGGCTCACAGCCATGCAAGTGCATAGTGTCACCAGCGCAACTCATATCTGGTGTCACATTCGATTACATTTAAAGAAAAACAACAATTTTGACTGAATAAATAGCAGTCAGTTACACACGTGTTTGTGTGTTTAAGACCCAGTGCGGTGCATAGTGTCACTTCAGCGCCATTCATATCTGGTGTCACATTCGATTCCATTCAAAGAATAAAAAACTATTTTGGCTAAATAAATAGCAGTCAGTTACACACGTGTTTGTGTGTTTAAGGCCCAGTGCAGTGCATAGTGTCACTTCAGCGCCATTCATATCTGGTGTCACATTCGATTCCATTTAAAGAAAAAAAACTATTTTGGCTGAATAAATAGCAATCAGTTACACACGTGTTTGTGTGTTTAAGACCCAGTGCAGTGTATAGTGTCACTTCAGCGCCATTCATATCTGGTGTCACATTCGATTCCATTCAAAGAATAAAAAACTATTTTGGCTGAATAAATAGCAGTCAGTTACACACGTGTTTGTGTGTTTAAGGGCCAGTGCAGTGCATAGTGTCACTTCAGCGCCATTCATATCTGGTGTCACATTCGATTCCATTCAAAGAATAAAAAACTATTTTGGCTGAATAAATAGCAGTTAGTTACACACGTGTTTGTGTGTTTAAGGCCCAGTGCAGTGCATAGAGTCACTTCAGCGCAACTCATATCTTGTGTCACAGTATCTTGCACGCATAGTACAACTTAACTAATCTAAAAAAAATGACAGGCAGAGGCAGGCCACCCCGCAGGGGCCGTCGTGGTCGTGGTGCTGTGATTCCCTTTGGCCCTAGACTAATGCCCAGTGTTCAGAGGCCACGTACCCTGAACTCGAAAGGTTCTGAAGACATAGTAGACTGGCTAACACAGGACACCCAATCTTCTACAGCTTCCGCTCGGAACCTTGACACACCATCCTCCTCCAGCTCAGTTTTGGGCACCTCTCAAGTTACCACTCGCCCGCCTGCCGCCACCACCAACACTAGCACCACAGCCGCTTCACTTGATCTGTCAGTGGAGTTATTTACACATCAGTTGGAAGAAATGAGTGATGCACAACCATTATTGCCAGAGGATGTAGATAACAGGGATATGTCTCAGTCAGGCAGCATTACACACATGGACGTACAGTGTGATGATGATGATGTTGTACCCGCTGCTGCTTCCTTTGCTGAGTTGTCAGATACAAGTGAAGCGGTTGATAATGACGATGTGTCCATGGATGTCACGTGGGTGCCCGCTCGAAGAGAAGAAGAACAGGGGGAAAGTTCTGATGGGGAGACAGAGAGAAGGAGGAGACGAGTTGGAAGCAGGGGGAGGTCGTCGCAAGGAGCTAGTGGCACAGTCAGACAGCATGCATCGGCACCCGGGGTCAGCCAGACAGCACGCCAATCAACCCATGCTGTTGCCACCACCAGAATGCCGTCATTGCAGAGCTCAGCAGTGTGGCATTTTTTTTGTGTGTCTGCCTCTGACAACAGCGATGCCATTTGCAACATGTGCCAAAAGAAACTGAGTCGTGGGAAGTCCAACACCCACCTAGTTCCTGCTCATCTGGCCACAGTCAGGTGTCTGTCAAGGACATTTTTGAGCGTAAGAAGCCAATGTCACAAAGTCACCCCCTTGCCCGGCGTCTGACAGCTGGCTTGTCTGAACTCTTAGCCCGCCAGCTTTTACCATACAAGCTGGTGGAGTCTGAGGAGTTCCAAAAATTTGTAGCTATTGGGACACCGCAGTGGAAGGTACCCGGCCAAAATTTCTTTGCACAAAATGCAATCCCCAACCTGTACTCGATTGTGCAATAGGAAGTAATGGCATGTCTGGCACACAGTGTTGGGGCAAGGGTCTATCTGACCACTGATACCTGGTCTGCAAAGCACGGTCAGGGCAGGTATATCACCTACACTGCGCATTGGGTAAACCTGCTGACGGCTGCCACGCATGGAATGCGTGGCTCTGCAGAGGAGTTGGTGACACCGCCACGATTTGCAGGCAGGCCTGCTGCCACCTCCTCTACTCCTCCTACTCCATCCTCTACCATAACCTCCTCGGCTGAGTCCTCTTCTGCTGCTGCGTCTTGCTCCACAACAACGGCACCCCCCCCAGCTCCCCAGGGGCTATTCCACATCCCGGATACGGCAGTGTCACGCCGTCTTGGGGTTGACTTGCCTGAAAGCAGAGAGTCACACCGGACCAGCACTTCTGTCCGCCCTGAACGCACAGGTGGATCAGTGGCTGACTCCGCACCAACTGGAGATCGGCAAAGTGGTGTGTGACAACGGAAGCAATTTGTTGGCGGCATTGAATTTGGGCAAGTTGACACATGTGCCGTGCATGGCACATGTGTGTAATCTGATCGTACAACCCTTTGTGAATAAGTAGCCAGGCTTACAGGATGTCCTGAAGCAGGCCAGGAAGGTGTGTGGCCATTTCAGGCGTTCCTACACGGCCATGGCACACTTTTCAGATATCCAGCAGCGAAACAACATGCCAGTGAGGCGCTTGATTTGCGACAGCCCGACACGTTGGAATTCAACACTCCTAATGTTCGACCGCCTGCTCCAACAAGAAAAAGCCGTCAACGAGTATTTGTATGACCGGGGTGCTAGGACAGCCTCTGCAGAGCTGGGAATTTTTTTGCCACGTTACTGGACGCTCATGCGCAATGTCTGTAGGCTCATGCGTCCTTTTGAGGATGTGACAAACCTAGTCAGTCGCACCGAAGGCACCATCAGCGACATCATACCATTTGTTTTCTTCCCGGAGCGCGCCCTGCGAAGAGTGCTGGATCAGGCCGTAGATGAGTGTGAAGAGGAAGAGGAAGAGTTGTGGTCACCATCACCACCAGAAACTGCCTTATCAGCATCGCTTGCTGGACCTGCGGCAACGCTGGAAGAGGAGTGTGAGGAAGAGGAGTCAGAGGAGGAATGTGGCTTTGAGGAGGAGGAGGAAGACCAACCACAACAGGTATCCCAGGGTGCTCGTTGTCACCTATCTGGTACCCGTGGTGTTGTACGTGGCTGGAGGGAAGAACATACCTTCAGTGAGATCACTGAGGACGAGGAACGGGACATGAGTAGCTCGGCATCCAACCTTGTGCAAATGGGGTCTTTCATGCTGTCGTGCCTGTTGAGGGACCCTCGTATAAAAAGGCTGAAGGAGAATGACCTGTACTGGGTGTCCACGCTACTAGACCCCCGGTATAAGCAGAAAGTGCCTGAAATGTTACCGAATTACCGCACGTCGGAAAGGATTCAGCAGTTCCAAAATAAATTAAAAAGTATGCTTTACACAGCGTAAAAAGTATGCTTTACACAACTATCTGGCGGCACATTAGATTGCACGAGCAGTGCCCCAAATTTGAAGTAGGAGGACCGACCAAGCATCTTTTTCCATCTCCCCGTTCCTAAAATCGATGCCATATACACGTCCCCTGATAGGGGACGTAACAGGGATTAAACTGATAGGAATAGTACTACTTAACACACCTTATAATAACGCAGAGAGAGGCAACGCAGAGAGAGGAGTCTGAAGAAGAGGAGTCAGAGGAGGAAGGTGGCTTTGAGGAGGTGGAAGACCAACCACAGCAGGCGTCCCAGGGGGCTTGTTGTCACTTTTCAGGGACCCTTGGTGTTGTACGTGGCTGGGTGGAGGAAGAGACCTTCAATGACATCAGTGAGGACAAGGAACGGGACATGGCTAGCTTGGTATCCAACCTTGTGCAAATGGGGAGTTTGCGGTTGTGCAAATGGACTGTTTGCGGTTGTTTGCGGTGCGTTAAACAGGGAGTTTGGTCTGTCACTGTGAAGCGGGCGTAACCGTTACACTACCTGATCGATACAACATCATACCTGATGTTTTAAAGCACGTTATTCCAAACAATTTAGGTGATTTATGCCCTTTATGGATTAAAACCCGACTCTGCGCCAACTACGTAATTTTCCATGGGAGTTTTGCCATGGATCCCCCTCCGGCATGCCACAGTCCAGGTGTTAGTCCCCTTGAAACAACTTTTCCATCACTATTGTGGCCAGAAAGAGTCCCTGTGGGTTTTAAAATTCGCCTGCCCATTGAAGTCAATGGCGGTTCGCCCGTTCGCGAACATTTGCGAAAATTCGCGTTCGCCTTTCGCAAACGGAGAATTTTATGTTCGCGACATCTCTAGTCACAAAGCTTGAATCATTTCAAATAGGTTTCTTGAACATGACAATGAGTTCACTGTACTAAAATGGCCCCCACAGTCACCAGATCTCAACCCAATAGAGCATCTTTGGGATGTGGAGGAACGGGAGCTTCGTGCCCTATATCTATATACACTCACCTAAAGAATTATTCGGAACACCATACTAATACGGTGTTGGACCCCCTTTTGCCTCAGAACTGCCTTAATTCTACGTGGCATTGATTCAACAAGGTGCTGATAGCATTCTTTAGAAATGTTGGCCCATATTGACAGGATAGCATCTTGCAGTTGATGGAGATTTGAGGGATGCACATCCAGGGCACGAAGCTCCCGTTCCACCACATCCCAAAGATGCTCTATTGGGTTGAGATCTGGTGACTGTGGGGGCCATTTTAGTACAGTGAACTCATTGTCATGTTCAAGAAACCAATTTGAAATGATTCGACCTTTGTGACATGGTGCATTATCCTGCTGGAAGTAGCCATCAGAGGATGGATACATGTTCTCATTCTGTTTACGCCAAATTCGGACTCTACCATTTGAATGTCTCAACAGAAATCGAGACTCATCAGACCAGGCAACATTTTTCCAGTCTTCAACAGTCCAAATTTGGTGAGCTCGTGCAAATTGTAGCCTCTTTTTCCTATTTGTAGTGGAGATGAGTTGTACTCGGTGGGGTCTTCTGCTGTTGTAGCCCATCCACCTCAAGGTTGTGCGTGTTGTGGCTTCACAAATGCTTTGCTGCATACCTCAGTTGTAACGAGTGGTTATTTCAGTCAACGTTGCTCTTCTATCAGCTTGAATCAGTCGGCCCATTCTCCTCTGACCTCTAGCATCCACAAGGCATTTTTGCCCACAGGACTGCCGCATACTGGATGTTTTTCCCTTTTCACACCATTCTTTGTAAACCCTAGAAATGGTTGTGCGTGAAAATCCCAGTAACTGAGCAGATTGTGAAATACTCAGACCGGCCCGTCTGGCACCAACAACCATGCCACGCTCAAAATTGCTTTAATCACCTTTCTTTCCCATTCTGACATTCAGTTTGGAGTTCAGGAGATTGTCTTGACCAGGACTACACCCCTAAATGCATTGAAGCAACTGCCATGTGATTGGTTGACTAGATAATCGCATTAATGAGAAATAGAACAGGTGTTCCTAATAATTCTTTAGGTGAGTGTATATAAAGAAGGACATATATACAGTATGTATGTATGTGTGTATATATGTTCCACGATCACTCAAAAACGCAACCATCGATTTCAACGAAACTTCGTATACACATCCCTTGCTACCTGGAAAGAAATAATGTGGCGGTCACAGCTCTCTAGGACGTACCGTTTCTGAGATATACCCCAAAAATTACCTGCATTAGCCAATACAAGCCTGCAAGTCTTTCTCTTCATATCCCAACTGCCATACAGATGGTCACATGTCCCTTATCAGCCAATAGAAGCTTGCAGGCCCATAGTCTCCATATACACACAGTTTTACTCCAGGTTTCCATAACAACCCAGCCATTTTTCTTCACTGCTGTAGGTCAGCTTTAGGCTAGGGCTGCACGACACAGTTTATAATGCCCTGGAGCACAGTCTACATTGCACAACTACACTGCTACATGTGTCGCATGATATTGATGTCGCACGACAATTTTTTAAATTATGGTCTATGGTGTTGCGCTGTGACTGTGACAGTGGATGGATTTTTTGCAACTGTCGTGTCGCAGTCGCAGCATGTCGCATGTCGCAGTGTGACACCATAGCCTATCATTATAAAAATTGTTGAGACAAAATGTCACGCAACACATGTCGTCGTATAGCCCTGGCATTAAAGGGAAAGGGCGCTGTTGAGGTCACTGTCAAAGAGGCGTTCACTGTGGAGTTCACTGTTAAAGGGGCAGGCCACTGTGGAGGTTGCTGTTAAAGGGGCGGACACTGTGGAGGTTGCTGTTAAATGGCGGACACTGTGGAGGTCACTGTTAATGGGCAGGGGCCACTATTTAAGGGTCACTGTTAAGGCAGCAGGGTTCTGTATGGTCACTGTTAAGGGAGCAGGGTACTGTGGAGGTCACTGTTAAGGGGGCGGGTCCCTGAGGAGGTCACTGTCAAGGGAGTGGGGTGCTGTGAAACACACTGCTAAAGGGGCGGGCTGCTGTGGCGGTCCCATTTTAAAGTGGCGTGGCACTGTGGGGGGGTCAGTGTTAAGGGGTGGGGGACTATGGAGTTCACTGTTAAAGGGGCGGGGTGCTGCAGAGGTCACTGTTATGGGGATACTGTCGATATCTTTTAACGACACACACAAACATGAAATGAAATAGATTGTCCTTCTGCTAGTATATGTATATATACAGTCAGGTCCATAAATATTGGGACATCGACACAATTCTAACATTTTTGGCTCTATACACCACCACAATGGATTTGAAATGAAATGAACAAGATGTGCTTTAACTGCAGACTGTCAGCTTTAATTTGAGGGAATTTACAATCAAATCAGGTGAACGGTGTAGGAATTACAACAGTTTGCATATGTGCCTCCCACTTTTTGAGGGACCAAAAGTAATGGGACATACTAATAATAATCATAAATCAAACTTTCACTTTTTAATACTTGGTTGCAAATCCTTTGCAGTCAATTACAGTCTGAAGTCTGGAACGCATAGACATCACCAGACGCTGGGTTTCATCCCTGGTGATGCTCTGCCAGGCCTCTACTGCAAATGTCTTCAGTTCCTGCTTGTTCTTGGGGCATTTTCCCTTCAGTTTTGTCTTCAGCAAGTGACATGCATGCTCAATCGGATTCAGGTCAGGTGATTGACTTGGCCATTGCATAGCATTCCACTTCTTTCCCTTAAAAAACTCTTTGGTTGCTTTTGCAGTATGCTTTGGGTCATTGTCCATCTGCACTGTGAAGCGCCGTCCAATGAGTTCTGAAGCATTTGGCTGAATATGAGCAGATAATATTGCCCGAAACACATCAGAATTCATCCTGCTGCTTTTGTCAGTAATATACAGTAATATGCAATGAATACAAGAGAACCAGTTCCATTGGCAGCCATACATGCCCACGCCATGACACTACCACCACCATGCTTCACTGATGAGGTGGTATGCTTAGGATCATGAGCAGTTCCTTTCCTTCTCCATACTCTTCTCTTCCCATCACTTTGGTACAAGTTGATCTTGGTCTCATCTGTCCATAGGATGTTGTTCCAGAACTGTGAAGGCTTTTTTAGATGTCGTTTGGCAAACTCTAATCTGACCTTCCTGTTTTTGAGGCTCACCAATGGTTTACATCTTGTGGTGAACCCTCTGTATTCACTCTGGTGAAGCCTTCTCTTGATTGTTGACTTTGACACACATACACCTACCTCCTGGAGAGTGTTCTTGATCTGGCCAACTGTTGTGAAGGGTGTTTTCTTCACCAGGGTAAGAATTCTTCGGTCATCCACCACAGTTGTTTTCCGTGGTCTTCCGGGTCTTTTGGTGTTGCTGAGCTCACTGGTGCGTTCCTTCTTTTTAAGAATGTTCCAAACACTTGTTTTGGCCAGGCCTAATGTTTTTGCTATCTCTCTGATGGGTTTGTTGTGTTTTTTAGCCTAATGATGGCTTGCTTCACTGATAGTGATAGCTCTTTGGATCTCATCTTGAGAGTTGTCAGCAACAGATTCCAAATGCAAATAGCACACTGGAAATGAACTCTTGACCTTTTATCTGCTCATTGTAATTGGGATCATGAGGGAATAACACACACCTGGCCATGGAACAGCGGAGAAGCCAATTGTCCCATTACTTTTGGTCACTTAACAAGTGGGAGGCACATATGCAAACTGTTGTAATTCCTATACCGTTTACCTGATTTGGATGTAAATACCCTCAAATTAAAGCTGACAGTCTGCAGGTAAAGCACATCTTGTTTGTTTCATTTCAAATTCATTGTGGTGGTGTATAGAGTCAAAAATGTTAGAATTGTGTCAATGTCCCAATATTTTTGGACCTGACTGTGTATATATATATATATATATATATATATAAAACATGTACTAAAGAGGGATTTTGATCTTCACCCTCCAGCTGAAATGAATAGCAATATAGTGGTGTAACAAATAGTCAGTTGTTTGACACTAAATATTAATACCCATGGCACATAAATAGCAGCTTGGCAGGATCATTGTATTTATAATGCCCTGGAGCACAGTCATGAACAGATTTATTAAAGTATCGCTGCATTTCTCTTACTTGTCAAATTTTGTTTTGTTAAAAAAAGAATGTGGGTTAAGGAACACAATCCCTCCATTTCGATAGCACTCTAATGAAAGGAACATGAATAGGAGAACGGTAATAAACTTAATAGCATTAAACTGAAAATGTATTTAATTTATGTATATGAAAAGGGTTTATATAAAATAATTTAATAGCTACCTGTGGATGTCAAATTGGAATAAAAAAACAAAGTTGATAGCATATTGCTAAAGGCCCCTTTAAAACTGCCAAATGTTCAGTAGATTATCGCTAATAATCGCTCGTACAGACGCTCAGAGATAATCTGTCAGTGTAAAGATGCTGCTGATTACCCGACGAATGAGTGTTTCGCCACGTACACCTAAGGCTACTTTCACACCTGCGTTCGGGTGTCCGCTCGTGAGCTCCGTTTGAAGGGGCTCACGAGCGGCCCCGAACGCATCCGTCTGGCCCTAATGCATTCTCAATGGAGGCGGATCCACTGAGAATGCATCCGCCTGCCAGCGCTCAGCCTCCGCTCCGCTCAGTGAGCGGACACCTGAACGCTGCTTGCAGCGTTCGGGTGTCCGCCTGGCCGTGCGGAGGCGAGCGGATCCGTCCAGACTTATAATGTAAGTCAATGGGGACGGATCCGCTTGAAGATGACACCATATGGCTCAATCTTCAAGCGGATCCGTTCCCCATTGACTTACAATGTAAAGTCTGAACGGATCCGCTCAGGCTACTTTCAGACTTAGAAAATTTTCTAAGTTTTAATGCAGACGGATCCGTTCTGAACGGATGCGAACGTCTGCATTATCGGAGCGGATCCGTCTGATGAAACATCAGACGGATCCGCTCCGAACGCTAGTGTGAAAGTAGCCAATGGCTACTTTCACACCTGCGTTTAGGTCGGATCCGTCTGGTATGTGCCGCACCTATAATGCAAACGCTTAGATCCGTTCAGAACGGATCCGTTTGCATTACCATGAACAAAAAAAAAAAAAAAACTTTTTTTTTTTTTTTTTTTGTTCATGATAATGCAAACGGATCCGTTTTGACTTTACATTAAAAGTCAATGGGGGACGGATCAGTTTGAAAATTGAGCCATACTGTGTCAACTTCAAACGGATCCGTAAGGCTACTTTCACACCTGCGTTAGGTGCGGATCCGTCTGGTATCCGCTCCGATAATGCAGACGTTCGCATCCGTTCAGAACGGATCCGTCTGCATTAAAACTTAGAAAATTTTCTAAGTATGAAAGTAGCCTAAGCGGATCCGTTCAGACTTTACATTGAAAGTCAATGGGGAACGGATCCGCTTGAAGATTGAGCCATATGGTGTCATCTTCAAGCGGATCCGTCCCCATTGACTTACATTGTAAGTCTGGATGGATCCGCTCGCCTCCGCACGACCAGGCGGACACCCGAACGCTGCAAGCAGCGTTCAGGTGTCCGCTCACTGAGCGGAGCGGAGGCTGAGCGCTGGCAGGCGGATGCATTCTCAGTGGATCCGCCTCCACTGAGAATGCATTGGGGCCGGACGGATGCGTTCGGGGCCGCTCGTGAGCCCCTTCAAACGGAGCGCACGAGCGGACACCCGAACGCTAGTGTGAAAGTAGCCTAAGTCTGGACGGATCCGCTCGCCTCCGCACAGCCAGGCGGACACCCGAACGCTAGTGTGAAAGTAGCCTTACATTGTAAGTCTGGACGGATCCGTTTGCCTCCGCACAGTGCCTACGCAATTTGTTATGTTTTAATGAAATTTTGTCATGTCATAAAGTAGTGGCATATCGCTATGATATGTCATCACTTTATGATGGAATCTCCACCGATCCTGAGAATGAAGGGGATGGAGTGCTAGTTTAGGGCTGCATCCCATTTCCTTGCACAGCAGCGCTCCTGGCCACCAAGGAGATCCTTTGTGCAAAGGGAAAGCAGGGAAGGAGGTGCAGTCCTGCTTAGCGGGTTTGTGAGATCCCCAAATGTATATCTAAAGGCACCTTTACAATGTTCAACTGAGCAGACGAAGGTCGGGAAGGAAACTTTCCCTTCCTGACAATTGCCCGCTCGTCAGTGGAGGAGACCGCTAGTATTAAAAGGAGTGATCCCCTCCCCGGTATGAGGATAAAGGATCTCTAATGCCATCGCTCATCCCCATACAGAATCCTTGTGTGTCCTATAATGCAAAACGCTTAGATCCGTTCAGAACGGATCCGTTTGCATTAGCATGAACAAAAAAAAATAAAAAATCTTTTTTTTTTTTTTTGTTCATGATAATGCAAACGGATCCGTTTTGACTTTACATTGAAAGTCAATGGGGGACGGATCCGTTTGAACATTGAGCCATATAGTGTCAACTTAAAACGGATCCGTCCCCATTGACTTACATTGTAAGTCTGGACGGATCCGTTTGCCTCCGCACGGCCAGGCGGACACCCGAACGCTGCAAGCTGCGTTCAGGTGTCCGCCTGCTGAGCGGAGCGGAGGACAAACGGTGCCAAACTGATGCATTCTGAGCGGATCCGCATCCACTCAGAATGCATTAGGGCTGGACGGATCCGTTCGGGGCCGCTTGTGAGAGCCTTCAAACGGAACTCACAAGCGGAGCCCCGAATGCAGGTGTGAAAGTAGCCTAACTCATCATTTGCCGGCAGCAGATAGTGCTGCCGACACACAAGGATTCTGTATGGGGATGAGCGATGGCATTAGAGATCCTTTATCCTCATACCGGGGAGGGGATCACTCCTTTTAATACTAGCGGTCTCCTCCACTGACGAGCAGGCAATTGTCAGGAAGGGAAAGCTTCCTTCCCGACCTTCGTCTGCTCAGTTGAACATTGTAAAGGTGCCTTTAGATATACATTTGGGGATCTCACAAACCCGCTAAGCAGGACTGCACCTCCTTCCCTGCTTTTGCAGCGTACTCAAGTTAGGTGTAGAAATGTTCCTGGGTGTTGTAGTGCAATAGACACTAACCTGAGACGCTGACTCTCTGCAAGGGCAGGTGATGATGAGAAATGTTCGTGACGCCAGTGCCAATTAAACGGTGGCACGCCGTTTGCTGATAGCAGGAATAATTGAGGAACCACGTGATGTTAAAGCAGAACTCAAACTTTAGTAGTCATCATATAGGGACATTAACGGAAACGCAGTTTCTTTGCAGACAGTAGATTTTCAATACAGTTGATGCAGGCAATATATATATATATAGCAAGGTGACTTTAGAGTGTTAAACACAGGACTTGCAGTACAGGCAGCTTGCACTCTATTCCTGACTGATCCTGGAACATATAAACTCTTCTCCAAGGCCCAATACCCTAGCTCTGGCGTATATCCTTGGTTTTATCTTTATCAAGTACCTCCTCTGTTGTCTTGAGTACCTCTTGCTTTTCTGAGCTTTGCCTCTGTCTCTCTCTCAGCTTCCTCAGACTCTAGAAACTTCTGAACTCACTCTGGAAGCTTCTGAACTAACTTCCTAGGCTAGGCCCTAGCCTATTTATACTAACCAGGGGGCTCCCTCTGCTGGCTGAAATATGAATTGCCTGCTGCAGGCCTAACTCTCTTAAAGGGAAATACACGTTATGATATAGCAGTGTCGGGTAACCTACCCGTATGCTGCACACCCCCAGACTTTAACATGAGTAAGGCCTCGTACTCATACACCTTCCTGAACCGGCATAACATGGTACATAACATATGCATTCCATTATAAATACAATAAATAATTATTTAACATTTGTAACTCAATGAACCAATGACACAAGGGAAAGGGGCGTCTTATTGCTTCTTAGGCACGGCCGCTGACCTGGCACAGCGGACTTAGGGTGAACCAGGTTAGTCCATTGTCTTTGGTGACAGTATAATAACAGAACTACCCAGGAGTTTCTTGTGGGTGTATCACAGGCAAGGGCTCACGTGGGGGAGTCCATTCTTGCGCACAAATGTCCAGCAAGGCATTACCAGTAGCAACTGTTTGGGAGGAGACACCACCAGAATAGTCAAAGTCTCCTAAACGGACTGGCGGGCGTCCCCTGGTCATCCGGGTAGACCTTCTCAATATAGGGGTCTCTTCTTCCCTTAGCAACGAGGTAGAAGAGAGAGAAACAACAGGAGGGTCTCCATCAGTGAGATCTTGGTCAGGAACAACAGGAACAACAATATCCACTACAGGGGGAACTGGATCCGGGGCATCTTGAACCGGCTCTTCTGGAAGTGAAGCTACAGTAGGTGCCGGAGCAGGCACCAGCAAGTTCAACCATGGTGTCAGAAGCCAATGCATGGGATCAGCGTCATACCTTAGATTACTGACAGCCTGCATAGGATCTTCGGGCTGTATTGCTGACTCTGACACAGGATATTCAGATCCAGAACTCTCGGCACTGGGTTCTGGTGTCAGGCAGAGCTTCAACCGGTTTCGGTGTACAATTTGGGATCCCTTGCCTTCCCGGGTGATCTCATAAGTGTGAGTTCCAACATTTGGGATTGCAGTGACAACATAGGGACTTCGCTCCCATTTACTGTCCAGTTTACTGGTACGGCGGTTATTCTTTAACCATACCACGGCCCCTATTGTCAAGGGTTCTGCATGGGCTGCTTGATCATAGTCTCTCTGCTGTCGGTCCCTAGCATAGTCCATACGTTCCTGAACAATGGCTTTGGCTGTATTCAATCGCCTTTGATGTTCAGCAACCCAGTCGGTGTTAGGCAATGGGTTAATGCAATCAGGTACGTGTATGTCCAATGAATGATCAGCAGGCAATGTCCCTTGGCGCCCAAACATCAAGTAAAAAGGGGTATACCCGGTGGAACAATGTATGGTATGATTGTATGTGAGCATGAGCTGTGGCAACAGATTAGGCCAATCTCCTCTGGTTTCAGGAGGCACGGCCCTCAGCATCTCTATCAAGGTCTGATTCATTTTTTCACATAATCCATTACCTTGAGGATGGTAGGCCGTTGTCCGGATCTTCTTACAGTTGTGTAAGCGGCACAGTTCCTGGAACAGATGGGACTCAAAAGCAGGTCCTTGATCGGTGAGGATCTTTTCTGGACATCCGTAGGGCAGGAGGAAGTGCTTCCAGAACAGTTCGGCGGTAGTCTTGGCTGTCTGGTCTCTCACAGGCACCGCTACAACAAACTTAGTGAAATGGTCAATAATAGTCATGGCATAAGCATACCCTGAGCGACTAGGCTCCAGTTTCACATGGTCGATGGCGACAAGTTCAAGAGGACGGGTACTTACAATGGGTCTCAGTGGTGCCCTCTGATCATGGTGCTCACTTCGTTTTAAGGCACAGGCTACACACTCCCGACACCACTTCTCCATGTCTTCTCTCATGCCCACCCAGTAAAACCGCTGGCGGATAGTAGCCTCAGTCTTTTGGACCCCGAAGTGACCGGATTGATTGTGGTACATCTCCAACACCATACCTGTATCTCGTCGGGGTATGAGAATCTGGTGCACTCTCTCGTTGGACACTGGGTCTAGGCTTCTCCGTAGCAATAGGCCCTTTTGTATGAAGAGTTGATGGCGCTGTCTCCACAGTTTGATGAGCTCAGGATCTGCACTCTTACGCCGAATCCTCTCAGGGGCTCTGCCACTAGTAATGAAGTCCAACAACTCACCCAGCACTCTACTTTCAGACTGTAGTTTCACCCACCTTTCTTCTTTAGGATCAGGCCTACTGGAGGGTGAAGGAACTGCAGCTCTGTCATTGGTAGCTCGAGCCTGATCCTGTTGAGCAAATTTGTTATAGAAAGCCGGCATCTCTACATCTTCCCAAGCATCTCGCACATCATCAGGAGCTGTCTCTGTGGGAAGCCTGGATAAAGCATCAGCATTATCATTAGTACGTCCAGCACGATATTTTACAGAGAAATCATAGTTGGCGAGGCGAGAGGCCCATCTCTGCTCCAAGGCCCCTAATTTAGCTGTATTTAGATGTGCCAGAGGGTTATTGTCAGTGAATGCAATGAACGGGGTGGCGGCTAGATAATCCTTGAATTTTTCTGTCACTGCCCACACTAATGCCAGGAACTCTAGTTTGAAGGAACTATAATTCTGGTCATTTTTCTCAGCTCCTTTCAGGGAGCGGCTTGCATAAGCTATCACTCTTTCTTTTCCCTCTTGGATCTGGGCTAACACAGCTCCCAGGCCTCGCTTGCTAGCATCAGTATACAGATGGAAGGGCTTGCTGTAGTCTGGATAACCTAACACAAGAGGCTCGGTCAGTTTCTTTTTTAACAATTGGAACGCTATCTCTCTTTCCTCATTCCACTCAATGGGCACAGGAGTTCTAGGACTTTTCTTGGGTTGCCCCCTCAAGAGCTCCTGGATAGGATCAGCTATTTGAGCAAAATGGGGGATAAAACGTCTATAGTAGCCGGCAAAACCAAGGAAACCCCTCACTTCCTTGACGGTAGTAGGAACCGGCCAATTACGGACAGCCGCTAGCTTATCAGGGTCAGGTTGCACGCCCTCTCCACTTACCACATGCCCCAGATATCTTACTGCAGGTTTGAGCAGGTGACACTTGGATGGCTTTACCTTCAAGCCATATTTGATAAGGATTTCAAATACTTCTGCCAAATGTTTCAGATGGTCCTCATATGTTTTTGAGTACACAATGACGTCATCTAGATACAGCAGCACTGTTTCGAAGTTTTTGTGACCCAAACACCGCTCCATTAGTCTCTGGAAAGTTCCTGGGGCATTACATAGCCCGAACGGCATACAATTGAATTCAAACAGGCCCATGGGAGTAGTGAAAGCAGTCTTTTCCCTATCTGCAGGGGCCATGGGTACTTGCCAGTAGCCACTGGTCAAGTCCAAGGTGGAGAAATAGGCAGAGGAGCCCAGAGCAGTTAGCGACTCCTCAATGCGGGGCAGTGGGTATGCATCTTTGTGGGTTATTTGATTAATTTTCCTATAATCCACACAGAAACGGATACCACCGTCCTTCTTCTTTACAAGGACCAGGGGTGCAGCCCACGGACTACGGCTGTCCCGGATTACATTAGAGTCTTTCATCTCTTGGATCATTTCTTTTACAGTCTGATATGAAGTAGGTGGTAAGGGTCTGTATCTCTCCTTGATAGGAGGATGAGAGCCAGTAGGTATGGTGTGTTGTATGGCACTCACCTCCCCATAATCAGTAGCATGCTTACTGAACGCCTGGTGGTACTCTTTGACCAGCTGTAGGATCCCTTCTTGTTGATGTTGGGGGGTAGTCTCGTCCCCCACATGGAGCTCTTCCCACCAGGGCACTTGTGGCTGGGTCACCGGCGAACATCCGCTGTCTGCAGCTGGCGGCTTTTCTGTCACTGGAAGACGAATGATGTCTTGGAAGGACACCTGGGACAGCTGGGCAACACGGCAATGCTTAGTAAGCGCAACAGGATGATCACTCAGGTTAATCAGACGGACAGGTACTTTACCTTGGGAGACGTTCACCAGGCACTTGGCAGCTCTCACATAAGGGTAATCCTCCATCTGGATTGGTTCCACCAGGGCTGGATAATCTCGGCCTTGGACTCCCAGGACAGCACGACACCATAAAAGAGTTTGAGAATTAGGAGGCAAAGTCACAGGCTTAATATCACTAATCCTGGCAGTACAAATTTCTCCTTTCCCATTAGCAAACCTCTGCTAGGCACTTAACACAGTAATAGTCTTTTGAATCACCCTCCTGGATGCAGAGGAAGCAGTGGGCAAAGTCTGATGTAATACAGCAAGTATTTCTGAATAACAGTTTTTGAAGACATTGGTGCCTAGAATGACAGGATGTCCTCCTCTGTCACCGGCCTGTACTACGATCACTCCCTGTTGAGGCAGGGTTACTTCTCCCACCTGCAGGGTGGGTTCCCAGTATCCATGAATCTTTACTGGTTTGCCATTGCTGGCGATAATTTCCACCCAGGATTCAGGCGGTTGGGTCAACTGGTTGGTGTCCCAGAACTTTTCAAATGCAGGCAGCTGAATAGTAGTGACCTGAGACCCAGTATCTAATAGGGCTTCAAAGGGGACCCCGTTGATCTCTATATTGATTTTAGGATGGGATCCTACATAACGTGGCATCCAATTTGGATCCTCTGGACCTAGTGTTCTACCTCCCGAGGGATGGTCCTCAGCCTCAGGGGTTGCCCGTTTAACTGCCAGCACGTGGATTCTGTGTGTCCCAGCTTTTTGCAGTATGTACACACGGGCCTCTTGCGACCTCTATTACGCCTCCCAGGATCCCTGGGGTGAGTCTCTTGGTAAGGAGGTGGGAACGGCCTAGGAGGTGACAGGAATTCTTCTTCTGTCATTATGGGTTTTTCCCATTCCTCTATTTTTCTGCACACTTTCTCTAGACTTTTAGTGAGGTGATTTACTTGCTCTGTCAGCATGGCAATAGTATCGGTAGCTGACACTTGAACAGCTTGACCGGCCTGAGCTTGGTTAGAGATAAGCGGTTTCACCCTGCAGGCTGATGACTCAGGTGGGGTGCTCAACTCTGTAGATACTGCTGACCCCAGAATTTTTATAGCCAGTTCTTTAAAGTCCAGAAAGGCACTGTTAGGGTGCTGGGCGGACAGCATCTTTAGTTGGGTCCTTATTTGCTCACTAGACACCCCGTTGATAAATTGTTCCCTCAAGGTCTGGTCCTGATTATCAGCCTCTTTGGGATCTATCTGAATTACAGCCCCTAAAGCCTCCTGAAGTGATAGGGCATAGTCACGGAGGGACTCACCGGGCTTCTGTTTCTTGCCAAAGAAGTGCATCTTTATCTCTGAGGCAGTCCTGGTTTCAAAAGTGGCCCTGAGGCGGGTGAATATCTGTTCTAGAGTACTCCGCTCAGTAGCAGGCCAGGATAATACCTCCCTGCGGGCAGCTCCCTCCAGTTGCGCTAGCAGGATTTCCATTTGCTGATCGGCATTTATGGGGTACAGTTTGAATAATGCCAGCAACTTTTCTTTAAAGTCTCTTAGGGTATGGGTCTCTCCTTTATAGCGGGGAAACCATGGGGCCCCAAAATAGTAAGGCATGGTAAAGGGCATCATGCTGGGGGCTATAGGATGATTCGGAGTCGCAAGCTCTCCCGGGGCCGGCTGCTCGGGCACTCTCGGTTCTGACATGTTAGTCTATTAAGATGTGGCCGCTGGCGACTAAAGGGGCCGGAACAATCCCCTTCCCTCCGGTTACAAGTTCTTACCGGTATCGCCGGGCTTGCGCAGGCCAAGTCTCGAGATATCCCGGACGTCCAGAGTACGCGGTGACGTAGAAGAAACAGGGCCGCGGCGGTGCGATGATGACGAGGGGCGGGATTCTCTGTGTCTTTGCAGGGATCCGCCCACGAAGGTCCTCAGCAGCGCGGGAAACTTTACTCCAGGCGGCCGGTGGCCATCTTGGTCTCCATTCCCTGACAGCAAGCAGGGTTGTTGAAAAGTCCATAAAACCACACTCCGGTGTGGCGATTTCTTTCCTCTTGATAGCGCAACACTGTACAGCGCTTTTTGGAGGTTTTAGGCACACTTTGGGTAGGATTTTCAGTCCACAAAGTCCACTTTAATAAAACAGGCAATTTGTCACTTTGGTCACAGGGCAACTGTATAAGGCACAAAGTTCACGCTTCTTGCACTAGAAAGCGTGCGTATCCTGTTCGTGACGCCAAAAGAGAGGTGCAGCGTACTCAAGTTAGGTGTAGAAATGTTCCTGGGTGTTGTAGTGCAATAGATACTAACCTGAGACGCTGACTCTCTGCAAGGGCAGGTGATGATGAGAAATGTTCGTGACGCCAGTGCCAATTAAACGGTGGCACGCCGTTTGCTGATAGCAGGAATAATTGAGGAACCACGTGATGTTAAAGCAGAACTCAAACTTTAGTAGTCATCATATAGGGACATTAACGGAAACGCAGTTCCTTTGCAGACAGTAGATTTTCAATACAGTTGATGCAGGCAATATATGTATAGCAAGGTGACTTCAGAGTGTTAAACACAGGACTTGCAGTACAGGCAGCTTGCACTCTATTCCTGACTGATCCTGGAACATATAAACTCTTCTCCAAGGCCCAATACCCTAGCTCTGGCGTATATCCTTGGTTTTATCTTTATCAAGTACCTCCTCTGTTGTCTTGAGTACCTCTTGCTTTTCTGAGCTTTGCCTCTGTCTCTCTCTCAGCTTCCTCAGACTCTAGAAACTTCTGAACTCACTCTGGAAGCTTCTGAACTAACTTCCTAGGCTAGGCCCTAGCCTATTTATACTAACCAGGGGGCTCCCTCTGCTGGCTGAAATATGAATTGCCTGCTGCAGGCCTAACTCTCTTAAAGGGAAATACACGTTATGATATAGCAGTGTCGGGTAACCTACCCGTATGCTGCACTTTCCCTTTGCACAAAGGATCTCCTTGGTGGCCAGGAGCGCTGCTGTGCAAGGAAATGGGATGCAGCCCTAAACTAGCACTCCATCCCCTTCATTCTCAGGATCGGTGGAGATTCCATCATAAAGTGATGACATATCATAGCGATATGCCACTACTTTATGACATGACAAAATTTCATTAAAACATAACAAATTGCGTATTTCCTGTGCTTTATTACATGGTTATACCTGTATACAGTAAAGTGTCACATCAAGAGGCTAACCACTTACAACAGTGTTTGGGCTGGAGCTAGGATATGGCAGTGGGGGCCCAATGTACGGTATGATGATCTAATCAGCCTAATTCTTGCCCCAACCACTTCATCAGTAATTTGATTACTCTATAATGGTGACAAAAATTACTAGAAGATCACTTTCTCCCCTTCTCTGTGACCTGCCAGAGTAGAAGAAGGAAACTGGTTCAGAGAGATAGGTGCAAGTTTCCAACCATTGGCAGGACACATTAAAGTTTAAAGGGGTATCCCAATTTTAGCAAGCTATCCCCTATTCTATCCCTTAACCCCCATAACTTTTAGTTTGATGGGGGTTCTACTGCTGGGTCCCACACTCATAGAGACAATTGGAGCAGTAGCGCATATGCTTGACCTGCCAATCTGTTCATTTTGTGGGGACCCAAATCGATTCGGGCCGAAGCAAAGCTGGTCTAATTGCCCTGAAAGTTGGTATATAACCCCCTCTAGCCTCCTAGGACTCATAATTTTAAGGAAAACTTTTTATAAATTTTTTATGATTTTTTCCCTCCCCCCTCCCCAAGCTCTGGCTCGCAATGACAGCAATAGTAAATGTTGTCTGAGCAAGGGTGTAGCTATAGGGGAAGCAGGGGAAGCAGCTAATTTGGGGCCCCTATCTTAGAAGGGACCCACCCAGGAGGAGGACTAAACGATTTTGTTGTCAGGGCCCCCTCAACAGTATTATAAAATGATATTATATACACAGATACAATACTGTAAGAAATGGATGAAGCGGTTGTCAGACCTTGTCCGAGAGAGCAATCTTGACCGATGTGACGGGGGCCAGAGGAGCACCCAGGAATTTTGTCATGGGGGGGTCCGAAAGGCAAAAAAATGTGGCACGTGTAGTGCGCTGTCTTGCATGCCCATTTTTCAAAGCCCCCTTTATATCTAAAAATGCGGGGGGGGGGGGGGCATAGTGTGTTGCGCTGATTCTTTTACTTGGCCATTTCTAAAAGCTCCGTAGGAACAGAACAATTTTTAGCCCCGCCCATTATTAAAAGTCCCTCCTACATATAATAGGCCACGCCCAACAAACACTGTACAGCGGAAATTCTATAGTTGAGGCCTGTCTACACATCATACGGAGAGGGGAGGGTCTGTCCTGGCTGCACTGCCTGCTTATACAACAAGCTACAGCCAGGAAGCTCCTTCGCTCTCCTCCCTCCCCAGATCCTGCTCAAGGCTTGTGGTTCCCCCCACAATCTGTCACCCGCCCGTGGCCTACTGCCCCCTTTGACCGTCCTCACCCAGCTCTGAATCCTCCTTCTGCAAATGGCAGGGGAAGGAGCCGGAGCATCTCCTCTCCTACATAGCGCCCCATATCTCTTACATCCAGTGATGTCACCTTTGTTGTAGACGTTCTCTTTCTTTATCCCCCGTTCTCTTTGCTCCTCTCCCCCTTCCCCATAGTGTCCCCCATAATATGCCAGTAAAAAAATGCCCCTTCAAAGTGCCACCATATGCCCCAATAGTGCTCCACTCCCCCATAGTGCCCCCAAATAATGCCCCATAGTGCCGCTCTCCCCTATAGTGCCTCCCATAATGTGCCAGTAAAAAATGCCCCTTTAGTACCACCAGATGCCATAATGCCCCCATAATGTGCCAATAAGATAAAAGGCCCCTTTAGTGCCCCCACTTCCCCATAGTCCGCCCAAATAATGCCCTTATAGTGCCACCAGATGACCCATAGTGCCGTTCTCCCCTATAGCGCCCCCCATAATGTGTCAATAAAAAAAGCCCCTTTAGACATAGTGCTGCCAAATAATGACCCTATAGTGCCACCAGATGCCCCATAGTGCTCCTCTCCCCCATGGTGCCCCCCCATAATGTGCCAGTAAAAAATGCCCCTTCTAAGTGCCACCATATGCCCCAATAGTGCTCCACTCCCCCATAGTGCCATTCTCCCCTATAGTGCCCCCGATAATGTGCCAGTAAAAACTGCCCCCTTAGTGCCACCAGATGCCATAATGCCCCTCATAATGTGCCAATAAGAAAAAAAGGCCCCTTTAGAACCCCCACTTCCCTATAGTGCCCCAAATAATGCCCCTATAGTGCCACCAGATGCCCCATAGTGCTGTTCTCCCCTATAGTGCCCCCCATAATGTGTCAATAAAAAAAAAGCCCCTTTAGAGTAGAGCCCACAGATGCCCCCATAGTGCTCCTCTCACCCATGGTGGACCCCCATAATGTGCCAGTAAGAAATGCCCCCAGAGTGCCACCCCCAAAAAAAATTGGGCTGTAAGAATTGTCATATGCCCCCATAGTGCCAGCTCCCCCCTCCAAAAAAAAGAAAAAAAAAAAGAAAACACTGATACTTACCTGCAGCCTGTCAGAAGAACAGGGTAGGGACATGCCTCTCCCTCCCCTGCCGCAGCACAGGCATCTGTATCGCTGTCACAATGGAAGCGCTCATCTCCTACTGCCCCCCCCCCCCCCCCCCACAGCTGCCGCAATTACATCCAGGGCCGCGCTGCCTGTGGTGATTGGCGGTGCAGCCCTGAGGGATAAAAAAATATATATTGGCTGATTGTTCTAGGGGAATGGGGAAGGGGGGGGGGGTCCAGACCCGCTGGACCCCCCCTGTAGGTGCGCCACTGACGGGGGCAGATGGTGTTTAAGCACACACAGTTTTATGAGATAAAAGTGGCTTGAGGGAACGTGATGGTACAGTCGTACAGAACGTGATGGTAGGCAGACCATCAGACAGCAAGGGTGGCAAGATGGGACAACAGCAGCAAGGAGAGCTCTATGGATCGCATTCAACCTGCCTGGACTGTGAGAAAATCACATACTGTACATTTATGTTGCACCTTAAATTAATTTAACCCTTCCCCCCAAAAGAAAATGTTAAAAGTTCAACCGTGTGGCAAGAGTACACGGAAACTGACCGTCAGGCATTAGTGGCAGTTGCATGATGCACTGCAGGCTCCAGCTTTACTTGGACTGTGTGAAAATGGTGGTATTGATGTAGTAATCCACTAAAAGTACGCAGCACCAGTGCGCCTTAAAAATCTTTTATGGAGAGGGCAAAATTTTTTACAATTTCAACCGTGTTAACCCCGTCCCCAAATAATTTTTACATTTCAACCGTGTGGAGAGTGAGCACATGGAACTGACCCTCAGGCATTACTGCCAGTGCCATGATGCATTGCAGGCTCCAGCTTTGCCTGGACTGTGAGAAAACGTCGCTGTTGATACAGTGATCATCTACTGTATATTTATGCTGTGCCTTAAAGAAATTTACCCCCCTCCCCCCAAACATTTTAAAATTTCAACTGTGTGGAAAGTGAATACACGTAAACTGAACATTCAGAGGCATTTGTAGCTTGATGCAGGCCACAGCAGCAGCCATATAAAATAATAGGCAGACAGACAGCAGTCAGACAGCAACAGTAGCAAGATGGGGCACCGCCAGCAAGGCAAGGTGGGCAAAGTCTTTACATTGGATTCAGTCAGAGGAGTGTGAAAATCCTCCTGAATCCAGGCTTGGTTTATTTAGACAAAAGTGATGTTTTGGACACCGGTGGAGGACAACTTGGTCACCATGCCCCCCGCATCGCTGAAAACCCTCTCCGAAATGACACAGGAGACCTAGCAAGAAAGAAGATAGAGCGCGTGCTGTGCCAGTTCAGACCAATGTTCCAGTCTGTTTGCCCAGAAGTACATGGAGTCAGGGAACATGGTATGCACCAGAGAGTGGTCAGAGTTTAGGTAGTCCTGAACCTGGGCGTTGAGGCGGAAGCTGCCAGCTTGCTGAGTGGCCTCTGCTTGGTGCAGCACCTGGAAAACTGCTCCATCATGTTGAGGAGACTGAAATGTCTGCTGCGATTGACGTCATATGACCTAGGGAAAGCTGTGAGAAGGCCACGGCGCTACCGCGAGTGCGATGCCTTCTCAAACAGCTAATTGGTGGGGGTCCCGGGTGTCAGACCCCCACCGATCAGATACTGATGACTTATCCAGAGGAGTCCTATCTGACCACTCTCTGGTGCATACCATGTTCCCTGACTCCATGTACTTTTTACATGTACTCCATGTAAAAAGATCTCGGAAAACCCTTTGAATTTTTCTGCAATAATTGATGGCTCACAGATTCTTGGGCAACTTCACTCAAAGGCACTTCAAGTACTTGTCCTATCAGGACATATGGACATCAGAGAGCGGGAACACATCAAAGATACTGTTAATAACTATGATAGATCAGTTTTCGAATGGTTACTGGTGAGTTCAACGACAATGTGCAATGTGTTTTTTGTAGCTTGCAAGTTCTTGTTGTTATGTAGAGAGCTGCAGAGCATGGCTGCCTTTCTAGGTCCCCATTCCCCAACATCCATTAGCGTCAATTTCCATAGAAAACCAATTAACCTCTTAAGGACACAGGGCGTACAGGTACGCCCTTGTGCCCTGGTACTTAAGGACACAGGGCGTACAGGTACGTCCTATGTATTTCCGATCACTGCCGTGCGGCTGGCAGTGATCGGAACCCGATGCCTGCTCAAATCATTGAGCAGGCACCTAGGCTAAATGCGTGGGGGGGTCCCGTGACCCCCCCATGTCGGCGATCGCGGCAAACCGCAGGTCAATTCAGACCTGCGGTTTGCTGCGATTTCTGCAGTTTCTGGTCCCCGCGGTCCCTGACCGCGGGGATCAGAAACTTTATATGCCTAAAAAAAACATTTTATTCACCCCCCCTGCACCCCCGAATGATTTTATGGTGGCGGGAGGTGCAGGGGGAGGGTTGCGGGCGGTGTGGGCGGTGCGGCAGGCGGGATCGCGATCCCCCGCCCGCCTCCCCTTGTATAATCGTTGGTTTCTAGTGGGTATACCAGGGTGCCAGCACATTGCTGGCACCCCGGTATAAACGGCTGACATCTGCGATGCGATGTCAGCCGTTTAACCCTTTCCATACAGCGGTCCGTACGGACCGCTGTATGGTAAAGCTTAACAGCGCAGGGAGCTCCCTCCCTCTCCCATCAGGGGGCTGCTGTGCCTTTGCAGCCCCCCGATGGGGAGGGAGAGAGCCCCCAGACAGCCCCCCGACAGATCCCCTCCTTACCCTTCCCCGTCTGCGAAGTTCTGACCAGAACTGAGCAGACGGGGAAGGTTCCCATGGCAACAGGACGCCTCTCAGGCGTCCTGCTGTCCATGGTGCTGAACAGATCTGTGCTAAAAGGCATAGATCTGTTCAGTGTAAGTAAAATACAGTGCAGTACAATATATATTGTACTGTACTGTATTATACAGACATCAGACCCACTGGATCTTCAAGAACCAAGTGGGTCTGGGTCAAAAAAAGTGAATAAAAGTGAAAAAAAAGTAAAAATCAAAAAACACATTTAATGAAAAAAATAAAATTCCCTACACATGTTTGGTATCGCCGCGTCCGTAACGACCTGATCTATAAAACGGTCATGTTACTTTACCCGAACGGTGAACGCCATAAAAATAAAAAATAAAAAACTATGATGAAATTGAAATTTTGCCCACCTTACTTCCCAAAAAAGGTAATAAAAGTGATCAAAAAAGTCGCATGTACGCCAAAATTGTAACAATCAAACCGTCATCTCATCCCGCAAAAATCATACCCTACCCAAGATAATTGCCCAAAAACTGAAAAAACTATGGCTCTTAGACTATGGAAACACTAAAACATGTTTTTTTTTTTTTCAAAAATGAAATCATTGTGTAAAACTTACATAAATAAAAAAAAAGTATACATATTAGGTATCGCCGCGTCCGTATCGCACGGCTCTATAAAAATATCACATGATCTAACCCCTCAGATGACCACCGTAAAAAAATAAAAATAAAAGCGGTGTAAAAAAAGCCATTTTTTGTCATCTTACGTCACAAAAAGTGTAATAGCAAGCAATCAAAAAGTCATATGCACCCCAAAATAGATGCCAATCAAACCGTCATCTCATCCCGCAAAAAATGAGACCCTACTTAAGATAATCGCCCAAAAACTGAAAAAACTATGGCTCTTAGAATATGGAGACACTAAAACATTTTTTTTGTTTTAAAAATGAAATCATTGTGTAAAACTTACATAAATAAAAAAAATTGTATACATATTAGGTATCGCCTCGTCCGTGACAACCTGCTCTATAAAATTAGCACATGATCTAACCTGTCAGATGAATGTTGTAAATAACAAAAAAAAAAACGGTGCCAAAAAAGCTATTTCTTGTTACCTTGCCGCGCAAAAAGTGTAATATAGAGCAACCAAAAATCATATGTACCCTAAACTAGTACCAACAGAACTGCCAACCTATCCCGTAGTTTCTAAAATGGGGTCATTTTTTTTGGAGTTTCTACTCTAGGGGTGCATCAGGGGGGCTTCAAATGGGACATGGTGTAAAAAAAAACTGTCCAGCAAAACCTGCCTTCCAAAAACCGTATGGCATTCCTTTCCTTCTGCGCCCTGCCGTGTGCCCGTACAGTAGTTTACGGCCACATATGGGGTGTTTCTGTAAACTACAGAATTAGGGCCATAAATAATGAGTTTTGTTTGGCTGTTAACCCTTGCTTTGTAACTGGAAAAAAAATATTAAAATGGAAAATCTGCCAAAAAAGTGAAATTTTGAAATTGGATCTCTATTTTCCATTAAATCTTGTGCAACACCTAAAGGGTTAACAAAGTTTGTAAAATCAGTTTTGAATACCTTGAGGGGTGTAGTTTCTTAGATGGGGTCACTTTTATGGAGTTTCTACTCTAGGGGTGCATCAGGGGGGCTTCAAATGGGACAAGGTGCCAAAAAAACAGTCCAGCAAAATCAGCCCTCCAAAAACCAAACAGCGCACCTTTCACTCTACGCCCCGCTGTGTGCCCGTACAGTAGTTTACGGCCACATATGGGGTGTTTCTGTAAACAGCAGAGTCAGGGCAATAAAGATACAGTCTTGTTTGGCTGTTAACCCTTGCTTTGTTAGTGGAAAAAGTGGGTTAAAATGGAAAATTAGGCAAAAAAATGAAATTCTTAAATTTCATCGCCATTTGCCAATAACTCTTGTGCAACACCTAAAGGGTTAACGACGTATGTAAAATCAGTTTTGAATACCTTGAGGGGTGTAGTTTCTTAGATGGGGTCACTTTTAGGGAGTTTCTCCTCTAGGGGTGCATCAGGGGGCTTCAAATAGGACATGGTGTAAATAAACCAGTCCATAAAAATCAGCCTTCCAAAAACCAAACGGCGCACCTTTCACTCTACGCCCCGCTGTGTGGCCGTACAGTAGTTTACGGCCACATATTGAGTGTTTCTGTAAACGGTAGAGTCAGGGCAATAAAGATACAGTCTTGTTTGGCTGCTAACTCTTGGTTTGTTAGTGGAAAAAATGGGTTAAAATGAAAAATTAAACAAAAAAATGAAATTCTCAAATTTCCTCCCCATTTGCCAATAACTCTTGTGCAACACCTAAAGGGTTAACAACGTATGCAAAATCAGTTTTGAATACCTTGAGGGGTGTAGTTTCTTAGATGGGGTCATTTTTGGGTGGTTTCTATAATGTAAGCCTCGCAAAGTGACTTGAGACCTGAACTGGTCCCTAAAAATTGAGTTTTTGTAAATTTCTGAAAAATTTCAAGATTTGCTTCTAAACTTCTAAGCCTTATAACATCCCCAAAAAATAAAATATCATTCCCAAAACAATTCAAACATGAAGTAGACATATGGGGAATGTAAAGTCATCACAATTTTTGGGGGTATTACTATGTATTACAGAAGTAGAGAAACTGAAACTTTGAAATTTGCAAATTTTTCCAAATTTTTGTTAAATTAGGTATTTTTTGGTGCAAAAAAAATTATTTTTTTGACTCCATTTTACCAGTGTCATGAAGTACAATATGTGACGAAAAAACAATCTCAGAACGGCCTGGATAAGTCAAAGCGTTTTAAAGTTATCAGCACTTAAAGGGACTCTGGTCAGATTTTCAAAAAATGGCCTGGTCCTAAGGTGTAAAAAGGCTGTGTCCTTAAGAGGTTAAAGGGAATGAGTCATTAGAAAATGACCTATTGTGTAAATCAGGTTTTTATGTGCAGCATATTTTTAAAGAATTTTTCATTATGTTATTTTCAATTTTCCATATCTATATTTAAAAAGAAACCATCATATCCTGCAGTTGTACACACTGGTCACTAAGCCTAATAGTAGGCATCACTTCTTGGTCTGTACAGATCACTTTACTGCAGTTAACTGCTTATCTGTCATTCTAATCCTGCCTGTAATTATATCACCTCTGAGTATAGATAAGACAAGATCCATCTTTTCACAATAGGAGATTGTCAAAGCTTATCTATTCTTTCCTTGTTCTTTCCTTGCACCGCTTACCAATTAAGCGGTGCATGTACAGTCTGTTCATCAATGCCACCATACTGGGTATTGTAAGGAGCACGCGTGGGCCCTGTGGCAATGTGATTTGAAGAGCCCAGGAGAGGGATGTCAGTATGATACTGGGCTGGCGTCGAGTAATTCCAAGGGGGATGGGCACTTGCAGCGTTAGACACCACCCCTGGGCACTTGTGATCTTCATTTGCATTTGGATTCAAAGTTTGTTTTTGGGGAATTACATCGGCAGAAAAGCCAAAGAAAGGTACCATTTGTTATCTGTGTATATGACCCACAGAGCGCTGTGAGCAGTTCTGGCAGATGACTAAAGTTGCTGACAGACTCCATTTAAATAAGGTACAGCTCTTGGCTTCCAGTATCTGTATTTGAAATATATGATGAATATTAAAGCTCCTTCAACACATTAATGGCCACCGCTCCATAATATAGTTAGATTGGTCCTGACAGTAGTTGCAATAGCAGTCATGTCAAAAACGTATTATCATATTTTAATATACTGACCGAAATACCCCTAATTTACATTGGCATTACTATTTCTGCAAATGTCCTCTGTGACAACTAATCATCTAAACCTCACTATGATCACACTGCAGAAATAAATTCTATACTTCTAATTATATTTTACATTTAAAGGGAACCTGCCAATAGACTTTGGTACCTTAAACCCTTAAAGGGGGTTGTCTCAATTCTGCAGGTGGCATTTATCATGTAGAGAAAGTTAATACAAGCCACTTACTAATGTATTGTTATTATCCATATTGCTTCCTTTCTTGTCTGGATTCATTTTTTCCAACACATTATACACTGCTTGTTTCCATGGTTCCGACTACCCTCTAATCAGCGGTGGCCGTGCTTTCACACTATAGGAAAACGTGCCGGCCATGGAAACGAGCAGTGTATAATGTGATGGGAAAATGAATCCAGCCAGCAAAGGAGGCAATATGGACAATCACAATACATTAGGAAATGGCTTGTATTAACTTTCTCTATATAATAATTGCTATTTGCTGAAGTGACACAACCCCTTTAACTTGTCATTATACTGCTATACTGGGTACTAAACTTGCCCTTGTAAAAATGTTCCCTTATCTAGCATGAAGTATAAAAATAAGTTTATATACAGTGCTTGCTGTTTGTAAGTTGTGAGTCATGGGAAGAGTCCAAGGCATTCGGAGATTGCACAGTGAAGTAAGGTGCACTGACCCCTGCTTTTTCTGCTCACTGCACTTCTCTGGATGCCACCAGACTTTTTTCTTTATTACTCTTGTTTAGTCATTTATAAACGGTATGCACTGTATGTAAACTTTTTTTTTATACTTATTGCTACAACAGAGAATATTGATGGCGGTATGTGTAGCACCCTAAACCCCAGCAGTAAAATCACATGCAGTGTACTCAAGTTGTGTGCAATAGGTGTTTCTGGGTGATGTAGTGCAATATACACTAACCTGGTACAGCTGACTCTCTGCAAGGGCAGGTATAGGTAGAAATAGTTCGTGACGCCAGTGCCAAGTAAACGGTGGCACGCCGTTTGCGGATGCAGGAATAAATTGAGGAAACGTAGTCTTAAAACAGAACTCCAACTTTAGTAGTTTTGCAAGCAGAGACAATATAGGAAATGCAATTCCTAAGCATACAGTCGATTTTGCAATTCGGTCGATGCAGGCAATTCAGTTATAGCAGGGTAATTACAGAGTGTTGAACACAGGACTTGCAGCACAGGAGCTTGCACTCTAATTCTGTCTGATCCTGGAATACAGCAATTCTTCACCAAGGCCCATTAACCTAGTTCTGGCTTTATATCCTTGGCTATGGCTTCTATAAGTACCTCCTCTGTCTTTCTGAGTACCTCTGGCTTTCCTGATCTTTGCCTCTGTCTCTCTCAGCTTCTGGACACTTCCTCAGGCTCTAGAAACTTCTGAGCTGTGGTCTAGACTGACTTCTGCACTCCACACTAGATCAGGTTACACTGACTTTCCCTTCCTTGTCTGGCCCTTATATAAACTAGGGCTCCCTAGCTCCCTCTAATGCCTAAGAGCTGGAATGACACCCCTAGCCGGCCTGTACTTGCAAGTTTCATAGCAACAGGGAAATACATGCATTACATTACATGACATTTTATAAAACTGACATATACCAACTTCTCCATAATTAAGGAGGGACGACAGCACACCAAGTGACCTTTGGTAGTGACGGGTATTACAGTTCCCGTACACTACATACCCCACTGCTTTAAGCTGAGTACGACCTCGTACTCCATCATGGGTCTCCCAACTGGAATCTCTACCTGAAATAGAAAATAGAGACATGCAGGCATACATACATGTAATTCATCTGCATTTACATTTACATCAGGTCCAATTGGCAAAAGTGAAGTGTGGTGACAAGGGGCGTCGTTCTCTTCTCTCAGGATAGTGAATGGAACGGGGGCGCTGACCTGGCACAGCGTAACATTAGAACCAGGATAGTCCATGACAATGAATAAGTCCATGATAAAACAGTAGAAAACGGTATAAAAGTTCTTGGAGGCTCAAATAACAAACATGAGTCCGTACCCAGGTTATTTCTTATTAAATCACAGAGGCTCTCATGCGGTGGAGTCCATCTCTGGGCACATTTCCTTAGTATGAAGTTGCACAATAAAATGACAGCATAATAACGGAACTACCCAGGGGTTTCCTGTGGGTGTAGCACAGGCAAGGGCTCACGTGGGGGAGTCCATTCTTGCGCACAAATGTCCAACAAGGTATTGCCCGTGGCAACTGTTTGGGAGGAGACACCACCAGAATAATCAAAGTCTCCTAAACGGACTGGCGGACGTCCCCTGGTCATCCGGGTAGACCTTCTCAACACAGGGGTCTCCTCTTCCCTTAGCAACGAGGTAGAAGGGAGAGGAGCAACAGGAGGGTCTCCATCCGTGAGACCTCGGTCAGGAACAACTGGAACAACAGGAACAACTGGAACAACAGGAACAACAATATCCACTACAGGGGGAACTGGATCCAGGGCATCTTGAACCGGCTCTTCTGGAAGTAAAACTACAGTAGGTGCCGGAGCAGGCACCAGCAAGTTCAACCACGGTGTCAGAAGCCAATGCATGGGATCAGCGTCATACCTGAGATTACTGACAGCCTGCATAGGATCCTCGGGCGGTATTGCTGACTCTGACACAGGATATTCAGATCCGGAACTCTCGGCACTAGGTTCTGGTGTCAGGCAGAGCTTCAACCGGTTTCGGTGTACAATTTGGGATCCCTTGTCTTCCCGGGTGATCTCATAAGTGTGAGTTCCAACATTTGGGATTGCAGTGACAACATAGGGACTTCGCTCCCACTTACTGTCCAATTTGCTGGTACGACGGTTATTCTTTAACCATACCACGGCCCCTATGGTCAAGGGTTCTGCATGGGCTGCCTGATCATAGTCTCTCTGCTGTCGGTCTCTAGCAAGGTCCATACGTTCCTGAACAATGGCTTTGGCTGCATCTAATCGCCTTTGGTGCTCAGCAACCCAGTCGGTGTTAGGTAATGGGTTAATGCAATCAGGTACATGTATGTCCAATGAATGATCAGCAGGCAATGTTCCTTGGCGCCCAAACATCAAGTAAAAAGGGGTATACCCGGTGGAACAATGTATGGTATGATTGTATGTGAACATGAGCTGTGGCAACAGACTGGGCCAATCTCCTCTGTTCTCAGGAGGCACGGCCCTCAGCATCTCTATCAAGGTCTGATTCATTTTTTCACATAATCCGTTACCTTGAGGATGGTAGGCCGTCGTCCGGATCTTCTTACAGTTGTGTAAGCGGCACAGTTCATGGAACAGATGGGACTCAAAAGCAGGTCCTTGATCGGTGAGGATCTTTTCTGGACATCCATAGGGCAGGAGGAAGTGCTTCCAGAACATTTCGGCTGTAGTCTTGGCTGTCTGGTCTCTCACAGGCACTGCTACAACAAACTTTGTGAAATGGTCAATAATAGTCATGGCATAAGCATACCCTGAGCGACTAGGCTCCAGTTTTACATGGTCGATGGCGACAAGTTCAAGAGGACGAGTACTTACAATGGGTCTCAGTGGTGCCCTCTGATCATGGTGCTCACTTCGTTTCAAGGCACAGGCTACACACTCTCGACACCACTTCTCCATGTCTTCTCTCATGCCTACCCAGTAAAACCGCTGGCGGATAGTAGCCTCAGTCTTTTGGACCCCAAAGTGACCGGATTGATTGTGGTACATCTCCAACACCATACCTGCATCTCGTCGGGGTATGAGAATCTGGTGTACTCTTTCGTTGGACACTGGGTCTAGGCTTCTCCGTAGCAATAGGCCCTTTTGTATGAAGAGTTGATGGCGCTGTCTCCACAGTTTGATGAGCTCAGGATCTGCACTCTTACGCCGGATCCTCTCAGGGGCTCTGCCACTAGTAATGAAGTCCAACAACTCACCCAGCACTCTACTTTCAGACTGTAGTTTCACCCACCTTTCTTCTTTAGGTTCAGGCCTACTGGAGGGTGAAGGAACTGCAGCTCTGTTATTGGTAGCTCGAGCCTGATCCTGTTGAGCAAATTTGTTATAGAAAGCCGGCATCTCTACATCTTCCCAAGCATCTCGTACATCATCAGGAGCTGTCTCTGTGGGAAGTCTGGATAAAGCATCAGCATTATCATTAGTACGTCCAGCACGATACTTTACAGAGAAATTATAGTTGGCAAGGCGAGAGGCCCATCTCTGCTCCAAGGCCCCCAATTTAGCTGTATTTAGATGCGCCAGAGGGTTATTGTCAGTGAATGCAATGAACGGGGTGGCGGCTAGATAATCCTTGAATTTTTCTGTCACCGCCCACACTAATGCCAGGAACTCTAGTTTGAAGGAACTATAATTCTGGTCATTTTTCTCAGCTCCTTTCAGGGAGCGGCTTGCATATGCTATCACTCTCTCTTTTCCCTCTTGGATCTGGGCTAACACAGCTCCCAGGCCTCGCTTGCTAGCATCAGTATAGAGATGGAAGGGCTTGCTATAATCTGGATAACCTAACACTGGAGGCTCGGTCAGTTTCTTTTTTAGCAATTGGAACGCTATCTCTCTTTTCTCATTCCACTCAATGGGCACAGGAGTTCTAGGACTCTTTTTGGGTTGCCCCCTCAAGAGCTCCTGGATAGGATCAGCTATTTGAGCAAAATGGGGGATAAAACGTCTATAGTAGCCGGCAAAACCCAGGAAACTCCTCACCTCTTTGACAGTAGTAGGAACCGGCCAATTACAGACAGCTGCCAATTTATCAGGGTCAGGTTGCACTCCCTCTCCGCTTACTACATGCCCCAGGTATCTTACTGCAGGTTTGAGCAGGTGACACTTGGATGGCTTTACCTTCAAGCCATATTTGATAAGGATTTCAAATACTTCTGCCAAATGTTTCAGATGGTCCTCATATGTTTTTGAGTACACAATGACGTCATCAAGATACAGCAGCACTGTTTCGAAGTTTTTGTGACCCAAACACCGTTCCATTAGTCTCTGGAAAGTTCCTGGGGCATTACATAGCCCGAACGGCATACAATTGAATTCGAACAGGCCCATGGGAGTAGTGAAGGCAGTCTTTTCTCTATCTGCAGGGGCCATGGGTACTTGCCAGTAGCCACTGGTCAAGTCCAATGTGGAGAAATAGGCAGAGGAGCCCAGAGCAGTTAGTGACTCCTCAATGCGGGGCAGTGGGTATGCATCTTTGTGGGTTATTTGATTAATTTTCCTATAATCCACACAGAAACGGATACTACCGTCCTTCTTCTTTACAAGAACCAGGGGTGCAGCCCACGGACTACGGCTGTCCCGGATCACATTAGAGTCTTTCATCTCTTGGATCATTTCCTTTACAGTCTGATATGAAGTAGGTGGTAAGGGTCTGTATCTCTCCTTGATAGGAGGATGAGAGCCAGTAGGTATGGTGTGTTGTATGACACTAACCTCTCCATAGTCAGTAGCATGCTTACTGAAGGCCTGGTGGTGCTCCTTGACAAGCTGTGGAATCCCTTCTTGTTGATGTTGGGGGGTAGTCTCGTCCCCTACATGGAGCTCTTCCCACCAGGGCACTTGTGGCTGGGTCACCGGCGAACATCTGCTGTCTGCAGCTGGCGGCTTTTCTGTCACTGGAAGACGAATGATGTCTTGGAAGGACACCTGGGACAGCTGGGCAACAGGGCAATGCTTAGTAAGCGCAACAGGATGATTACTCAGATTAATCAGACGGACAGGTACTTTACCTTGGGAGACGTTCACCAGGCACTTGGCAGCTCTCACATAAGGATAATCCTCCATCTGGAGTGGTTCCACCAGGGCTGGATAATCTCGGCCTTCGACTCCCAGGACAGCACGACACCACAAAAGAGTTTGAGAATTAGGAGGCAAAGTCACAGGCTTAATATCACGGATCCTGGCAGTACAAATTTCTCCTTTCCCATTAGCAAACCTCTGCTGGGCACTTAACACAGTAATAGTCTTTTGAATCACCCTCCTGGATGCAGAGGAAGCAATGGGCAAAGTCTGATGTAATACAGCAAGTATTTCTGAATAACAGTTTTTGAAAACATTGGTGCCTAGAATGACAGGATGTCCTCCTCTGTCACCGGCCTGTACTACGATCACTCCCTGTTGAGGCAGGGTTACTTCTCCCACCTGCAGGGTGGGTTCCCAGTATCCATGAACCTTTACTGGTTTGCCATTGCTGGCGATAATTTCCACCCAGGATTCAGGCGGTTGGGTCAACTGGTTGGTGTCCCAGAACTTTTCAAATGCAGGCAGCTGAATAGTAGTGACCTGAGACCCAGTATCTAATAGGGCTTCAAAGGGGACCCCGTTGATCTCTATATTGATTTTAGGATGGGATCCTACATAACGTGGCATCCAATTTGGATCCTCTGGACCTAGTGTTCTACCTCCCGAGGGGTGGTCCTCAGCCTCAGGGGTTGCCCGTTTAACTGCCAGCACGTGGATTCTGTGTGTCCCAGCTTTTTGCAGTATGTACACACGGGCTTCTTGCGACCTCTATTACGCCTCCCAGGATCCCTGGGGTGAGTCTCTTGGTAAGGAGGTGGGAACGGCCTAGGAGGTGACAGGAATTCTTCATCTAGCATTATGGGTTTTTCCCATTCCTCTATTTTTCTGCACACTTTCTCTAGACTTTTAGTGAGGTGATTTACTTGCTCTGTCAGCATGGCAATAGTATCAGTAGCTGACACTTGAACAGCTTGGCCGGCCTCAGCTCGGTTAGTGACAAGCGGTTTTGGCTTGCAGGCTGATGACTCAGATAGGGCGCTCAACTCAGGAGATACTGTGGACCCCAGAATTTTTATAGCCAGTTCTTTAAAGTCCAGAAAGGCACTGTTAGGGTGCTGGGCGGACAGCATCTTTAACTGGGTCCTTATTTGTTCACTAGACACCCCGTTGATAAATTGTTCCCTCAGGGTCTGGTCCCGGTTATCAGCCTCTTTGGGATCTATCTGGATTACAGCCCCTAAAGCCTCCTGAAGTGATAGGGCAAAGTCACGGAGGGACTCACCGGACTTCTGTTTCTTGCCAAAGAAGTGCATCTTTATCTCTGAGGCAGTCCTAGTTTCAAAAGTGGCTCTGAGGCGGGTGAAGATCTGTTCTAGAGTACTCCGCTCAGTAGCAGGCCATGATAACACTTCCCTGCGGGCAGCTCCCTCCAGTTGCGCCAGCATGATTTCCATTTGCCGGTCAGCATTTATAGGGTACAATCGGAATAGTGCCAGCAACTTTTCTTTAAAGTCCCTTAGGGTATGGGTCTCTCCCCTGTAGCGGGGGAACCATGGGGCCCCGAAATAGTAAGGCATGGTAAAGGGCATCATGCTGGGGGCTGTAGGATGATTAGGAGCCGCAAGCTCTCCCGGGGCCGGCTGCTCAGGCACTCCTGGCTCTGACATGGTAGTCTATTGAGAGGTGGCCGCTGGCGACTAAAGGGGCCGGAACAATCCCCTTCCCTCCGGTTACAAGTGCTTACCGGTATCGCTGGTCTTGCGCAGGCCAAGTCTCGCGAGGTTCCGGACGTCCTGAGACCGCGGTGACGCAGGAGAAGCAGGGCCGCAGCGGTGCGATGATGAAGAGGGGCGGGACTCTCTGTGTCTTTGCAGGGATCCGCCCACGAATGTCCTCAGCGGCGCGGGAAACTTTACTCCAGGCAGCCGGTGGCCATCTTTAGCAAAACGCTGTCCATTCACTGACAGCAAGCAGGATTGTAAAAAGTCCACAAAACCACACTCCAATGCGGCGATTTTCTTCCTCTGGGTAGCGCAACACTGCACAGCGCTTTTTAGAGGTTTTTGGTACACTTTGGGTACGATTTTCAGTCCACAAAGTCCACTTGAATAAAACAGGAAAATTGTCACTTTGGTCACAGGGCAACTGTATAAGGCACAAAGTTCACGCTTCTTGCACTAGAAAGCGTGCGTATCCTGTTCGTGACGCCAAAAGAGATGTGCAGTGTACTCAAGTTGTGTGCAATAGGTGTTTCTGGGTGATGTAGTGCAATATACACTAACCTGGTACAGCTGACTCTCTGCAAGGGCAGGTATAGGTAGAAATAGTTCGTGACGCCAGTGCCAAGTAAACGGTGGCACGCCGTTTGCGGATGCAGGAATAAATTGAGGAAACGTAGTCTTAAAACAGAACTCCAACTTTAGTAGTTTTGCAAGCAGAGACAATATAGGAAATGCAATTCCTAAGCATACAGTCGATTTTGCAATTCGGTCGATGCAGGCAATTCAGTTATAGCAGGGTAATTACAGAGTGTTGAACACAGGACTTGCAGCACAGGAGCTTGCACTCTAATTCTGTCTGATCCTGGAATACAGCAATTCTTCACCAAGGCCCATTAACCTAGTTCTGGCTTTATATCCTTGGCTATGGCTTCTATAAGTACCTCCTCTGTCTTTCTGAGTACCTCTGGCTTTCCTGATCTTTGCCTCTGTCTCTCTCAGCTTCTGGACACTTCCTCAGGCTCTAGAAACTTCTGAGCTGTGGTCTAGACTGACTTCTGCACTCCACACTAGATCAGGTTACACTGACTTTCCCTTCCTTGTCTGGCCCTTATATAAACTAGGGCTCCCTAGCTCCCTCTAATGCCTAAGAGCTGGAATGACACCCCTAGCCGGCCTGTACTTGCAAGTTTCATAGCAACAGGGAAATACATGCATTACATTACATGACATTTTATAAAACTGACATATACCAACTTCTCCATAATTAAGGAGGGACGACAGCACACCAAGTGACCTTTGGTAGTGACGGGTATTACAGTTCCCGTACACTACACACATGCTGGTGATTTACGGTACGACAGTCTATTGACGGGTTCCTTTTAAGGGTGCCTGGGGACCAGTGGATTTTGCTGCAGAGATTTCTGCGACTGAAAATCAGTTGCCTTTATCTGAATGGAGTTGTTTTGGCGGGAAGCACATGGATTTGCAGTGGGTCTGACACCCCACATCCCTGCCAATCAGATGTTCTGCAGTACCTCCTGCGCTGAAAGACAGTGCGAGAACTAAACAGCTCCGGTACTGCAGTGTTGCCCCCATGGAAGTGAATGATGCAGTTGCCAGCTTTGTCCAGTACACAATAGACAGCGTTGTGTAGTTCAAGTGCAGAAGCTACTCTGAAACAGCTGATTGGCAGGGTGAAGGGCATTGGACCCCTGCCACTCTGATATGGATACGTATAAAGGCAAGTTGCTTACTGTGTAAACAAAAGAGAGAGGGCGCACCATAGGGTAAAAGTGTTTGGAAATTCAGATTAAATCCCAATTTGGGAGGCTCACCTTGCAGGGTTGCGCAATTATAGGCACAACGCTAATGTAGGCATGTGGGAGATGATTTAATCCCCAATATGAAGGTTGGTATGCAGCCACAGATGTAGATGTCCTCGGATGAGCGTGCCTAGGCCCACACGGAGGATTAAAATGACAGGAAGAAAAGGAACATCTCTCGGCGCAAGGAACCAACCAGAGGTAGATGGTGAATCTTCAAGAGTTTTATTGCAATCACACTGGTGTGATTGCAATAAAACTCTTGAAGATTCACCATCTACCTGTGGTTGGTTCCTTGCGCCGAGAGATGTTCCTTTTCTTCCTGTCACTCTGATATGGATGGCCTTTGCTAAGTATACACCATCACTTGTAAAATCCTGGACAGCCCCTTTAAAAATAACAATATTTTTTACTCACTGTTTAAATCTTAACCCCTTAACGCATAATGCTAGTGTTGAGCGAATCAAAGCATCCGAAGTGGACTTCGATACGAATTTCAGGGAAAATTCCATTTGCAGTGAAGCCGAATTTCCTCGTGCTTCGTGGTAACTAATCAATTTTCCCTTAAATGGTGTAAAAAAATAAAAATACATACTCATCTCATTTTAGGGCGAAGAACACGCCGTGGCCATCTTGATTAAGGATCTTACGCAAAATTCGGCAAAGCAGCCGAATCGATCTCTACATAATGCCAAACATGTATGGCATTAAGCACAAGGGCTTGTATTGAGCAGGCTGCTGTGCTGAGCTGGCTCCATTTGTGGTGGGTGGTGGGTGTATAATATGTCCTAAAATGTCTGAACTACAGTATTTCACATATTCTCCTGCGTGGGGAACGTTGTTATGGTAAAAACAATAAAAACATACGATATGTCATTTTTTTGTCACCTTATCTCCCCAAAAATTGAATAACAGTGATCAAAAAGTTGTACATACAGTTCATCCCACAAAAATTGTCCTCATACAGCTATATAGAAATATATAGAAATATAAAAGATAATGGCGATGCAAAGAAAATTTTGTTTTTTTTCCAAAGGTTTTTATTTTTATAAAAGTAATAAAACAAATAAAAAACGATACAAATTGGGTATCGGCGTAATTATATTGACCCACAGAATAAGGACATCATGTCATTATTAGCACACAGTACATGTTGTAATATTAAAACAAAAAAAAAAAACCTTGCCAGAATTGTGCTTTCATTTTCAATTTGAATTGTATTACAAGACATGGTAAATTAAATGGTGCCATTAAAAAAAAGTATCCTGCATTATCTCTTCCAAATCTCGTGCATATCCAGTGGCGAACACTGCCTGCGCTTGCACTCCTCATCTCCACCTGAGGGCATCTGCCTCAACTATGGGACCAGGCATGCGCCAAACAAGGAAATGGTGGGCGGGGTTATGGTGTGATTGTGACTGAGCGGCGGGGTGGGTGGACACGGTGCAGCAGGGACGTCATATCTGAGTGAGGAGGAAGTGTGCTTGGGCTCTGCGTGAGGGCAGGCTTGTGGACTAGATGGAGGGGTTCCTGGGCTCCGTCGAGTGAAAATAACGCCCCTCTGGGCACCTTACTGGCTGATTTTCATACCAAAATGGATTTTCTGAAGATGGAAAACAAGAATCACAGAAAGAAAGGTACATCTGGAAATTAGGTGCTATGTACTACTAGGCAAAATCTTTACATGAATAGCGATAATCCAGGTGACAGATTTCCTTTAATGCTTTCTAAATGCTGTTAAGAACAGCTCAGGCAAGATGGCTGTTCCCATAATCATGTTCAGGAAATAGAATAATAACAAATAATAACAAATCTACAATCAGAAAATAAAAACAGATGAGTAAAAATGATATGTGTTGCTATCTGGTTTTAACTGGCAGATAAAAACTTTGTTGACAGGTTTCCTTTTAAGGGAACCTGTCACCTGCAAAATGCATATTAAACCGACCACAGTACCTTACAGTATCCCCCAGTGTGTTGCTAATCATACACTTCTCAAAAAAATAAAGGGAACACTTAAATAACACAATGTATCTCCAAGTCAATCACACTTCTGTGAAATCAAACTGTCCACTTAGGAAGCAACACTGAGTGACAATCAATTTCACATGCTGTTGTGCAAATGGGATAGACAACAGGTGGAAATTATAGGCAATTAGCAAGACACCCACAATAAAGGAGTGGTTCTGCAGGTGGTGACCACAGACACTTCTCAGTTCCTATGCTTCCTGGCTGATATTTTGGTCACTTCTGAATGCTGGCGGTGCTTTCACTCTGGTGGTAGCATGAGACGGAGTCTACAACCCACACAAGTGGCTCAGGTAGTGCAGCTTATCCAGGATGGCACATCAATGAGAGCTGTGCCAAGAAGGTTTGCTGTGTCTGTCAGCGTAGTGTCCAGAGCATGGAGGCGCTACCAGGAGACAGGCCAGTACATCAGGAGACGTGGAGGAGGCCGTAGGAGGGCAACAACCCAGCAGCAGGACCGCTACCTCCGCCTTTGTGCAAGGAGCAACAGGAGGAGCACTGCCAGAGCCCTGCAAAATGACCCCCAGCTGGCCACAAATGTGCATGTGTCTGCTCAAACGGTCAGAAACAGACTCCATGAGGGTGATATGAGGGCCCGACGTCCACAGGTGGGGGTTGTGCTTACAGCCCAACACCGTGCAGGACGTTTGGCATTTGCCAGAGAACACCAAGATTGGCAAATTCGCCACTGGCGCCCTGTGCTCTTCACAGATGAAAGCAGGTTCACACTGAGCACATGTGACAGACGTGACAGAGTCTGGAGACGCCGTGGAGAACGTTCTGCTGCCTGCAACATCCTCCAGCATGACCGGTTTGGCATTGGGTCAGTAATGGTGTGGGGTGGCATTTCTTTGGAGGGCCGCACAGCCCTCCATGTGCTCGCCAGAGGTAGCCTGACTGCCATTAGGTACAGAGATGAGATCCTTAGACCCCTTGTGAGACCATATGCTGGTGCGGTTGGCCCTGGGTTCCTCCTAATGCAAGACAATGCTAGACCTAATGTGGCTGGAGTGTGTCAGCAGTTCCTGCAAGACGAAGGCATTGATGCTATGGACTGGCCCGTCCGTTCCACAGACCTGAATCCAATTGAGCACATCTGGGACATCATGTCTCGCTCTATCCACCAACGTCACGTTGCACCACAGACTGTCCAGGAGTTGGCAGATGCTTTAGTCCAGGTCTGGGAGGAGATCCCTCAGGAGACCGTCCGCCACCTCATCAGGAGCATGCACAGGCGTTGTAGGGAGGTCATACAGGCACGTGGAGGCCACACACACTACTGAGCCTCATTTTGACTTGTTTTAAGGACATTACATCAAATTTGGATCAGCCTGTAGTGTGTTTTTCCACTTTAATTTTGAGTGTGACTCCAAATCCAGACCTCCATGGGTTGAAAAATTTGATTTCCATTTTTACATTTTTGTGTGATTTTGTTGTCAGCACATTCAACTATGTAAAGAACATCGGCCTCCTTGCTTCAAGTATAGCTAAGCCCGCCCCTTACCCCTCCTCTACAATTAGATGGACATGCTGCCGGGATCGCGCTCTTCTAGCGCATGCGCGGTACGCTGCCTGTTACAGCGCAATCCTCACTCACCCGCCTACATTTTGCTGACTGCGGCTGTAACAGGCAGCGTACAGCGCATGCACTAAAAGAGCGTGATCCCGGCAGCATGTCCATCTAATTGTAGAGGAGGGGTAAGGGGCGGGCTTAGCTTTACTTGAAGCAAGGAGGCCGCTGCCCCCTTGACTTCAAGCCTGACTCGGAGACAGCACCAACCAACATTAAAACAACGTTTTTAACAAGTATGAAGAAACACAAAGAGAAAAGAAAAATATGATTAGCAACACACTGGGGGATACTGTAAGGTACTGTGGTCGGTTTAATATGCGTTTTGCAGGTGACAGGTTCCCTTTAAGGCCCTCTAAACATTACTATATTGTCGTCTGAACCCGCTGAGTATGGTGGGTTCGGGTGACACTCTAATTTGTGTGAGTAGCTCCAGACTCTCCTCCAAAATCATATAAGAATCAAGAGAAATTTGTATTTTTGGCTGGAACCTTTGTTCTCCTGGGAGATTAGCTGCCTGGCTTTCTCTGTACTCCCAATAGAACATATGTTCAGCCGACAGCTATTAAACGTGTCGGCTTAGCTGTCGCCATTCATGTGCCAACCATGCTGTTCTCTCCCACTGGTTCTTGTTGAACTGGGGACATAATGACATTAGTATGGGCTGGAAATCACCACTAAGGCCATTGGCAGGACGTCATTGAACTGTGCAGTTTAATTAAACCCATGTTTAATTAGTTATTTGTCTGAGACCACCATGCAATTGTGTGGGGTTGGACAGTGCCTACGCGACCTACTCTTCAGCCAGGCACAGGGACTAAAGATCTGGCAGAAGAGAGGGTCTGAGAGGTCAGATCCCCACCTAACTACAAAAAGGTTGTTGTGGGACCATCTTTTAACAATGTTTCCAGCTTTAAGATGTTGGGTATTTCCATTTATTTTAGCTGGAATTATTTTTTTATTTCCTTTTTTAACAGTGTCCTAATTTGTAGCTTTACTTTTAAAAACTGCAAGACCAGGATGAAAGGGAAACACATAATATAAGGAGCTCTTTACTTCAGTGAAAAGGAAGGTAAGTCATTAGAACACTTTTCTGACAGAACACTATTATTTAGCTATTTTTGTACAGAACAAAGACATAAACATATATCACTATAGGCTATAATGTAACAGTAAAAAAGCTAAATCAATTTTTACACCAGGGTGAATGATAGCTGTACAAAATTCTTCATCATCTACTCTATAAGTGTTTACAGTTTGTACTATGGCTTTCCCAATAAAAGGTTACATTTCAGAATACCTTTTATCAACTTTTTCTTCTAGGTCAGGGGTCTCCAAACTTTTCAACAGGAGGGCCACATTGAAGATTTTACAAGTATTCGGGGGCCGGAAAAAAAAATCAGTTATGTATTAAATTAAATGTATATATTTTACATGGATCGTTTTTGTAATCAGCATGATATGACTGAGAACAAAAGAGAAAAAACTTTAGCAAAACAACGCAAAGACACCCGTGTCCCTATCAGCGGTGTCCCCATCAGCACAAAAATGTCCCCATCAGCACAGCAATGTCCCCATCAGCACAGCAATGTCCCCATCAGCACAGCAATGTCCCCATCAGCACAGCAATGTCCCCATCAGCACAGCAATGTCCCCATCAGCACAGCAATGTCCCCATCAGCACAGCAATGTCAGCATCAGCACAGCAATGTCAGCATCAGCACAGCAATGTCAGCATCAGCACAACAATGTCCCCATCAGCACAGCAATGTCCCCATCAGCACAGCAATGTCAGCATCAGCACAGCAATGTCAGCATCAGCACAGCAATGTCAGCATCAGCACAACAATGTCCCCATCAGCCGTGTCACCCTTAAGCACAGCAATGTCCCCATCAACGATGTCCCCATCAGAACAGCAATGTCCCCATCAGCGGAGTCCCCATTAGCAGCTGATAGGGGCCACCACTGATGGGGACACTGCTGTTGGGGACGCGGCTGATGGGGACACCATTGATGGGGACACCCGTGTCCCTATCAGCGGTGTCCCCATCAGAACAGCAATGGCCAAATCAGAACAGCAATGTCCCCATCAGAAAAGCAATATATTACCATAAAAAAAAAAATATTCCCATCAAAAAAACAATATTCCCATCAGAAAAACAATATTCCCATCATGGGGACACCCACTGATGGGGACGCTGCTGTTGGGGACATTGCTGTGCTGATGGGGACACCACTGATGGGGACGCTGCTGTTGGGGACATTGCTGTGCTGATGGGGACACCACTGATGGGGACACCATTGATGGGGACACCCGTGTCCCTATCAGCGTTGTCCCCATCAGCACAGCAATGTCCCCATCAGCGGTGTCCCCATCAGCACAGCAATGTCCCCATCAGCGGTGTCCCCATCAGCACAGCAATGTCCCCATCAGAACAGCAATGTCAGCAAACTCAGAATACATTTTATTTTGCCCCCTCTCACTCAGAATACATTTTATTTTGCCCCCTCTCACTCAGAATACATTTTATTTTGCCCCCTCTCACTCACAATACATTTTATTTTGCCCCCTCTCACTCACAATACATTTTATTTTGCCCCCTCTCACTCACAATACATTTTATTTTGCCCCCTCTCACTCAGAATATATACAATGTGAGAGGGGGCAAAATAAGATATATACAATTTTGCTCCACAGGTGGGGAAAGTGGAATATCGATAAAGAGGGGAAAATGGAATATATACAGAGGGGGCAAAATGGATATAAATAGAGGGGCCCTGTATATATCCATTTTCCCCCCTCTGTATATATTCCATAATCATTTATCCCCTGTGTGTATATATTGCATTTTTGCCCCCCTCTGTTATCTGTTTAATTTTTTTTCCATATTTTTTGCCTTTTTTTCTTATTGAAATATATTTTTGTTCCCCATTGGTCCCCTGTGGAGGATTTCTTGCCTGACATTTAGTTCCATGCCAGGTGCCCCCCTGTGAGTTATAGCCAGGCAGTGGTGGTGTGCACATTTAAAAAAAAAATACTTACCTCGTCAGACTGCTCCGCTCCCGCCTTCTTGCTCTTGCTTGCAGCCCACAATCCTGTCTTCCAGCGTGCGTTGTGTGATCCCGCGAGACCTGGCTGGCGCGATATCACAGCGCCACCAGGCCTGAATGGGTGGAGGCGGAGCCCGAATGGATGGAGGCAGGGCTGGGGTTGGTGGGGCGGCGCAACTACTCACAGAGGCCGGGGGCCCAAGCGACCAGCCATTTACATAAAAATGTTAAAATTACTTGCGATGGGGCGACGGAGCTGCGGGCCCCCCCCACCGCCGGGCCCGGTCGCGGTCGCATCCTCTGCGACCCGCGATCGTTACGCCCCTGGGCGGTTGTGCGGATTTGGTTCCTGCAACCTGCCAGCTGCGGGCGGGCCGGATCGAACGCACAATCGGGCCGGATGTGGCCCGCGGGCCGGGGTTTGGAGACCCCTGTTCTAGGTTATGTTATGGGATTTGAAGTTTTTTGAGTGAACCTTCCATATGTTTCAAAGTTAGCTTTTAGTAAAAGTGATAGATATTTATATTTTTGGCAAGGGCACACAAGAAAGAAATAAAGATAAAAAAAAAGTTGCAGCCTTAGATTTATGCAATAAAAGATCCCTGAAATTTTATTTTGACAAAAATAAGTTAGCCATATAAGGCTACTTTCACACTAGCGTTTTTTTGCGGATCCGTCATGGATCTGCAAAAAATTTTCCGTTACAATAATACAACCGCATGCATCCAACATGAACGGATCCGGTTGTATTATGTCTTCTATAGCCATGACGGATCCGTCTTGAACACCATTGAAAGTCAATGGAGGACGGATCCGTTTTCTATTGTGCCAGATTGTGTCAGAGAAAATGGATCCGTCCCCATTGACTTACATTGTGTGCCAGGACGGATCCGTTTGGCTCCGCTTCGTCAGGCGGACCGCAAAACACTTCAGGCAGTGTTTTGGTGTCTGCCTCCATAGCGAAATTGTGACTAAACGGAGCCAAACTGATGCATTTCGAACAGATCCTTTTCCATCTAGAATGCATTAGGGCAAAACTGATCCGTTTTGGACCGCTTGTGAGAGCCCTGAACGGATCTCACAAATGGAAAGCTAAAAAGCTAGTATGAAAGTAGCCTAAGGCCGAGTTCACACAAAAGTGTGTGACCCGTGCCCGTGCTGCGGGCCACAAATTGCGGGCCGCAATGCACGATCGACGGCCGTAGGTCAGCCGCATCGGATCGCGGACCCATTCACTTTATTGGGTCCGCGATCCGCCCGTTCCGCAAAAAGATAGGACATGTTCTATCTTTTTGCGTAACGGAAGTACGGGACGCAACCCCAGGGAAGCACTCCGTAGTGCTTCCGAGGGGTCCCGTTCCGTGCGCCGTTCCGCTATTCCGGATTTGCGGACCCATTGAAGTGAATGGGTCCGCATCCGTGATGCAGAATGCACACGGAACTGTGGCCGCAAATTGCGGCCCGCAATTTGCGGGCAGCAATACGGCCACGGATCACACACGTTCGTGTGAACTAGGCCTAAAGCGTAGGTGTACATAAGTACTGACACCCACACAGTAATGCATTTATAGGGACAATATTTAGAGTCCTATGAGAAATATTTAAATCATGGAGATTTTCTCAATTGGTGCATTCAGACAAGCGAACTCCAACTGGAAAAAAAATAACTGCGCATGGATGGTGTGTGTTTGCTGTCTTTTTCTCGTGTGCACTCATTCAATGCAATGAGAGACTCTTGTAAAAAAAAATAATGGTGCATGCTGCATTTTCTCTGCATGGACCCATAGTTCGTGTGGAAAAATACCGATCTGAATTTGCCCATTGACGGGTCAGTGTTCAGTCCTGGTGTCGTCTGTTCTACATTAGGACAACAAAAGGATGTCTACATTGCTCATCTGAAAACTGTAATGGAGCGCGTATAGATCCACAAGGCCCAGTGAACACATTTGGATTGGGGCTACTCCTGATGGTGCTGCTAAGGTGGACGCCTGGTTTTCATCCTTTCAGTCCCGTATGGGGATCTGGACTTCACTGTAGTGGCTAGCAGACTGATACATCTAGGACTAGTTCAGAGGCTTCAGACCCAAGCAGGTTAAGAGACAGCTGTGCATGGCACAAAGGGACAGGCAAAAATGTAGCCGGAGGCTGAGGTCAGGAAAGTCAAAGTTTATGCAATGTGGTAGTCAGGCAGTAGGTCAGGCCAGTGGGTCAATCTGGTAAACAGGCATAGGTTGGGAACAGGAGATCAGAACAATACAAAAGCACACCTTTGAAGGACTTGACAGGCTGGGAACCTATAGCTCAGGCACCTACCAATAGGGAAAACACATTATACTGTATTCTCCAGGGAATGCTGTCATTGAATGGGGAAAGATTAGCCCATGCATAAACTAGCCCTTTAAGAGTCGGGGAGACCATGCATGTTATGAGGGAGCAAGCAGCAGGTAGCAGTTGGGGATGGCCTGCAATAGAACACAGGGTGGAGCAGCGGGGAGGGTGAGTACTCCAGTGGCCATGCCTGCAAGGAGAGGGGAGATGATGACGGGCATCACAAAAACTACCTCTGCATATCATATTTTGCTGATTATGGGCAGCACATGGTAAACTACCGTAAACTTAATGTCAATCATTTCACATGGGGTCTAACTAAATTACACATATAAAATTACCGTAAAAACAATGAAAACATTACCCTATCTCTGGTAAATGAGCAAAAATCATGATAATCAGTGAATTATTTTGTACCATTTTGCTTTTTTTGCTCAACATTTCATCTTCAGTTTGGAAATAAATTGTATTTGTGCTCGGATCGGCTCATGCTGAGAGGGTCCCCTACCTACGCCTATACTCCACCCCCCCAACCTAGAAGCAGCAGAGTTATGCCGGAACTGCTTATCGAAGGGTAGCCTAAAGGGGGCTACCCCAATAATGAGACCTGAAAGAAGGGAGGGCTCCTGGGTGGGTTGAAATCGTTCGAACCGACAAGTGGGGGGAGGAGGGCCAGGTTTAAATAGTGAACGCCCCGCCTCCCCTCACACAAATACGGCACTCTTAATTGCCTACCACTTGTGCTCGGATCGGCTCATGCTGAGAGGGTCCCCTACCTACGCCTATACTCCACCCCCCCAACCTAGAAGCAGCAGAGTTATGCCGGAACTGCTTATCGAAGGGTAGCCTAAAGGGGCCAAAAGAACCATGCATAGGAGTTAGAAAACTTGATAACAGAAACTACAGACCAAAACTCGAAAGCCAATGATATTTCGTATAAGGATCCGGGATATTACGTATGGAACACACGGAACTGCGACGACCCAACCGTTTGATGACATGTACTGGCACCTTATGCATGGACGCCGCCGCTGCCGCGCCCATGCGGAAGGAATGTCCTGTGATCCAGCGAGGACCGACCCCTGGACCTGTCAACTAACCTGAAAGTACGTAAGAAAGGCCGCGGTGGTTAGCCGGGCATTGACTAGTTCGAGTACGGGAGAACATGCCGCTTGGACTAAATACTACGCAGCCAAGCCTCCAAGGCCTGCACCGGACACCATCTGCTGTCCGTGGGAAAGTATCTGACCGCCACTGGTTGCCCCGGCCGTGACGTCTTGGACGAGGCCAAGGTGAGGACATAGATGGACCCGCGCCGGATGAGCTGACCTTTTCCGCAGGCACCCAGCCAGCGTATTGGTGCCCATGAGCTCGCCTGACCTGAGGAATCCATGGAAAGCCAGGTACAAGGCTGTTTCTACCAGAGCGCTAACCTGCGGCCCGAACGGTTTGCCCCTGCAGTTTGCCTGTCACGGCCTGAACAAGCTACCGGTAAATGGCTGACGCCCATGTCGTTTCACAACAGACATCTTGCGCAAACCCTTCAACGCCGCTTTGATCGGGTGGGCGGAGAAGAGTGACGGTAGGTCCGGATGTAGCCTGCACCAATGGTGCTGAATACCTGCCATGTATAGTTAACAATGCTATAGGACAGGTTTAATTGAGAGTGGCAAAAACCCTGACAAAGCCCAATAGGTGAGTGATAGGTCCCCGGCCAGCGGCCGGGTAGGTGTTCTCATATCTCTGAAACAGGTGCCAAGCTGTCTTGTAAGCCCTCAGAGTATTACTGGCCAAGGAATTGGCCATCAGTCTCTTAGCTATGGTGAGATGGGAGACTAGTCCCAGCGCAGCTGGGCCTGGTGAGGAAATTTTTATTTTATTTTATTTTATTTTAATCTCCATGCGTGAGAGACTCTAATGGCGGAGTCATATGTGTAAAACTAAAATGGAGAAGCTCTGCGTGAGGGACTCTAATGGCGGAGTCATATGTGTAAAACTAAAACGGAGAAGCCATGCGTGAGAGACTCAGATGGCGGAGTCATATGTGTAACCTAAAACGGAGAAGCCATGCGTGAGAGACTCTAATGGCGGAGTCCTATGTGTAAAACTAAAACGGAGAAGCTCTGCGTGAGGGACTCTAATGGCGGAGTCATATGTGTAAAACTAAAACGGAGAAGCCATGCGTGAGAGACTCAGATGGCGGAGTCATATGTGTAACCTAAAACGGAGAAACCATGCGTGAGAGACTCTAATGGCGGAGTCTTATGTGTAAACCTAAAACGGAGAAGCCATGCGTGAGAGACTCTAATGGCGGAGTCATATGTGTAACCTAAAACGGGGAAGCCATGTGTGAGAGACTCTAATGGCGGAGACATATGTGTGAACCTAAACGGAGAAGCCATGCGTGAGAGACTCTAATGGCGGAGTCATATGTGTAACCTAAAACGGAGCAGCCATGCGTGAGACTCTAATGGCGGAGACATATGTGTGAACCTAAACGGAGAAGTCATGCATGAGAGACTCAGATGGCGGAGTCAAATGTGTAACCTAAAACGGAGAAGCCATGCGTGAGAGACTCTAATGGCGGAGTCATATGTGTAAACCTAAAACGGAGCAGCCATGCGTGAGAGACTCTAATGGCGGAGTCCTATGTGTAAACCTAAAACGGAGAAGCCATGCGTGAGAGACTCTAATGGCGGAGTCATATGTGTAACCTAAAACGGAGCAGCCATGCGTGAGACTCTAATGGCGGAGAGACATATGTGTGAACCTAAACGGAGAAGTCATGCATGAGAGACTCAGATGGCGGAGTCAAATGTGTAACCTAAAACGGGGAAGCCATGCGTGAGAGACTCTAATGGCGGAGTCATATGTGTAAACCTAAAACGGAGCAGCCATGCGTGAGAGACTAATGGCGGAGTCATATGTGTAAACCTAAAACGGAGCAGCCATGCGTGAGAGACTAATGGTGGAGTCATATGTGTAAACCTAAAACGGAGAAGCCATGCGTGAGAGACTAATGGCGGAGTCATATGTGTAAAACTCACACGGAGAAGCCATGCATGAGAGACTCTAATGGCAGATCTGTATGTGTAAAACTAACACGGAGAAGCCATGCGTGAGAGACTCAAAAATGAATATATTATATATATTATTTTTTTTATATATATATATATATATATATATATACACATACTTTTTTTTTTTTTTTTTTTTCACTATCAACCACTTAAGCAGCTCCCGTATGGGCACAGCTCTGAGTACGAGCATGAAGAGCATGGTATAACGCAGATCACCTGCACGGACTAACTAACATCTTGTGCCTAAATAACCCCCTTGGAACCTAATGTACGGCCGGCAGCAGGAAGCCAGCCACCGCCTATGATCTGCTCCCCCTGACCGAGCCTAGTACTCCTTCCCCTGATCCCTGCCTACCTAACGGCACGGCGGCCCGTGCCAGACTTTATTGAAGATGAGTAGCCTTACCCCCCAGCCGCGTGGGGAGCTCACGCTGCTCCCTGGCAGAATGCACCAGTGCGGGAGGGCCGACCCACCGCCGGCTGGACACTCGTACCGCGTGGGGAGCAGCGCCACTCCCTGGCAATGTGCACCGGATCAGAGGGAGCCCTTCCTTTACCGTGGGCCCCGGCCCCTGCTGGTTTGAACCGTGTGCCGCGTGAGGAGCCGCACAGCTCCCTGGCATTGTGCGCCGGTGCGGGAGTGCCCCCCCTCACCTAGGGGCTGGTTATTGTGACTGGAACCCGCTGGGAGACTGAAGCCTAACTGGACCTACCTGTGACCGTGAAGGCTGACCTCCCAGGCCGTGGCTGACCCACGTGCGTAGTCGTGACGCAACTACCCGAAGATGCCCACCCAGTGCCTGTAGTTAACGGGAGTGCGACCGAGTCTGTGGATGTGACCGACTAGCCCCTATAGTCGTGAGGGGACCCTACATCGAGAGTAGCGGTAACGGACCATCGCCTGTAGACGTGGTAGTATTACCTCATGAGTCTGTTGACATGAGACTAATGCCTGCAGTCGTGGCCGGTCTTAATAATGAGTCTGCAGTCGTAACGGATTTGTGCCTGCAGTCGTGGCAGGGCTTTAGAGCGGGTCTGTAGTCGTGACAGACTGATGCCTGCAGTCGTGGCAGGACTTTATAACGAGTCTGTAGTCGTGACAGACTGATGCCTGCAGTCGTGGCAGGGCTTTATAACGGGTCTGTAGTCGTGACAGACTGATGCCTGCAGTCGTGGCAGGACTTTATAACGAGTCTGTAGTCGTGACAGACTGATGCCTGCAGTCGTGGCAGGGCTTTATAACGGGTCTGTAGTCGTGACAGACTGTTGCCTGCAGTCGTGGCAGGGCTTTAGAGCGGGTCTGTAGTCGTGACAGACTGATGCCTGCAGTCGTGGCAGGGCTTTATAAGGAGTCTGTAGTCGTGACAGACCTGGCAAAGCAACATTCCTATCTATACCATTATTATAATTTTTTTTTTTTTTTTTCTTTTCCCCCCCACCAAAGGCCACGACTGTAGGCGCCACCCTGTAAGAGATGCGCCAGAGGCCTGGACATAATAGACCACCATCCCCTGTCCCCAAAGCCTATGCAGGAGAAAAGAGGGGGTTGGCCCCCGCATGCACCACCCCTGACTCACCTGGTGGCCATGACAGCCACGAACCCCACAGTATCGTAAGTTAGCCCACCACCTGTGGACCTGAATAACCAAGGACAGACGTGTGAGTGAGCGCACGCCAGCTGGGCGACACTTCACTCATGCCACCGCTCCCTAGTTAACCACCGGATTATTGTGACTGCGCCCGAACCAACCCCCTGACTGACCGTATGGGCTTATGGGCGGCCCGGCTGCGTGCGCAAAGTGACGTGGCCAGCCCCCCTCCTTGAAGCCCTCTTTATATTTGATCCTTGAACATATTCCAAATTTTTTTAAATATTTTTTTTTTTTTTTTTTTTTTACTCCTGCCTTAGTACCTAGCCACTGTGCCTGAGCAGAGGAGCCCTGCACCAAGACTGCAGTACCAGTATGGGCCTGTAGGTGTCGACCATCCCCCGCCCTCTCTCAAGCCAGGACCTGCTGGAGCGCAGCAAGCCAGTGATTCCCTTCTAGGTTAGAATTAACCATTGAAATCATAACTTGTTATACAGTGCACATGTCTGAGTATCTGCTTATCTCGTCTTGCCTGAGTTTGGCGCAGTAAAGAAGACGAGTTTATTCTGCAGCGGATTCCTAGACATGAATAAGCATGTCCACCTTCACAGCCTCGCTAATTGTAATTACCAGGAGAACGTGCATCAGGATCGGCTGCGAGGGATTTGCGCTCCGCCATGTGGAACATTGCATCCCGTGCCCACCGCTATCGACTATTTGTACAGGGAAAGCCGCGGCGTATTAATCGCCTATAGGTTTCGGCTTCCGTCCCCTGATCCTGCAGCTGAACCTCCGCTTACTGATTGCAGCTAATGAATAGATCCCTGTGTGAGCGGACGGCGTTTTCCTCTACGGCGGAACGTTCTGATACGGGAGTGAGTGATATATAACGCTGCGTCGTGGAGCCGACGGCCGGCGTGACCGATGCTCAGGGTATGCGAGCGGACGTCGTGACCCGTCGCTGCTGAGCCACAGGTGAGGGGTGCCTGCCTGGGGGACGCTGCATGTGGGAGCGGGGGTGCTTAGCGCAGGGCCTGGAGCGGATCGGGGGTGCCTGTCTCGGGGTGCCGGAAGCGATCGGGAGTGCGGGCAGTCTCCAGCGCAGCTGGGGACCGGCGGCACGCTCGCAGCCCCACATGTTATACATAGCGAGACGGGTGTGCAAGCCACCCTGCCTACCTAATCACCATAGCGACGAGCTCGACGCAGCCGATCCCCCGATCCTCCAGTGACGCATGCCCTTCTCTGGCACCAACCCACAAGCCGATTCGAAATCGTTCAAACCGACAAGTGGGGGGAGGAGGGCCAGGTTTAAATAGTGAACGCCCCCGCCTCCCCTCACACAAATACGGCACTCTTAATTGCCTACCACTTATTATCTAAATGTCATAGGCAACAACCAATAGATTTTATACAACCTGGTATTAACAAATCAGAAACACTTTCTTTTGCTGCAAGGCAAATAGTTCTGATAGCTGCTGCCTCATAGCAAACAGTTTATTATTAGTGATTGGCGAACATCGGCCGGGACGATTCGCGAATGCGCGTTCGAGATCAAATGTTCGCGAACCGCGCGTTTGCGGCGGGCCCCATTCACTTTAATGGCAGGCGAATCTGAAAAACCTTCAGGTCACATTTGCAGCCAGCAAACACTTACTAGAAGTACACAAATAGTCCCACAACATGGACAGTGATATACCAGAGGGGGATCATTGGCAAAAATGCCCACAACAAATATGCATTTTAATCAGGGGGCCATTTTTATGTGTATTAAAGGGAAACTCTCAAAAATGTGCCCTGCTGGAGCCTAGAAGATGTTTATTTCCTATCTGTTTGATGTATACAAATGTGCAGCACTCGAAGTTTTTGTATCCTGCAGAGTCCATTAAAAAAATGCATACGTTAACGTAAATTATTTTTCTAACATGGAACTGTATGGTGAACGGACCCCACTGTACGGCATCAGTCTGAGGCATCTGTTAACGCATACATTTTTGGTATGCATTAAATGGATGGCAAAAATAGGATGTGAACCCAGCCTTAGGGTGCATTCACACGTCCGTGGAACACGGACCGGCATCCTGCTTAGTGCAGGAGCGCACGGCGTCATTGGTTGCTATGATGCCATGCACTTCCTGCTGCCGCCGCTGTACAGTGATGCACTCGTATAGATCATAAATGCAGCCTAAGTTTTCAGAATAAGTACCACTACACAGCGGAGCAGCGTGGCGGAGAGGGGAGGCCGCCATGTACTGACAGAGCGCTACCTGGTCCTGGTGGTCAGGGTGAGGACTGTGTTGCCCAAGGATCATTTTCTACTGGGAAATACAGGGCACAGTATAATACACTAGAATCTATATAATATAAAGATATTAGCCCTACCCCCCGAATAATAATACTATTAGGTGGTCATTTATTAAATAGAAATTCGTCTATGGTAGGTGTATTTCTGACACAGATTGTGGCGCAAAGGTCCTTAGCACCAATGCATTTTTTTCCCGCTCATGCCAGGTCCAAAAAAGGATGGTGTGGTCAGGGAAAGGGATACAGCTATGGCCATCCAGTTATTGGATATCACCGCCATACATTGACCAGATAACACCTCTATACAGCGACCAGATAACATTATCATTCCCTGACCGGATAAAAGGTATAAGAGGGCACAGTACATGGAATGACTAGGGCACTTCACAGGGTGTGGTAGAGGGCACAATGCAGGGTATAGGGGGGCACAGTAAGGGGGAGGGGACAGTACCGGGTGGGGGGCACAGTCACATGACCCTGTGACATTAGAAGGTCCTTATGGTAAATGCGGTTCATACGTCACCATAATGAGAGGCAGAGGAGTGAGACAGGGGTGTGATTATGTTGCTAGAGATAAAAAATTTACTGTCGACCAGTACAGGCCCCAAAAATTAGGCAATAGGCATTCCCCTGACAGCAAAGAACTTTGGGATTCTGTGGCTGGAGGTGCATTAAGCGGTCACAGGATAAATATGTTAACTGTCAGCCAGTACAGGCCCCAAAAATTAGGCATTTGCCTGACATAAAAGGCCTTTTATACTGATGTATATGCATAAGGCAAGGACCATTCCTTGTTCTGGGTGGTGGCGGATATGTGTGGGCTGGCATGAGGAAATTCAATTACACATGGTCATCACAGGTGTTGAATTCCTCCGAGATCCTTGACTCATTTATTTTTAGAAATGTGAGGTAGTCTACACTATCGTGAGCTAGGCGAGTGCGCTAATCGTTCACGATCTCCCCTGCTGTACTGAACGTCCTTTCGGACAGCACACTCGACGAGGGGGCAAGCCAACAGTTCCATGGCAAATTGTGCCAGCTCTGGCCACAGGTCAAGCCTGCACACCCATAGTCAAGGGGGTTCCTCGCTTCTCAGAGCGTCCACATCGGCCGTTAACCCGATGTAGTCAGACACCTGATGGTCTAGGCTTTCACTGAGGCTGGATCCGGAGGGCAGCTGTCGATGGGTTGGCTTGCAAGAATGATCTCATACCCGAAGTGACCAACACATCTTCAAACCGCCCTCTTTTTGCAGGCGCAGTAGGATTGGTACCCGCACCTGTTTCGCTGTGGGTGGAAATTCCTCTGCCAGTGCCCACAACAGCAGAATGCAGCATCTCTCGCAGCAGGGCCTGGAAATGCTGCATTCTGACAGCCCTCTGTGATGCTGGTAACATGTTCGACATTTTGTGTTTGTACTTTGCCACACAGTACAGGTCCTTGACCTTTATGCTTTTTATACGGGGGGTACCTCTTCAAACTGGAGCATGAAGGCCCCCATTTTGCACTAAATTGGAAGCAGTGGAGTGTCCTGGCTCCTGCTCATCACCCAGGAGAACGTCGTCCTCGGTCTCATCCCCCTCAGCCACGGACAACACCATGGATCCCCGAAAAGTTTAAAGCCTGCTCTTTTTGCTCCTCCTCCTCCTCCTCCTCCCCCTAGCCACTATACTCTGACTCCTCTTCATACTCCTGCTCACTTGTCTCAGATGGAGTAGTCCCCCCAGTGAATTTATTCAGCATTGCAACTTCCTCGTCTTCCAGCTCCTGCTCCTCGACGGCTTGATCAATGACACGACGCAATGCACGCTCCAGAAAGAAGGTGTAAGGTACGATGTCACTGATGGCATCCTGGCTGCGACTGACCAGTTTGGTGATCTCATCACCAAAACGTCGCGCATGAGCAGCCACTGGCGCGGTGAAAAAAAAAACAAGCTCCCAGAACCTGTCCTGCTGCAGAGTTAGTACAGGTAGTCATTTACGGCACGTTTCTGCTGGAGCAGCTATCAAGCATATACAAGGTGGAGTTCCAGAGCGTCGGGCAGTCACAAATCAGACATCTGACGGGCAAGTGGTGTCGCCGCTGAACGTCAGCAAGGTGAGCCATGGCCGTGTAAGATCTTCTAAAATGGCCAGAGATTTTCCTGGCATGCCACAAGACATCCTGGACCCTGAGGTATTTGGCAACGAATCGCTGCACGACTAAGTTCAGGACGTGTGCCATGCACGAGCACGTGTGTAATTTTTACCCTGTTTCAGCGCACTCAGCAGATTGGCACCGTTGTCGCACACCACTTTACCAACTGTCAAATTAAGCGGGGTTAGCCACTGATCGGTCGGTGACCGCAAAGCTGAAAGGAGTACAGGACCAGTGTGGCTCTTGGCTTCCAGGCACAACAGCCGCAGCACAGCATGGCAACATCTCACCTGGCACATTGAATAGGTTCTGGGGAGCTTGGGGGGAGCAGCGTAAGAGGCAGTAGCAGTGAAAAAGAAGGAGTCAGCCGAGGAGGAGAGGGAGGATGGAGTAGAAGGAGGAGGAGAAGAAGAGGCAGGCCTGCATGCAATCCATGGCGGTAACACCAAATCCACACGGGTGCCACGGGGTTACATGCTTGACGACCGTCAGAAGGTTCACCCAGTGTACCTTCCCTGCCGTGTTTGCTAGACCACGTGTCTTTGGTGAGATGTATATTAGCATCGACACTGTGTGCCAGAGATATATTAACTTGCCGCTGAACGTGGCCATATAATTCAGGGATGCCCTTCTGGGAGAAATATTTCTTTCCGGGGACCTTCCATTGTGGTGTGCCAATGGCCACAAATTTTCTAAAGTCCTCAGAGTCCACCAATTTATATGGCAGTAGTTGGCGGGCTAGCAGTTCCGACAAGCCAGCGGTCAGCCGTTGGGCAAGAGGATTATCCAGCATCATCATTTTTTTTACGCTCAAACATTTGGGCCACGGAAGCCTGCCTTGTGCCATATGAATGCGACGACGGCACAGTGGAAGGTGGAGTGGAGGACAAATGGGAGGAGAGAGGAGAAGGAGATGAGGCAGGACGTGGAGCGCCGGGAGTGTGGCTATGTGGGGGTTCTGACGGTTTTGCTCCCACTGGCTCGGTGATGGGAGGGCCAGGGTGCCTTCTTAAGGTGGTCGTAGGTCGTAGGTGAGGTGTTGGGCTTACCACGACTTATGTGTTGACAGCACAGGCTGCAGATAGAACACTATTATCAGCAGCTGACACGTTAAAAAAAGACCACACTGCGGAGCATGTGCCGGCATCCTGAGAGCACAAGATGTGACCTTAATGGTGGATGGCTCGTTCCAGATACATTTGCAGTATGCTTTTTGCCTCCTGTGCACTGCGAGTTCTGCCTGCATCTCCTGCTTCTCATCCCTATCTGCTGCTCCGTCTCTCCCTCTGAACTCCCCTCCTCTTCCTCTCTTGTGGGCACCCACGTGACATCCATCGACACGTCATCCTTGTCACCTTCACCACCACTGACATTAAAGATCTCGGAGTAGGCAGCAACAGCGGGGACCACCCTCCTTTGGCTGATCTAGGTACTATCGTCAGACGGCTGGGTGACGGCCATTGCTACCGCCTCTTCCTCATCCGATGTCAAGAATGGCTGCGCATTGGTAAGGTCTGGGAATGGATGAGAAAATAATTCCTCTGACTTGAGTGGAGGGGCTACGTGGTGGTGGTGGTGTCTTTGGGGATGCACACAGCAGAGAGTGAAGAGGGTGCAGATACAAAGGATGCGGAGGATGCAGAAGCGGAAGGCTGAGTAAGCCACTCAACCAACTCTGGTGCGCCCTTTGAAGTTATTGCACGCGCCTTCTCCAACTTCCCACTTAGGTTCCGGCCTGGTGCACCTGCTTGGCCCCTACCATCCCTGCAGAGCGGACTGCCTCTTCCTCAGCCTGTCATTTCTAAATGACCCTCTGCCTAAGGCCTCATGCACACGACCGTGAAAACTCAGAACCGACAGTATATCTAACACAGAGGCGTCCCCATGGTGATGGGACGCTTCAGGTTAGAATATACTAAAAGAACTGTGTACATGACTGCCCCCTGCTGCCTGGCAGGTGCTGCCAGGCAGCAGGGGGCAGCCCCCCCCCTGTAGTTAACACATTGGTGGCCAGTGGGCCCCCCCCTGTAGTTAACACATTGGGGCGAGTGCGGCAGGCCCCCCCCTCCCTCCCCTGTAGTTAACTCGTTGGTGGCCAGTGGGCCCCCCTCCCTCCCCTGTAGTTAACTCATTGGTGGCCAGTGCGGCCGGCCCCCCTCCCTCCCCTGTAGTTAACTCGTTGGTGGCCAGTGGGCCCTCTCCCCTCCCCTCCCCCTCCTAATTAAAATATCCCCCCCTATCATTGGTGGCAGCGGAGAGTACCGATCGGAGTCCCAGTTTAATCGCTGGGGCTCCTATCGGTAACCATGGCAACCAGGACGCTACAGCTGTCCCCGATTGCCATGGTTACTTAGCAATTTGTAGAACCATTATACTTACCTGCGAGCTGCGATCTCTGCGTCCGGCCGGGAGCTCCTCCTACTGGTAAGTGACAGGTCTGTGTGGCGCGTCACTTACCAGTAGGAGGAGCTCCCGGCCGGACGCAGAGATCGCAGCTCGCAGGTAAGTATAATGGTTCTACAAATTGCTAAGTAACCATGGCAACCGGGACAGCAGTAGCGTCCTGGTTGCCATGGTTACCGATCGGAGCCCCCAGCGATCGGTACTCTCCGCTGCCACCAATGATAGGGGGGGAGATTTTAATTAGGAGGGGGAGGGAGGGGAGAGGGCCCACTGGCCACCAACGAGTTAACTACAGGGGAGGATGGGGGGCCGGCCGCACTGGCCACCAACGAGTTAACTACAGGGGAGGGAGGGGGGCCCACTGGCCACCAACGAGTTAACTACAGGGGAGGGAGGGGGGGGGGGCGGCCGCACTGGCCACCAATGTGTTAACTACAGGGGGGGGGGCCACTGGCCACCAATGAGTGAACTACAAGGGAGGGAGGGGGGGGCGGCCGCACTGGCCACCAAAGTGTTAACTACAGGGGGGGCCCACTGGCCACCAATTAGTTAACTACAAGGGAGGGAGGGGGGGCCGGCCGCACTGGCCACCAATGTGTTAACTACAGGTGGGGGGGCTCACTGGCCACCAATGTGTTAACTACAGGGGGGGGGCTGCCCCCTGCTGCTTGGCAGCACCTGCCAGGCAGCAGGGGGCAGTCATGTACACAGTTCTTTTAGTATATTCTAACCTGAAGCGTCCCCATCACCATGGGACGGCCTCTGTGTTAGAATATACTGTCGGATTTGAGTTCACGAGGTAACTTAAATCCGACGGTATATTCTAACATAGAGGCGTTCCCATGGTGATGGGGACGCTTCAAGTTAAAATATACCATCGGATTGGGTAAAAACTCCGATCCTTATGGAATATTACTCCTGACTTTACATTGAAAGTCAATGGGGGACGGATCCGTTTGAAATTGCACCATATTGTGTCAACGTCAAACGGATCCGTCCCCATTGACTTGCATTGTAATTCAGGACGGATCCGTTTGGCTCCGCACGGCCAGGCGGACACCAAGACCCACGGGACGAAAAAACGGTCACGGATCACGGACCAACGGAACCCCGTTTTGCGGACCGTGAAAAAATACGGTCGTGTGCATGAGGCCTAAATCTTTAGAGAAGAGCAGTATTTGTGGAAGATGGTATATCGCAGCCCTCAATCAGTATTTGGTGGAAAAAGGTATATAGCAATCGCACTAACTAAATCAATTTTTGTGGTATAAGGTATATGGCACCCCTCAATCAGTATTTGGCGTATACAGGTATATAGCACCCCTCAATCAGTATTGGCGGAAACTGGTATATAGCACCCCTCAATCAGTATTTGTGGAAACAGGTATTTAGCTCCCCTCAATCAGTATTTTGTGGAAGAAGGTATATCGCAGCCCTCAAAGCAGTTTTTTTGGGGGCGAACAGGTATATCACAACCCATTGCAGATTAATTACTCAAATAGCGTTTGTCCCTCTATCTAGCTGCACAATACAAATACATTATAATATAATTTATATTTTAGAAAGTATATTATAATATATCACACCCCTCTATATTACACCTATCGATAGCACACACCTATACCAGTCCTTAAAAGGACTTTTTGTGGCCCTATTAGCTAGCGTTTGGGTGTCCCTAACTGTCCCTTCTCCAAAATGCAACCTCCCCCTACACTGGCAAAAACACATAATAATATAAAATGGCTGCCAGATCCGGTTCTGTTATAGGGGGTGGGGGTGTGTCCATGTGCCGAAATGTCTCAATTGGCTGTCCTGTCCTACCTGATGGAATGTTTCATAGGTCAAAGTTCTGCGCTATGCAAAAAAATATGGCGCGTGCGAATATCGCCATAGTTCGCATGTTCTGCAAATTCGCAAACGAGCAAAGTTCGCCGTGGAAATGACCGCCGGGCGAACCGCAATGCCATATTTAATTAACTTCTTGCTGGGGTTAGATTTATAAATGGTTTACACGTCCTGCGAACAACAGAAACTTGCATGTTGTTACTGTAGATAATACATGTAATAAAATCACAACATTCTGGTTTGAGGATATTTGGCAATCAACGAGCTTTGCAAATAAATTTCTAAAATGACAATTATATCTCTTACACACAGCCTGAGTATTATGTGCAATGTGGAAAATATTGTGTCTGTATTGATCAGCTAATGTGTTTCTGTATACCACACTGCATTCCCCCTGGAATCAACTCTCTCAGTAATCTAATCTTATATATGTACCAGATGGAGCAGGCTGCTTGCATTTTTTATGCATGCACAATTTTAAATATGTGGACTCCATATAAAAGCTTATGCATACTGTCAAATGAAAGGTACCGTAGTTTAGATTATGTCTTCGCTGGAATGAATTATCACCATATTTAAAGCTATGGTACACCATTGGGGCGCAATTTTCTGTTTATTAATATTGATATTGTACTCATTTTGAGTTAAAAATAAATAAATTTATTGGTCTTTATTAAAAATATAGCTTTTTTTCTGTACAGAGCTGAGATGCTCTAATAGCGCCATTTGGATTTTCTGTCTTTTCCATCAGACCAGAGCTGATGGACTACTTATCTCTGTGTTTTGACCTCCTAAATACTCATTATATCTCAGTTCCTATCTTACTGATAAAAATTGTGGCTTAAATAAGTGTTTATGACCTCTTGGTAGTTTAGAGATAAGGTTTAATAGATGACTGCCACAAAGTGATAGTAAAAGTACAGTCGCACAGCTAGAAAAATAGGTAACCCTTTGTAGCAAGATGGCTCAATATTTTTTAATAAGGCTACTTTCACTCTAGCGGCAGCCTTGTCGAGTTTCATTCCGGTCTCCTCTCGGCAAGTTTGCCGTGCTGTCTCCGGAACTCTGGCCCGCCCCCATTCTAGTCAATGGGGCCAGAGCAGACCTCCGGCAACACGCGTGCACTAGCAGCAGCACGGATCCAGCAGGCTTGTTCACTCCGCCGAAACAGCCTGCCGGAGAAGGCTGCTGCTAGTGTGAAACTAGCCTAAAGGCCAATTGAAAATATGATTTTTAGACAAAAATGAGTAAGGCTACTTTCACACTACCGTTCAGGAGCGGGTCCGTCTGATGTCTGCTCAACGGATCCGCTCCTATAATGCAGACTTTTGGATCCGTTTGAAGATGACACAATATGGCTCAATCTTCAAACGGATCTGTCCCCCATTGACTTTCAATGTAAAGTCTGGGAAGGGATCCGTTCAGGCTACTTTCACACTTAGAATTTTATTTAAACTATAATGCAGACGGATCCGTTCTGAACGGATCCAATACGTCTGCATTATAGGAGCGGATCCGTCAGAGCAGACCATGCAGACGGACCCGCTCTGAACGGTAGTGAGAAAGTAGCCTTACATTTTAAGTCCTGGACGGATCCGCTTGCCGCCGCACGGCCAGGCGGACACCCGAACGCTGCAAGCAGCGTTCAGGTGTCCGCTTGCTGAGCGGAGCGGAGGCTGAACGCTGCCAGACTGATGCATTCTGAGCAGATCCGCGTTCACTTCAGAATACATTAGGGCAGTACGGATCGTTCGGGGGTGCCGCTTGTGAGCCCCTTCAAACGGAGCTCACAAGCGGACACCCGAACGCTAGTGTGAAAGTAGTCTAAAATGTAACAATAAAAAAAATAGCCTGTGATGGTGTACAGAGCCTTTAAGATCCAGGGGGTTGTTCTATTTCCAACTGTGGCTGTACAGTCCAGTAACATGCAGCAGTCTGCACCACTTTAATTTTACGACTGTGCCAAGAGATGCAAGAGATTGTCATAATAAAAGGTGGCTTTAATCCTTATAATAATATGTTCTGTCAATCATCCCAGAAATCTCATAACTTGGTGGAAAGAGAAGAATCAACCTAGAATGACATCAAATAGTAGGCAAATACCATTGAAACTGCAGGATTCCCCAGCAATTGTCTTATGTCTATGTGCAGCGTATGAGTCTTGATCTTTTTTTTTTTTTTATTAAACAGTTTTTATTGGGTTTTTTGCAAGTCTTACAAAAACCAAAATAAAGCATTACATCAAGGTAAATGACCAAATAACAAGCGAAACAATAATTGCACAGGTAATGCCATTGTATTATAAATATAGTTTGCAGAATGAACACTCTAGCAGAACCATAGGATAGGGTACAACTTTTATTAATGGGAACGCATGGTAAACCTCGAAATATCTTATGCTATGCAAATATCAGTAAGCCCTCCAGAGTGACCAAGTGGAAAGGAAGGCGTTTCTATCCCGAGTTCCAAATTAGAGAGTTCCTCCAGATGATAGAGTTGGTCTACCTTATTAGTCCATTGGTCGAATGAAGGAGTTACTGTGGGGAACTCCAGAATGTGGGGGGATCAGAGACAAGCTGCTGAGAACAAAAAAGGTTGTAGGGGGACGGGCAATTTCCGGAGAGCATGGAGATTAGACTTGCAGATATTGTTACTCAGGTGGAAAATCTGTTTCCACCACTCGGCTATTGAGGGGGCATTTCCACCAGATATGGAAGAAAGTGCCTTTTTTCAGATCCGCATTTCCAGCACTGATCCGAAATATTAGGGTAGAAGAGTGAGATTTTGTCAGGGGTCTTATACCACCTGGACAGGACTTTGTATCCAATTTCCTTCACACGGATGCATCTGGATAGCTTATGAGGAGTGCAGAAGAGTTTATTGATATCTCTCTCTGAAAATTGTCTTCCCAAATCTCTCTCCCATAAACTTATGGGGGTATAGTTAAGTTTTTTATAACGAGTGGATATCAGTTTAGAAAGGTATCTGGGCAGTTGATAATAAGATCTCAAACCACTCTGGGGTTTTTTTGAGGTGCACGATGTTTTGGACCAAAAAGTTACTTCTTTTCTGAGATATTTAAAGAATTAGGAAACTTTGAAGGGGGAATGTTTAGGCTAGTTACAAGCATTGATCTGAAAGGATACAACCATCATTGTGCTAACAGAGTGGTTATGAGTCACTAATTTCCATCTGGACTAGGGAGATTATGTTTCTAACCTGAGAAGAGGAGAGAGGGAAGATAGGGCCCGGTGGTTAGATGAGAACCACCCCCACACATTTATAGTAGAGCGTACCAATAGTAAGGGGATTAGAAGATAGTGCCGGGGGCGGTCGGTCCACCAACAACAGGGCCCTGAGCGAGGGAGTAAAGTAAACATTCTCCAGAGAGAGCCATTGTTTATGGGGGGGGGGGGGGGGCAGATCCAATCAACCACTCTGCAGAAATGAAAAGCTGTCATATATAATCAGGGTCAGGAAGAACTATTCCACCAAAGTGTTTAGGTTTAATCATGTCAAAAGTGAAATTCTTGACTTTTTTTCCTTGCCTTATAAACTGACGTATGTGGCTGTTCAAGTATCGGAAGAATCATCTGGTATATTGATGGGTAGTACCTGGAGAATGTAAGTAAGTCAAGGGCATCACTAAAGACATCACCATGTTCTTTCTGCCAAATCATGAAAGATAATGACCTTCGAGACGAGTTCAACTGAGCGGCGACGAGGGGGGTATAATTAAGATGGAAAAGGTCAGGGAGATAAGAGGATATTTTAATACCCAGATAGGTTAAGTATCGGGTAGAACAGTTGAAGGGGAAGTCCAGTTGAAGGGCGGATATGCTAGAGGGGGAGAGGGCCAGTTTCAAGGATTTGGGATTTCTGAGGATTAACTCTGAAGTTAGAGATGAGGCTAAATCTTTTTAAAGGGTGAGTATCAGGGACATGGACTTATGGGATTAGTAGTAAGAATCAAGAGGTCGTCAGCAAAGGCAGCTAATAAAATTTCTTGAGAACCCAGTTTCAAACCAAGGATGCCCTTCCTCTTGTCTTCGCATTGCATGAGAGTTTCCATAACTAAAACAAAGATGAGGGGGGAGAAGGGGCATCCCTGGCGAGTCCCATTTTATCGAGAAGCGGATGGACATAAGGTTGTTTACTAGGACCGAAGCAGAGGAGGTTATCATACATCGCAAAAACCGTGTGGATATAAGGGGGCAGGAAAATTAAATTACGAGTCTTGATCTTACTTACAAGATCCGTGACAGAAATCTAAATCATACACTCAGATTTCTGCCTCTGATGTCCTGCGGGTGGGCAGCATGATCCACTCAGGGATTAAAGACATTATCGCTCAGTGTTGCTAATCCTCAGGTTTTCCAAGTAAAATAAGTAGGGACGCTACTTATATTCACAACAGATTTTTTCTACAGCAGCACTTTGAGTTAACACAGATGGAATCTGCACCAAGATCTTGGTCATCTGTGTCAAATCTGACATGTGAACATGCCCCTAAGAGCAGACACTATGTCATCCCTTCTCTTCAATGTTGAGACCTTCCACCTAATGGAAAATAAAACACAACTAACATAACACAAGGCAAAAGCAAAACTTAGAAAGCGTTGTCCAGCCTTGGTGCTGACATCCCCTGCCACTTGGATCTGTGTCTGAAGATAAAAAAGCAAACTACCTGTCCGCGATCCCACTGCTGCTCTATTCCGGCAGGTTTCCACTTCCTCGCGTGACTAAGAACCAGTTGAGTCCCATGACCACTGTAGTTAATCACAGGTCTCAGTGGCCACATTGTAATTGAATGAATTTCAAGGGCTGTGAAGTACAGTTCAAACCAATGTACTACATAAGGCCTGAGATTGGCTGCAGCGACAATGGGACCCAGCAGCTTCCTGGTCCTGTGGGGGCTGGAAGCAGACAGGACTGGAGCGCGATGGGGCCCATGGGCATGTAAGGTCTGCTTTTATTATGTTTATGTTAGTGGCAGAGGCCTGGACAATAGGAGTTCCAAGGCCAGATATCATCTTTAAAGCTCCCGTGCTCTAATACAAAATCTGTAACAGGGGCCTTCACCATGTGCTCTTTATAAAACTGGTGTCTTCATAGCCTGTGGCCCACCTCAGACACTAAAGGTCCTATAGCTACAACCTTAGAACAGGGCATAAGTTCTTCATAAGTAATTTATTCCACAACTTCTCCATTTCTAAATGAATGTGTTTAAATTGTAAATTAAAAGCTTGTCCTCAACTGCTTCTCAAGCACTTGGTTCTGGCTCCTTTGTTCCTGGGGCTGTCTTTACTGTCTTCCAGTCGCCATCTGTGAACCTCTTGCATGAATAGGGGTCAAAGACTGGTCCCCGAGCAGCACATAACCTAGCAGCGATTTTCGCTATGCGATATGTAACCACTGAGGCCAGTCAGACAGCTGATCATCGTGGGTGCAGGAAATCGGATCCCTGCCAATCTGATATTGATGACCTACAACTAATTCACTGAAAAAGGATATCAAAATTACCACATAAAATAGGAAGTCAACAGAACAAACCCTACACATCCCAAAGCAAGTCAGGCTGCCATTAATTATGTGTGCCGTAATTAAAAAAAAAAAGGGCTTTCTTGGTATGATTGGCCGAGAGCACACCACATGTCTGCATTACAGTTTCTTTCTACAGAGGCAAGGCCTTTTTTTTTCTTTTTTCCCCAGATTGTCCTATACAGGTGCCCTAAACAAGTCTTTGAAACATAGATTCAGTCCCTCCAAACTCAAATCAAGTTTTTTGCCACAATTCTGCACAAAAGTAGATAAAGTTATTACAGGGGCACTTACTAATGGTATTGTTCTTATCCATATTGCCTCATCTGCTTGTATCCAGGAGTTACGACCACCCTGCAATGAAGATACAAGGTGGCTGGGATGGGAGCTGCTTGTGCACCGCTGCCTATGCAAGCTCTCACGATCTTGGCCCCCAGAGAGACTGGCACTTTTCCTACATGTACAAGCACAGCCACCACTGCTGGACTCCAGGGTGGTCATAACTCCTGGATACAAGCAGTGTATAATGTGATGGAAAAAGTAATCAAGCCAGCAAAGGAGGCAATATGGACAATCATAATACATTAGTAACTGCCTTTTTTTACCTTTAGCTACATGAGAAATGCCGTTTGCTGAAGCAAGACAATCCCTTTAACGGCCCTTTACAACCAGCGAGAATCCTAAAGATAATCGCTAACGAGCATTCATAGGAACACTCGTTAGCGATCATCTGGAGGTGTAAGTGGTACCGCCAATTACCCAATTGAACGAGCTAAACTCTTGTTCATCGGTGTAATCCGATCGTTTGTGCACACATACAGAATCCTCATTTGCCGGCAGCAGGTCGTGCTGTGTGAACACGATCTTCTGCCGGCAAACAACGAGTCAGTATGGGAATGAGAGAAGACATTAGTGATCGCTTCTCCTCGTACTCTGGAGGCGATCGCTGCATGTAATGCAGTGGTCTCCTCATACCAGCGAGCAGCAGATTGTCAGGAAGAAACGCTTCCTTCCCAACAACTGCTGCTCTGTCGTCCCGTGTAAAGGACCTTTAGTTAAAGGTGTCTGTTTGGGTAAAAGATTTCCTTTTAATGTGAACAGCATTGGGAACATTACTTGGAATTAGTCATGCAGTGCAGGTAATTATGACTTTTCTATGATTATATACAAGTATGCTGTTTTGCTACTTCGGTAACAAACATTCCAATGGAGTCTCATGATATACTTGTATTTTCTATTGTATCAGATAATCTGATCTGTCAGGTATGGTACAGAGTGAAGCTACATAAGTACATACAGTTTATTGCTGAATGTATTTTTTTTAGATATATTACACGACTTATACTTTTCACAAATGCAAATTAAGGTATTGTAAAGAAGATCAGCATTAACAACCTTTAGAAAATCAAAGTGACTGACTTATGGGTTTTATTTTAATGACATAACTGGCAAAATGTACTTGAAGCCAATATATTGCCATGGCAATAGGTATTTCACTTGTTGGCAAGCTGTTATATGCCCCCTATGTGTGTACTTAAATTGTATTGTTAGTTTTACTTTCATAGTATGACCTAGCTCTTATTTTTCAAGAACCTTATAATATAAATGTGTTTTGTATGGCACATACTGGGGTTATACAATAAAGTTATATTCTAAGTACATAACAAGAAATGAAGACACATTTGCAACCTGAAATTACACAAAGCACCGTAACATGTTTACTGTAAAGGTATTGGCTAGCCCTTATAATAATAGTAAAAAACAAATTAGACAAAGACAACAAAGTAATATGGTATAATGGTAGTAACATTATCACATCATAGCAACCATATAACAGAGAATGTGGTGGCTCACCGGTTAATTAGGATGTGATAGGTGCTCTAGGTCTAGTCTGACTCACCCGGTCAGTAAAAAGTTGATAAAGATAGAGATATAGACCAGCACTCTGTATCTAGGGTCACGCAGAAGTAGTTGAATATGGTAGTCTATTTATTAATTAGTAAATAATGATTAATCAAAGATAGAAAAGCATAAATAGTAGAGATATTACCCCTAAAAGGTGATTGCGCGCATGATCATGCCTAAAAATATGCTAAATACATGTAACAATAGGTTAAAAAATAGATGAAGTAGTGAATATAAGAAAGAAGAAAAGGGTAAAAACAAGTATATACTCAAATGTCCAAGATGATGATGATATTCATCATAATTGATAATCTGGTATGAAGTCCCTCTCCCAGAATAAAGCCGGGTTGGTAAACTTGTGTCTTTCAAAAATACATCAATTAGTGATAATTGTGTAGTCCCGTGATCTAATAGGACACACTTTCATAAAACTGTCTATTAGTTTAATCCACTGTATTATATTGCGCAGTACCAATATAATTTCATTCCATATAACGAGTCATGGCAGTCTAATAAAGTATCGGTACTTCAGCAATTCCTGGGAAGTTCCAATTTGCTCAATTTAATAAGTGTGGTTATATGGGACAGTACAATTTCATATCGATACACCATTCTCAGGGAGTTATGGTATATGTAGGAGCGGACTGTATTAATCTATACCTCCTGTATTCCACATGGATCACTTCTATAAATCCAAAGAGTGGACTTTTTTTCACATAGTGTAAACAAGTGTATTGATGCATAGTATATGATGCATAATATACAATAAAGGAATATAATTAAAATGTGATAAAAATATAATTTAAAATTAAATTAAAATAAAGAAAAATAAATAATAAAATAAATCCAAATATGGGTCAGTATAAGGCTTGAGATAGCGTAAATCCCCATATCATGAATCCCATGTTCAGCTGCTAGATTCTATCACCGCATTTAAATGTATGGGTTTAGGTCACATCAGGGATTAAATCGAATAGGTGAAATAGGGGATGGGGGCTTCACTCTCCGAGGGGGGGATCGGGGTGCTGGTAACTGCCTGACTCTGATCTGTTGGAATATTGATCTTAGTTCATGTAGTCTTTTTATTGTGATCTGTATATGATTACTTTAAAGACGGGCAAAAGGTGAACCTGTTGGCCACCAAAAGCAAAAGACATAAACAAAAAAAAACATAATACGGTACCAACGCATCTTACTACATTGTCTATAAATTTGCGCAACTTAATAAACACCAATCCGGTCTAATATGTATGATGTATCCATCATGGGAAAAGCCGGTGAACAAATAAAATCCTAGAAAATGGGATATAAACTAACAATCCATTCCAGATATTCTGTCCAGCCCTGGAGGGTTAAAAGCGCAAATGGAAAGTTGCGGGTTTACCACTGATGAAGAAGTCAGAGTGAGACTTCGAAACGCGTTTTGGAAAGTACTGGAAAGCGCTTCTCTTAATTCGAGCTACCTATTTATACCGGCGCATGTACGCTTTGAGCATCTAAGCACGGCAACATAGAACCACGTGGGTCGCCCAGCCCCGCGCACATACACTGCCGACTACACAGCAGCGGTTATTATACCTACCCGCATCGGCTTGCGCTTGTGCTTCACACCTGAGCATCTCATTACAGAGCCACGTGGGACGCTATCACACACGATAGTAGCTATACAGCAGCGGACAAAATCCGCGAAGACTTCAGGAGAGGTAAACAGCGGCCAGTATACCAGTGCGTGGTAGGACCGCCACCGGAGGCATAGATTAATACCGGTCCGCTCCTACATATACCATAACTCCCCTGAGAACGGAGATCAATATGAAAATGTACTGTCCCATATAACCACACTTATTAAATTGGGGCAAATTGGAACTTCCCAGGAATTTCTGAAGTACCGATACTTATTAGACCTGCCATGACTCTTTATATGGAATGAAATTATATTGGTACTGCGCAATATAATACAGTGGATTAAACTAATAGACAGTTTTTATGAATTGTGGCCATTAGATCACGGGACTAACACAATTATCACTAATTGATGTATTTTTGAAAGACACAAGTTTACCAACCCCGGCATAATTCTGGGAGAAGGACTTCATACCGGATTATCTATTATGATGAATATCATCATCATCTTGGACATTTAAGTACGGTATAAACTTGTTTTTACACTTTCTTCTTTCTAATATTCACTACTTCATTCTATTTTTTTACCTATTGTTACATGGTATTTAGCATATTTTTAGGGGCATGATCATGCGCGCAATCACCTTTTTAGGGGAAATATTTCTACTATGTATGCTTTTTCTATCTTTGATTAATCATTATTTACTAATTAATAAAAAGACGACCATATTCAACTACTTCTGCTGACCCCAGATACAGAGTGCCGTCTATACCTCTATCTTTGTCATAGCAACTGATAGTTTGTAGTACAATACAACACAACAGTTTAGTAAGTGTGCAAAACATATGAGACTGTATCATTGTTCACTACAACATACTGGTCCATAAAGGAAAAGCAAATGTTTCAATTGTTACTTAGGCTAACGAAGCTTGGTAATGTTAAACACGTACTTTATTGGTTCATTGTTAAAGGGGTTTTCCGGCTGTTTAAAGAGGTTGGGCCACTTTTTTAGTTACTGCTGACCAATATGTTTGTTAGATGAACATATGACACTTACTAATACAGTGTTTATAAAAATTCGTGCAATTTTCTATATTTTACAGATATGCTCCTTTGTTTGCCAAGTCTTTTGTGCTGTCCACACAGAGGTCTTGTACATAAAATGGCTGCTGATGGAGAGTCATGTCACCAGACAAATCACCTCCATGTGCTGTCTCCTCTGTTCAAATACACTGTATCTGCCATTCACACTTCATTTCTGGGTGTTTAGTGCAGGTGTAGTATGTTTGAATTGAGAAGGCTGAGTGATGTGTCTGGTCACATGTCTCTCCATCAGTGGCCATGTTATGAACAGGACCTCTGTGTGGACAGCACAGAAGATTTGCCCAATAAGGAAGCATGGCATATCAACAAAGGCCACATTAATCAGCGCCATATAGTCAACTGACATACACATTGGTCTCAGGTGGCCAGAAAGTGGCCAACCCCTTTAATATTGTTGACCTATCCTCAGGATAGGTCATCAACATATAATCAGTGGGAATTCAACACATGACACCTCCAGCAGATCAGCTTACCAAGCACAGCGCCGTCCATTGGATGGCAGCTGTGCTCGGTTTTGAAGCCCAGGCCCATTGGGACTGAGCTGTGCCTCGACCATGTGGCCAATGAATATGACGTCAATAGCCTAGGAAGAGGCATTAACAACTCACAGAGAGCCACAGCTTCTTTAAACAGCTGATCGTGGGGGTGTTTGGAGTCAGAACCCTACTGATGCTGATATTAATGACCTATCCTTAGGATATATTATCAAAATTAAACACCAGGACAGGACAACCCCTTTAGATAGTAAGATACTCTTATTTGTGTGGGTACAGACCAGATTTCCAAGAGCTAACAAAATGCTTGGGCTATCTTGACCAGTAATGCCAGTTATAGCCTGGACTTTCTTTGAGCTGGTTGGAAAATCTAACTCTACTTGGAAAACAAATTTGTGCAATCTAATAACTATAAGATATCCCACAGCATCCTGTGTATATTCCCCTGAAATCTTTAATGCCATATATTCTTACGATCTCCTGTTTCCCAGCGGCCGATGACAATGTCACACAATGACACAATATCTGTGTTCCCCAGCTCTTTCAGTTGGATAATTATTATACAGACTCTCAGTGACACCACTGGCTGAATTGTACTGTAGTTAAGGGTGGCATAAGGTTCAACTAGGTTTCTAGTAGAGAACACAACATGATATCTAGAATGCTGTTCTTCAGACATGTAGAACCCTATTGCTCTAACCAAATACTTGACTTTTCAGAAATAAACTTTTGATCGATGAATATTGATGGATTATCCTCAAGATAGGTCATCAATCTCAAATTGGAGGGTGGCCAACCAACTGCCACCCCCACCGATTAGCTATTTGAAAAGGCCCAGCACTCCTGTGAGCGCCGGTGCCTCCTAGCAGTCTACCAAGCACAGCGGCTATGTAGTGGACAGTGCTATTCTTAGAAGTTTTAGAGGAGGCTGTGGCTCACAGGAGCACTGTACCCCTCCTCAAACAGCTAATCGGCAGGGGTGCTATGGGTTGGGCCTCCTCCAATCTGACATTGGATGACTTGTCCACTTGAATGAAACTGAGCTCCACCTAGACCATGTAACCCATGATTGTGACATCATAGGCCTAGGAGGAGGCCTGGTTTCTTCAAATAGCTGACTGGCACGGTTACCGGGAGTTGAACAACATGCCTATCTGATATTGATGACCTATCCGAAGGCTAGGCCATCAATATCAAAATCTTGTAAAACCACTTTAATCTCTAGTCTTTTCATTGTTCATTTCTTGGAAGGAAATTGACATTAAGCATAAGGTGAACTTCAAAGAACAAGATAAAAATGACATTTTTGCTCAAAGGAAGCAGGGGTGTACCTAGCCTTTCTGCTGCCTGAGGCGAAATTTGAAAAAGCTCTCCCCCTTCCACCAAATTCTCACCTAACCCATTCCCTTCTAACATTACGTATATCACTACAGAACATTCTGGGTAATATAGCGCCACATACCTCTTTACATCCCGTAACGTCTCCTTTGATGTAGATGTTCTCTTCCTCATCTTCTTCTTTCAGACCTTCAGACCAGACCACCATTTTTCAGCTATTTCTCGTCTCTGCAGTTTGACAAAAAATTTTATAAATCTTAATTTACTACTTTTCCATCATCCTCCAATCTTTTGGACAAATCATCCTACTACCCCCAATACTGTGCCGCTGTGCTCCCCAATATTATACTGCAGAAACAGATAAACCCCCTGATAATACTAGTATCATGCAGAGAGTGCCCTTCAATAATTATTGGTACGCAGTGCCTTAAAATAACTGAGCCAAGCAGATAGTGCCCCTGACACTAATAGTGTAAACATAAATGTCCCCCAAAAATAATTGTGGTAAGTTGATACTGTGCCAAGGTGCCGCCACAGTAATAGTGCTTCCCAAAGTCCCACCAATAGCAATAACTCTCTGCTAGAGCACACATGGTAGTAATAGTACTCCTACAGTGCCCCCAACATGTTGCCACTGTGCCCCAGAAGTAATAATGCTTCCATAATGCCGATACTAGTAATCATGTTTCCATTGACCCCCAGTAGTAATAAAGCCCACCATAATGCCCCCCCAGTAGTAATAATTCTCCTTATAATGTGACAGTACAAAAATGCCCCTTATAATGTGCGCCCCCTTATAATGCCCACAGTTGAGCTAATGTCCCCTTAGTACCAAACATAATGTGCCAGTATAAAATACCCCTATATAGTGCCCCAGTAAATGCCCCATAGTGCTCTCTCCCCCCTTCCTCCTAGTGCCTCCCATAATGTACCACTATAAAATGCCCCTATATAGTGCCAAGTAGATGAACTCAGTGTCCCCCATAATTTGCAATCATAAAATACCACTTCTTAGTGCCCCCCGTAGATGACCCCATACTACTCCTCTCCCCCTTCAACATAGTACCCACCATAATGTAAAGTATAAAATGCTCCTATACAGAGCCCCCCATATAAAATACCCCTTTTTTGTGGCCTCAGTAGATGCCCCCATAGTGTTCCTCTCCCCCTTCCCCATAGTGCCCCCCATATAAAATATCCCTTCTTTGTGGCCTCAGTAGATGCCCCCCAAAAATGTCAGTAAGAAAGTGCCCCCATAGTGACACCCAATAATGTGCCAGTAAAAAGTGGCCCCATAGTGCACTCCAATAATGTTCCCCATAGATGCCCCCACAGTGCCCCCCAATAATGTGCCAGTAAGAAGTGCACCCATAGATGCCCCTCAATAATGTGCTAGTAAGAAGTGCATCCATAGATGCCCCCCAGTAATGTGCCAGTAAGAAGTGCCCCATAGATGCCCCCACAGTCCCCCCCAATAATTTTCCAGTAAGAAGTGCACCCATAGATTCCCCTCAATAATGTGCTAGTAAGAAGTGCGTCCACAGATGCCCCCCAGTAATGTGCCAGTAAGAAGTGCCTGTGCCCCCATAGATGCCCCCAATCATATTCCAGTAAGAAGTGCCCCCCCCAATCATGCGCCAGTAACAAGTGCCCCCATAGCGCTCCTCTACTGTATTGTAACATATAAAAAAAAAAAACTCACATACTTACCTCCATCAGGCTGGCAGCGATGCGATGCAGGCCTCTTCCGACCTGTGTCCCGTGCTGTACGGCTCAGGCGGCACGATGACGTCATTACGCCACCTGCGCCGGCCTACGATAGGCTGCAGGCCTAGTACCTGCAGCCTATCAGAGAAACGGGGAAGGGAGACTCCTCTCCACTGCCCCACAGCATCCATCTGTATCACTGTCCTGAGGACGGCGATACAGATGACTATGGAGATGAGCGCTTCCACAATGGAAGCGTTCATCTCTCTGTGCCCTGCCGCCACCCCCCATTTGTCACTAGGGCCGTGCTGCCTGAGGCGATCGCCTCACCTCGCCTAATTGGGTCTGCGGCGCTGAAAGGAAGGCCCACACTCCACTCCCAAAGTTATTCTTTTCTTGGACGCACCATTCATAGGGGTATTCATGTGTGCATCTCTTTCATCATGGCTGCCTGTGCTCGTGAAAAATGCTAACAGGGACCAGACTAGAAACTGGGTACAGGCTGGGACTTGCCTACAGGGGAACAAATGAATCCCCCCATGGACTCCTGGGCAAGAATGGGCCCCCAGTCCCTCATCTCATGCCAAGTAGACTATACTACATACATATCAACCAGCCTATGCATCCATATAAGAGCTGGATGAGCTGGGTAGATTCAGGGGCATATATATCTATGGACATATATATCTAGAGAGAGAGAGAGGCAGTGAGGATAGCAGCAGTCAGTGTGGAATGTGTCTCTATAGTTAAAGGGATTCTCCGGGAATTAAGAAAATGAAAATACTTAAATATTACTTTATTATAAATATATTCCCAAATACCTTTCATTAGTTATGGCTTGTTGTGTCTAGGGAGTGATCATTAGGAGAAATAAAATAGTGCCGTCCTATTAGTCCACACAAAACCTGACCTAATCACACAAAAGGACAAGTTACTTCACAACACCGATCTAAAGAGCTTCCTCATCCTCCTCTCTGCTCCACTTGTCAGGGATTATGATCCTGAATACAGCTGATAAGATCTTCAGCTGAATTTCTGTGAAAATGAAGTTCATGAGGAAACATGAAGTAAATAGAGGAGGTGGGGATGTGGCTAATGAGAAGCAGCACTTGTATGTAATCTCCATTACCACAGCCCCACATCACCACTGTCTGTCCTGTCCATCCTCTCTGTACTTTGTGTCTCCTCATCAACTCCAGTCCTACAGAGATTCAGCTGAAGAATTTATAAGCTGCATTCAGGATCATAATCCCTGACAAGTACAGCTCTTTAGCTCAGTGTTGTGAAGTAACTTGTCCTGCTGTGTGATTAGGACAGGTTTTGTGTGCACTAATAGGATGGCGGCCATTTTATTTCTTCTATTGATTGCTCCCTAGAAAAAAACAAGCCATTATAACTACTGAAAGGTATTTGGGAATATATTTATAATAAAGTAATATTTAAGTATTTTCATTTTCTCAATTCCTGGAGAACTCCTTTAAGTAAACAGAAGAAAGGGAACGTTGCTTAGGCACAAAATGGGACACATTAGAGCTATTTTTCTTACAGCAATGTATCATTTCAGTAATTAAAGTATATTACAAAAATGGTCAGTACCACTGCCCTTACACATTACAAAAAAGAAAGAATGACAGTTACACTTTAAAAAACTGTTTGGCTCATAATTACACCCCTTTTTGCACAGCTCTTTGTAAACACCAGGGCATACAGAAAATTAGCTTTTAAAGAAACTGCTTAATTTATTCTGAAATTAAATTCAGTAAATTAAATTGATGCATAATATTGAAGGAAGTTAATTATTGCCAGAGCTAATTCATGATTGGTAATAAAACATGCTGGGAAAATTCCAATTTTTTTTGAGTCTTTCTATTCTAGAAAAGCAGTTTTATTAAAAGTTGTGAAGAGGAAAGAAGAAAAACAACCGATTTATTTTTAATGCAATGTTATTAGCAGCGAAAGTGTGAGATGGGTATATAAATCTTATATAAATATGGTATGAATTATTTCTTTAATAAGAAACATGCCTGTATTATATTATGAAATGTATTGTTACATCGTGATAGCACAGTTTGCAGAAATCTATGATCTGCAAACAGTTTTTGTTCAAGGGATGGTGACAGCCACCTAGCAATAGCTTTTACAGTAAATGGAGGGGGCCACCTCTCCTTTGTGAGATCTCGTGAGAGTTGAAATGCTCAAGAGGCATGATGATGCCTTCTCCCTTTCAACCTGAGACCATGATACCATTAAGAGAAAATACAATCAGACTTGAACTTTTTGAACAGAACTGCAGTAAAGAACTGCAATAAACTCTTTAGCTCAGAGTAAGGGCTCTTTCAGATGGCAGTATGTACGGGTCCACGTCCATTCCACAATTTTTGCAGAACGGGTGCGGACCCATTCATTTCAACGGGGCCGCAAAAGATGTGGACAGCAGACCGTGTGCTGTCCACATCCGAAGTTACGTTCCGTGGCCCTGTAAAAAATATAGAGCATGTCCTATTCTTGTTCGTGGACAAAAATAGGCATTTTCTGTATAGGGCTGGCCATGTGTGTTACGCAGAATGCGGAATGCACACAGGCCAGGATCCGTGTTTTACGGATCAGCAATTCGTGGACCGCAAAACACTGACAGCCATCTAAATGAGCTCTAAAGCTGCATTTTCACAGCCCAATGTTTGGGCCAATTATCTGGAACGAGAGTCCCGATAATTGGCCCGTGTAAAGGTGCCACATATCACCTGATGAATAAGTGAAACGCTCATTTATCAGGTGAAATAATCTGAGGTGTGGACACTTTAATCATCATTCCTGGGCAGTCTAAATAGCACTTTGCTGCCAAGGAACAATGATTTTGTATGGGGATGTTCAATAGCAACAGCCATTGTTTGTTCTCATACACTAGAGATGATTGCTGCATATTAATGCAGCGTTTTACCCCCACTTTAGGAGCAGCTGATTGTCGGAAATTTCTTTCCTGATAATCGGCTGCTCCTCGCAGTGTCTAAATGAAGCCTATAGGGCGTCTGCCAGCAGATTTGTTCCTATGAAACTGGCTGACCTGTTACATGTGCACTTGGCAGCTGTGTTGGTCTCATGTTCATATGTGTCCGCATTGCTGAGAAAAATAAATTATTAATATATGCAAATAAACCTGTAGGTGCAACAGGCACTTTGCTATTACTCCTAGAGGCTCAGCTCTTTCTGCAGTTGCTGCTCCCTCTCCTTTTTATTGACATGGTCAGGTGTGATCACATTTACACAGCCTGGCCCTGTCAGTCAGTTGAAGAAAAAACTGAGGCTCTAGGAGTAACAGCAACACCGCCTTTGTTCCTAGAAACTCATGTAGATCCGTGAAAACTTCTAAAGAATTGTCGATTCATGAGGCTGACGACTCAGAATGAACCCTTGTGAGACGAAGTCTTATGCTTCTAGTAAATTACTGTCCTCTATTTCTTTAATTCATTTGTAATTGAGGACCTTGTTTTTGAGTCTTTTATTGGCCTAGGAGAACATATATACAAGTGAAAATAATATTTTCATCTACCAACAGGAAAACACCAAGTGAGTAGGGTATTGGGAGGTTCGCTGTTGCTAGGTGGCTGTCCCTTTTCCTTGGAATCTCTGACTGATTTGATTGGATGATGGTCTATATGAGCGGTTTTAGTCATGCTTTTTAACCCTTTCATATATATATATATTTTTTTTTTTTCGTTTTTACGTTTTCAAATACCACTCCCTGACTTTCTGGATCCATAACTTTATTTTTATTTTTCCATTCACATAGCTATATGAGGGCTTGATTTTTGTGGGACAAGTTGCACTTTCTGATTTCACTGTAAAGGGAAAAATAAATTATTGAAATTTAGGGTAATCTCAATAATTAATATTCATAAATAGGCATGAGTCGTCTAGTGATGAGTCCGCCTATTTATACAATAAAATGAAAAACTAACTATGTTAGTTAGCTAGCTAATTGTCTAACTAACTAGCTACCACTGTTGCCTATACACTACATTGAACTACGTGCGACACACTACTACTACTATACTACGGCGGTCACTAAAAACACTATACACTGTATGTTATGAATAAAGAAATATTTATTACACAATACAAATACATTGAAAATACTGTACAGGTACAGTACTGCATCAGGTCTCCTGGATGGGTGCTCTCAGCCAAACAGATTCACCCAATCTATACAAAAAGGTAAATGTCAAAAAGAGGCTGGGCACTCGCTATACCTGGAGTAAGTGGCACTTTAATTTTTAAAATGGTCAGATACGATAAAAAACATATATAAAAACATATACAATGTTTAAAACTCACAGTAAATGCATATAACCTATAAAAAACTCACAATAAATACAAAAAAGTTAACCTATGTAAAAGAATTGAGGTCTGGCCAGACTTTAAAACAATGTTCTCCAATAAGACCTTATTTTTGGGAGGATCCGTCTAAAATCTGTTCTTACTGCAATATAGCCTTCGATCTAATAATCGCATAGAATTTCTTATCACATAGAATTTCATGCGTTTCCACAATGGTAACAATGTTCGCAAGAAATGTTCGCATAAAAATTCTGCAGATGTCCACCGTCAATATTCAAATGTTCTTAGAACCGTATCAATCGATTAAATATCAATATTCGAGTCAGACTGGACAATCGACTTCACAACCAACACAATTACTTTAGTTATCCTCTATACGGTGCGTTTACTCACAAGCCAGGTCGACCACGGGCGGATTTCGGTGTATAGACTGCGGCGTCCCACGTGGTAGTTGCACCAGGCCCCTCGCTCCTGCTTAATCACGTGAGTGTCGAAAGTTTCACCAGAGGTATGTAGTGTATAGGAAGTGTTGGTTTCTACTGTGATGTCGAAGAAGTCTCGATTGCAGTAATCTTTATCTTTATCCACATCCACTTTAAACAAATATTTTCCCAACTGGCGCCAGTGACTTCATACGAATTTCCGGTTCTTAGGATATCACGAACTTTGAATATATTTGCGATCTTTTTCCATGAATGTAAAAAAAGGCTGTAGATTACGGTGGTCTTTGTGTTGTACAGGAGGATCCAAACCAATATTCCCACTATATATTGACAGTATAACACCATAATACTGCTACTGAATAAAACTAATATATTAAGACCAATACAAAGACCATATTTTGATCTACATAGGTGCTCTGCAGACAGTATACCGTAAGTGAATACAGTACACTTAAATCCAGTCAGGTGATGTCTCTGTTTGTAAGTTTCACTCTCCTTGCTTCTTCATCTGGACCAGACCATCATGAGAACTTCTTACAGACAGAGCCCATTACCCCACCCTTTTACTTCTGCTACACAATCATCATGCCCATTAGTAAAAATACCTCCTTACTACCTCCATACAATTAAGATGCACAGAATAATAAGACCAATATTCACCTGACCCAGTTCCCACAATGAATGGAACTGCTCGGGTTACAAGCCTCTCCTGACCTGTGGCCTTTGCTGTTGTTGGCTTGCACAGGTAGGAGCAATGACATTGCTACATTGTGTGGCATGTGTTGTGTTTTCTATGACTAAAGTTGCCTTCAGCTTATAGGAATATATGGCAAACTTCTCCATTATATCTAACTTTATCCCCTGCAAACAGGGATACATTTGAAAGAGGTGCAAGTATTTTTTTTTTCCAATACTCATCTTTTTGCTCCTATGATATATACTACTATATATCTGAGCAATAATCAGAAACAGACTAGTATGTCTTGTGTCTTGGGGACTACACAGAATAACATCAAAGGCCGTAGGTTATGCAACCCTGGTGTATATTGTGTTCTCTGTATATTCAATAAAACGGCCCAGATATACTCAACCTATTGATGGCATAAATTTAGGATGTCTACACCTGTTCCAAATGTATCACAGTAGCTCAGGCTGGATGATAAATTTGGTTCTGGGCTAGATACTTTGTCTAACTTTATACCAACTAGTGGTTGGCTTACTGAACTTTTGTGAGATGGGGAAACAGCTCTTATTGTTTAAACACTGTTTGTATGGATTACATTAAATGTTCTGGACTGACATTCTTCTGTTTGTCCACAAGATGCCGCTGTTTCCTAGGCACAGCTGACTGACTGCATATATATTTCCATATTCATGAGAGGTGTGGTTTTTCAGAGCATGAAGGATAGCAGCAGCCATCTTAGAAGCAAGCTGAGACTGAGAAACTGTCTGTGAGCAGAGAATCTGATGGATCCAGGAGTGATAGGACCCCTCGGTGATCACAGCTGCAGCTGAGTGACGTTGATTGTTGTTCAAGACCCAAATCCTGTCCAGGGAAAGGAGGATTGTTTCCAGGAAGGCTGATAAGAGCTGAGGAACAAAGCTACATACCCTGTGGGACCTTATGCTTGCTGGAGAGACTGGTTGTTCGGTTCAGGGTCATCAGCGGAAGAAGAGCAGACCCACGTCGGTAAGATCATGCACGCACCTCATTGCAGTGTTGGCGCCTAGAGACTGAGACCAGGCCTGTAGTTAGCTAGTTAGGGTCTCTGCTTTGTGTCCGGCCTAAAGTGGGAGTAAAAGGGACATTGCACATTTGAGAGCTGATAAACACCCTCACGAACTCTATCCAGTTCAATGTTTTTGCTCAGGAGTAATACTCAGGCACATGCTACCGGACTAGTTATGGGAGGGGGAATACTATAGAGCATGATAAGATTGTAAACATTTGTGTTGCACCGCAGACTAGCCCATACTATGCACCCAAACAATTGTTCGTGTTTGCTTCAGGGTAATAATAGGTACGGCGAGGCAGTTTTAGTTGTGCCTGCCAGTAGGTAAATTACCGCACAATTTCCTCCGGCATCCATCAGAGGGCGCCGTGCTGTGCAGCACAGGGGTCTCAACCTTCGGGCTGGGTGTATGTAAATTTATCTTATGTTCTCAGCTTTTGTGGTTGTGTTTATTATCACGTGTTTGTAAAATTCCGTTTTGGCAAAAGCTGGTGTCAGAGTTGCTTTCCTCATTTGTGACTTCGCTGTATCCTGGGGAGCCCACCACGGTACACGGCTTACACTTTGACCAAAAAAATTACGCCAGAATTGGGGTGCACTTTTAGCGCAAAATGTTGCATTTTAGGTCACACCCCTTTCCCACTATGTGTAAAACCCTAGTTGCGTGAAATTTTGCAACCTTTCAGATAGATTAGGAGTTCTGGGCCAATATACGAGGGTAAGTCAAAAATGATCTGCACTCTGTAGAATTTATTTTAATCGACTTTCAAAAAAGATAAATACATCTTTTCAACATAACCTCCCTAGTCACTGCTTTGCAGGTCTGAACATGTTCATTAGTTCATTTGTGACTACGGTGCAAGAAACAATGGCTGCTGCACTTGTCATTTGCATGAAAGAGAAAGAAAAGCAGCGTGTAATGATTAGTTTTCTGTGGTCTGAGGGTATGTCTAGTGCCAATATTTATCTAAGACTTTGGGCGCAGTATGGAGAAAGTGTTTTGTCGTGAATAAGTGTGTATGAATGGATAGAAAAGTTCACGAAACGTTGTACAAGTGTCAGCCATGAAGAAAGAGCTGGACGCCCGTCCACGATTGATGACAACATTGAGCATGCTTGGGAACTAATTCTGTTGGATAGATGAGTGACATTGGATTATGGGGCAAATAATTTGCAAATCAGCCATGTCTCTGTCTATGCAATAATCCACGATAGACAGACAGAGGTGCATTTGTGGCTCACAGCTGAACCTAAAATATTTTTAATTAAGGAATACATGAGGAAATAGACACATTTGTCGAAAAATGGGCAAAGTGTATTGAAAAGCAGAGAGATTATGCTGAAATATGGTGTATTTGTCTTTTCTGAAAAGTGGTTAAAATAAATTCTACAGTCAGAGTGCGGATAATTTTAGACTAACCCTCGTACGTCAGACCTGGAACCATTGTACTTATATATTTAGTCAGTTTGGTTAGTCACCTGGTTTATTATACCAGGCTCCTAAGAGTATAGCCGCATGGGGCAGATTTTCTACTGCAGTTTTCACAGTGGATTTGCTGTAGAATTGCCATGGATTTCTACTCCACATTGCAAATGGTGAAATGCGTAAATGAAATACAAAGCAAAAAACTGATGCCGTGGATTTTCTTTTTTATTAAACATTTTTTAATTGCATCCCCTTTATATTTCCCTTTATAATTTTCAAGTGCTGGGACAGAGCTACAGGCTGGCTAGTTGTGTATTATTATTTTTTTTCGTATTTTTGTATTTTGTACCTTTAGGGCTCATTCAGAGGGCTTTTCTTTTGCATATCGATTATTGTGAGGATTTTTCCTTGAAACCCTCACAGAATTTGCAGAGAAACCACCTTCCAGTAGTCCACTCTGATAATAAATACCGCTGCAGATTATTTTATATTATTATATATCTTAGAAACTGCTAGAAACTGTGATGGGGTTCTCTATTGAATGGGGCTAAAACTGTGGGGGTAACCACTGCTTTCAAAGTGCAAAATAATGGAAGATACCCAAGGGCCAGCCTTGAATTTCTGTCTCAAATTCTGAGGTAGGAGTTTCAAGTGGAAAAATATACTTGCATCCCGCATGTAATAACAATTCTGGAGCATATGTTTTTATGGCTCTATGATGTGCCATTCCTTTATTATTTTTGCTAGGAGTTTATGAAAAAAGTACAACTGGGTGTTACCAGATGGGGGTCTCCCTACACAATCACTGTGCAATTGCAAACTCAGTGTGGGTATTCAGAAATGTGTTTTCAGAGTCATTTGTGAACCGTTTAACTGGACGTTAAAAGTTTTCTGTTGGCCCACAAATAGCTGAGGTTTCTTACCCTAATCTTATAACTAGAATAGCAGTAACTAATAATTCATTGCAATAAGGGCTCATGCACACGACCAAGTGCCGGCCTGGCCCGTACTGCGGACTGCAAATTGTGGTCCGCAATGCATGGCACTGACCGTAGGGCCGCCGTATGCGGACGCAGGGCCCATTCACTTGAATGGTGTCCGCATTCCACATCCGACGGTCTGCACCACAAAAAAGTAGTGCCCCTGTTCAAGTGAATAGGTCCGCATCCTTGATGCGGTGCACAAACGGCTGGTGCCCATATATTACGAACCCGCTGTTTGTGGGCCGCAATATGGGCACCGTCCGACAACGGTCATGTGCACGAGCCCTAAGTTCAAAATGTTTCTATTAGGAGTTATACATGTTAAAATTAGGTTTGAGCAAACACCTGGAAGTTCGAGTTCGCCGGGTTCAGCCGAAATTCGCCGCAAAGTTCGGAACCAAAACTTGACCCCGAACGACTTAAAATAACATAGAATTTAAAAAAAGTAAAAAAAATAGTGATCTTGAACTAGGAGACGGAGGTAAAAGTGGAGTAGGAGGTTGAGGACGCGGTGGATGTGGCGGTGTAGGTGGAAGCGGTGGTGGAGGAGGTAGCGAACACTATTTATTTATAAATAAATTTTTTATTTATTTAGTAAGACCACAAAACATTGGGAAATATAAAAAAGAAAACAAAGAGAAAGTGCGCTGGAGTATAACAATGGCTGGGTACGGACAAGTCCTGTGGGATCCATGCCTAGTTCATTTTAATGAACGTGAGCTTGTCCACATTGGCTGTGGACAGGCGGCTGCGCTTGTCTATGATCACCCCCCTTGCCGTGCTGAACACACGTTCGGACCATACACTGGCCGCAGGGCAGGCCAGCACCTCCAAGGCGTAAAGGGCAAGCTCAGGCAATGTGCCCAATTTGGAGACCCAGAAATTGAATGGGGCAGACCCGTCATTCAGTACGTGTAGACATGTTCCACCATGTTGCTGAAATGCTGCCTCCTGCTAAGATGTTCCATATCAGCTGGTGGTGCTGGTTGTTGTGGCGTGCTGACAAAGCTTTTTCACATTTCAGCCATGCTAACCCTGCCTTCTGAGGTGCTGGCGGTGCCCCAGCTGCGTTGGTGACTTTCTCCTCCTCTGCCTTTGCCTTCTGCTTCCACTGAGCCCCCGGTGTGAGGTGGGAATGCCATCAGCAGCGCGTCTACCAGCGTGCGCTTGTACTCGCGCATCTTCCAATCACACTCCAGTGACGGCATTAAGGATGGCACGTTGTCCTTGTAGCGGGGATCCAGCAGGGTGGCCACCCAGTAATCAGCACTGATTAGAATGTGGGCAACTCAGCGGTCGTTGCCCAGGCACTGCAGCATGTAGTCGCTAATGTGTCCCAGGCTTCCCAGAGGCAACGACAAGCTGTCCTCTGTGGATGGTGTATCGTCTGTGTCCTCTGTATCCCCCCAGCCACGGTCCAGTGATGCCCATGAGCTGCTTTGAGTGCCACCCTGCTGTGAACACGGTTCCTCCTCTTCATCATCCTCTTCCTCCTCATCCTCCAGAACTGTGCCGTGGCTGGACCATTGTGTACCTGGCCTCTGTTGGTGCAGGAACCCACCCTCCGAGCCACTTGTGAATGACTGGCCTGATAACCATGGAAATAATCCCTCTTCCTCCTCCTCTTCCTCCTGTGCCACATCCTCTTCCATTATCGCCCGAAGCATTTTTTCAAGGAGACATAGAAGTGGGATAGTAACGCTGAGGACTGCGTCATCAGCACTGGCCATGTTGGTGGAGTACTCGAAACAGCGTAACATGGCACACACGTCCCGCATGGAGGCAACAGGAGGCAAAGAGAAACGTCCTGCAATCCTCGGTGGCAGAAGGACATGCGCCAAACTGCTATCCGCCTCAGGCCCAGCTGCCACTGCATTTACCTAGTGTGCAGTTAGGGAGATATAACGTCCCTTCCCGTTCTTACTGGTCCATGTATCGGTGGTTATGGCGCGGCCCTGGTGACAACTGGGGGCGACAGGAGGGCCATTGTGGAAGCACTTATCTCCATAGTCATCTGTATCGCCGTCCTCCGGACAGCAATACAGATAGATGTGCTGCAGCGGGGAAGGGGAGGGAGAGGCGTCTAGGCCTGCAGCCTATCAGAGGCCGGTGCAGGTGGCTCGATGACATAATCTCGCCGCCTGAGCCGTACAGTGCGAGACACAGGCCCGAAGAGGCCTGAATCGCATCGCTGCCAGCCTGAGGGAGCTAAGTATGTGTTTATTTTTATTTTTTTATAATGGTACTACTTACTGGCACATGATTGGGGGGCATCTATGGGGGCACTTATTACTGGCACATGATTGGGGGTCATCTATGGGGGCACCTGTTACTGGCACATGATTGAGGGGAATCTATGGGGGCACTTGTTACTGGCACATGATTGGGGGCATCTATGGGGGCACTTGTTACTGGCACATGATTGGGGGGTATCTATGGGGTACTTGTTACTGGCACATGATTGGGGGGCATCTATGGGGGTACTTGTTACTGGCACATGATTGGGGGCATCTATGGGGGGCACTTGTTACTGGCACATTATTGGGGGGCATCTATGGGGGCACACACATCTTACAGGCACATTATTGGGTGGCACTATGGGGGCATCTATGGGGGCACTTCTTACTGGCACATTATTGGGGACACTATGGGGGCTTCTACTGAGGCCACAAAGAAGGGGTATTTTATATAGGGGGCTCTGTATAGGGGTATTTTATACTGGGGAACATGATAGTGGGTGCTATGGGGAAGGGGAGAGAGGAGTACTATGGACTCATGGGGGGCACTAAGAAGGGGTATTTTAATTATGGTGGACACTGAGGGCATCTACTGGGGTACTATATATGGGGCATTTTATACTGGAACATTATAGGGGGCACTCGAAGAAGGGGGAGAGGAGCACTATGGGGGCATTTACTGGGAGCACTATATAGGGGTATTTTATACTGGCACATTATGGGGGCACTATGGGGACATTAGCTCAACTGGGGGAATTAAAGGAGGATATTTTTTGGACTGGCACATTATAAGGATAATTATTACTACTGGGGGGCATTATGATGGGCTTTATTACTACTGGGGGGGTCTATGGGGAACATGATTAGTAGTATGGGCACCAGGGGCATTGCTAGGTTAAAACATGATGTTTTGTCCCAGGCCCCGAATGTACTGCCTGCCAGAAAGATCCAACTGTATTGCCATCCTCAGGATGGCAATACAATTAAATCTAATGCCTTGCAAGAGCTGAAGGACCTGTGATGACATCACAATCCATGTGATCAGTTCTAAATGCAGTAGCTGAAAAGGACCTGTGATGATGTTACCATCATGTGACCAGTGCTGGAGAGGACTGCTCAGCATTGAAGAGAAGTCCTGGGAAGAAGCTGTGGTGAGGTCTGCTACATGAGGAGAGGTAAGTGAAGGGGTAGATTACTCAGTGTGAGATGCAGAGCAATGTTGGGAGTTGTAGTTATTTAACTGGAACTGTATGTTAGGGCTAAAGTTATTTACGTGGGACAGTGGGGTGGAGTGATGTTATTTACATGGGACTGAATATTGAGGGGAGATGTTATTTACATGGGACTCTATGTTGAAGGTGGCTGGGGAGGGGGTGATGTTATTTATGTGGGACTGTATTTTGGAGGGGGCTGTAGATAGAGAGGGATGTTATTTACATAGGACTGTATATTGGAGAGGGCTGGAGAGATGGTGTGATGGTATTTACATGGGACTCTACGGCGGAGGAGGGAAATAATGTTATTTACATGGGACTGTATGGTGGAGGGGCTGAGGAATAGAGTTAAGCGAACACCTAGATGTTCGGGGAGTTCGACCGAACTTAAAAAAAAAGTTCGGGTTCGGGACCCGAACTTGATCCGAACTTGGACCCGAACCCCATTGAAGTCAATGGAGACCCGAACTTCACTTTATTATTTTCCGTTATAACATGGTTATAACGGAAAATAATAGTATTCGATTTTTCAGATCTGAGTTTTCACGATCGTGAAAACTCAGATCCGACAGTATATTCTAACACAGAGGCGTTCCCATGGTGATGGGGACGCTTCAAGTTAGAATATACTAAGAACTGTGTACATAACTGCCCCCTGCTGCCTGGCAGCACCCGATCTCTTACAGGGGGCTGTGATCCGCACAATTAACCCCTCAGGTGCCGCACCTGAGGGGTTAATTGTGCGGATCTCAGCTCCCTGTAAGAGATAGGGTGCTGCCAGGCAGCAGGGGCCAGACTCCCCTCCCTCCCCAGTATTAAAATCATTGGTGGCCAGTGCGGCCCCCCCACCCCCACCTATTAAAATCATTGGTGGTTAGTGCGGCCCCCCCTATTAAAATAATTGGTGTCCAGTGCGGCCCCCCCACCCCTAATTAAAATCATTGGTGGCAGTGGCCACAGGTTAACAACCCCCCTCCCCCCCATCATTGGTGGCAGCAGAGCGGCAGTTCCGATCGGAGTCCCAGTTTAATCGCTGGGGCTCCGATCGGTTAACATGGCAGCCAGGACACTACTGCAGTCCTGGCTGCCATGGTTACTTAGCACTTTTAGCAGCATTATACTTACGTGCGCTGTCTGTGGCCGGCCGGCGCTCCTCCTACTGGTAAGTGACAGGTCTGTGCTATAAGCAATGCGCCGCACAGACCTTTCACTTACCAGTAGGAGGAGCGCCGGCCGGCCACAGACAGCGCATGTAAGTATAATGCTGCTAAAAGTGCTAAGTAACCATGGCAGCCAGGACTGCAGTAGCGTCCTGGCTGCCATGGTAACCGATCGGAGCCCCAGCGATTAAACTGGGACTCCGATCGGAACTGCCGCTCCTCTGCCACCAATGATGGGGGGGAGGGTAGGCCGCACTGGACACTAATGATTTTAATAGGGGGTGGGTGGTGGTGGGGGGCCGCACTAGCCACCAATGATTTTAATTAGGGGTGGGGGAGAGAGGGGAGGCCGCACTGGACACCAATGATTTTAATAGGGGGGGGCCGCACTAACCACCAATGATTTTAATATTGTGGGGTGAGGGTGGGGGGGCAGCACTGGCCACCAATGATTTTAATACTGGAAAGGGAGGGAGGGGGAGGCCGCATTGGCCACCAATGATTTTAATACTGGGGAGGGAGGGGGGTCTGGCCACTGCTGCCTGGCAGCACTCAATCTCTTACAGGGGGCTTAGATCCGCACAATTAACCCCTCAGGTGCGGCACCTGAGGGGTTAATTGTGCGGATCACAGCCCCCTGTAAGAGATCGGGTGCTGCCAGGCAGCAGGGGGAAGTTATGTCCACAGTTCTCAGTATATTCTAACTTGAAGCGTCCCCATCACTATGGAAACGCCTCTGTGTTAGAATATACTGTCGGATCTGAGTTTTCACGATCTAACTCAAATCCGATGGTATATTCTAACATAGAGGCGTTCCCATGGTGATGGGGACGCTTCAAGTTAAAATATATCATCGGATTGGAGAAAACTCCGATCTGATGGTATATTAATATTACCCAAACACCGAACCCGAACTTTTACTGAAATGTTCGGGTGCCAAACACCGTAAAGTTCGGTACGACGAACAAAGGATAAACTGAGACCAGACGGGTAAAGTAGAAAAAATATACATATACTTTATTAAACAATACATAAAAAATCATTATTTAATTGGGTGATATATCACATCAGATAAAAAGGTGGACTACACCTGAGGGGACATAACATGATTACATACAAAGAAGGGGGCAAGGAGGTCAACACTCAGCTATACCTCAGCTAAGATTCACAAATAGCTAGAAAAAGTGCAAGTGCAAAGAGGAGCCTCACACTATAACATTGCGTACCCATATAATAAAGACAGTCCAAACTCAGGAGAGCCACGTACCCCAACGCGCGTTTCGGCTGGGGTGCCTTCTTCTGGGGGATCCCACATCCCCCAGAAGAAGGCATCCCAGCCGAAATGCGCGTCGGGGTACGTGGCTCTCCTGAGTTTGGACTGTCTTTATTATATGGGTACGCAATGTTATAGTGTGAGGCTCCTCTTTGCTTTGTCAGCTTATGGTTCTGCAGCATGATTCAGCTATGTCTTTTTTAGTGCAGGAATCGATCTTAGTGACTGTTTCTGATATCTTGATTGTATCTATCTAGATATGGTCACTCAATTGATTGATTTCTAGGGTGCATATATTTGTATGTGCGTGTCCTTGCATTGCTCCACTTTGGTACTAGTAGTTATTTCCATCTGCCCCTGAGGCGACATGCACATGCACATGCACGTTCATGCATCCTTATGGGACTCTGTTTCTATTCTTTATAATAGATGATAACATGCACACATGCACTTTTTTGCTGAGTTTAAGGCACTAGTCCCTTTTCCCATGTGGGGCTGGGTCTGTGCGCTATACACATGTATGTCCTAATTTGATGCACTGGCAGTGGAGATACATGTGTATATATCAGCATAAATTGTGAATATTTGTGATATATGTGGAGAACTTTTCTGTATGTGAAACAGGTCTTATATATGTATATATATGTTACAAGCTTTGAGATATGCACTTGCACTTTTTCTAGCTATTTGTGAATCTTAGCTGAGGTATAGCTGAGTGTTGACCTCCTTGCCCCCTTCTTGGTATGTAATTATGTTATGTCCCCTCAGGTGTAGTCCACCTTTTTATCTGATGTGATATATCACCCAATTAAATAATGATTTTTTATGTATTGTTTAATAAAGTATATGTATATTTTTTCTACTATACCCGTCTAGTCTCAGTTTATCCTTTGTTCGTGTATGCTTATGTACACTGAGTGGGTATCTCACTATATAGGGCACTTCCCATCACATAGGATCACTAAATAGTGAACGCAAATCTATGTGTTTTCTGTGACTGTTGTTTTCTAAAGTTCGGTACGAACCCGAACTTTACAGTTCAGGTTCGCTCAACCCTACTGAGGAATTATAATTTCTGAGGACAGTAAACGGAAGAATATAACTACAGGCGGCACTGCAGGGGGCATTTTAAATACTGGGGGCCCTTCAAGGCGAGCATTAAAACAGTAGGGGACAATATAAATACTGGGGGCACTGTGTGGGCATTATAACAGTAGGGGGCGATATAAATACTGGGGCACTTCAGGGTGAGCATTATAACAGTAGGGGTATTATAAATACTGGGGGCACTGTGGGGACATTTAAAATCCAGGGGACATTAAGCGTTCCTATTACTACTGGGGGCTCTATAGGAGGGACTTATAGATCCACATTATTTCTATTAAGAGCATTATGGGGGACCTTATTACTACTGAGGGGTCTGTAGAGAGCTTTATTACCACTGGGATAATAATAGGGGGCCTTATTTCTACTAGGGGCTCTGTAAGGACATTATTAATACCGGAGGGCTCTTCTACTAATGGAGGCACTCTTGGGGAGCACGATCACTGTTGGGGGCACTGTAGGGGGCAGTATTACTAATGAGGGCATTCTAGAAGGGAATTACTATTGGTGGGACTATGAGTAGTACTATTACTATGGGGGGCACTCATTGTTCTTCAGGATAGTATTTGGGGGTAGAGAAAAGTGAGGAAGCTAAGATGTCTGTTTTTCACACTCTGCTGAGATGAGAGAAGTTGCCCTTATCGAATGGAGAAGATTATGACAGAGAAGATCTACATCAGAGGAGACATCACCTGGGAGGCACTGGATGTGAAAGGTACGTGCTGCTGTATAGCTGTTTAGCAAGTACAGTAAAATGTCTTCAGTGCTAGTGTTTGCAGGGGGAGGGGTTGGGGGGAGCTATTGGTTGACTTAGAGAATTGGGCAATATTCATTGTGGCTTGGGCCCCGGATCTTTTGAGACCCTAGCAATGCCTCTGATGGCCACTATGGGAGCATTATTACTTCTGGGGGACTGTGGGGACATGTTGGGGGCACTGTAAGAGCACTATTACTACCATGTGGGACTTTTGGGAGCACTAATACTGGGGGGGGGGAACCTTGGCACAGTATCAGCTTACCTCAATTATTTTTGGGGGACGTTATCTTTACACTATCAGTGTCAGGGGCACTATTTGCTGGGCGCAGTTATTTTAGGGCACTGTGTGCCAATAATTATTGAAGGACACTATCTCTGTGGTGATAGTATTATCAGGGGGTTTATCTGTTTCTGCAGTATAGTATTGGGGAGCACAGCGGTACAGTATTGGGGGTGGTAGGATGATTTGTCCAGAAGATGGGAGGATGATGGAAAAGTAGTAAACTAAGATTTTGTTTGTCAAACTGCAGCGATGAGAAATGGCTGAAAAATGGTGATCTGGTCTGAAGGTCTGAAAGGAGAAGATGAGGAAAGAGAACCTCTACATCAAAGAGACGTCACTGGATGTAAGAGCTATGTGGCGCTGTATTACCCTGTATGTAGGGGTGGATGAAGGAGTTAGTAGTACAGTACTATCTGAACATTGAAAAGAAAAAAAAGTAATCTTCAAAATACTATATATTTGTGTCAGAAGTTGTGCTTTTTTAATTTTTAGATTAAAGATACAGCCATTTTGATACTTTGATACTTTTGTGCTGATTCTTTTTTTTTCTCTCTATATTACGGGACATTATAGTCACCAGAACCACAACAGCTAAACGTAGAAGTTCTGGTGTCTATAGCATGTCTCTGCAAGCTTTTTAATGTAAACACTGCCTTTTCAGAAAAAAGGCAGTATTTAAATTACTGCCAAGGAACACCTCTAGTGGCCACTCTTTATTATTAAAGTTTACTACTTTACGAGGTGTGTATGTTGTGGTGGAGGGTGTGATTGCATGCTAGGGTGTGGGAAGCCGGGATCCAATCAATAACAAAGACGGCCCTGCACAGCGTGCAAGCCACTCACGTTTTGTCGTCAGCACATTGTCTGAAGAACTGCCACGCCAGGGAACTCCTTGGAGCTGGCTTTCGTGGGCTCAGTCCCTTGCTGCGGTGGGCAGTAGCAGGCGTACTGGCTAGGGGACGGCCACTCTGCTTTTGCACACTGCTCCCTCTTTTGCTGTGCGGCTGGTGCTGTGTGACCACCACCTCTTCCTCCGAACTGCACACGTCACATAACCTTGATTCCATGTGGGGTACAGGACATCATCATCCTCCACACCATCCTCCACCCACTCTTCACCCCTGCCTTCCTTGCCGGTCTGCACACTGCAGAAAGCTGCCGCAGTTGGCACCTGTGTTAATCATCATCATAGATGTGCTGCCGTGGTCCTCCCATGTCCACATCCTGAAACAGTGGTTGGGCATCAGTGCACTCAATCTCTTCCACTTCTTTAGCAGGGCTATGTGGGCGGTCCTCGGAAACCCTGCCAGCAGAACGATCAAAAAGCATAAGAGTCTGCTGCATGTGTAACATCCTGGAGTATGTCACTAAACTCTTTCTCCCTGCTACAACATGTCAGGTGCATATATATTGTCATCTTGTGTGATCCAACATTGCATTGTCCTGTTGTACATTTTTATGCCTGTTTTGTGTATATATGCTGTAATTTCCAATGTACACCAGCAGGTGGCAGCAGTATGCAGCAGGTCAGAGTTAGTACCTAGGCTGGAATAGTTCATTCCAGGCTAGCTCCCCCCTTTCTGACGAGGAGTGGAATGTTCCCACATCCTGCCTCATAGGGAGGGAAGAAACCAGTTAGATCCGGTGTAACCAGCCCCCCTGCTGGGGTAGGCTGTGTTAGTAGGAGCTCCCAGAAACAGGGACCCCAACCAAGGATCCAAGCCTCTGCTGAAGCCCCAGATCAACCTTCCCAGCCTGAGTCCCTTACCTCAGCTGGTAGACCAAGGAAGCAGCCATCTACAGAACTATCAGATCTCCAGGAAGCCACCACCATACCCTGCGAGCAGTCCTGTAAGTAAAGATCCAAATACAAAGAGAACATAAGTATCTCACCAGCTAGTCAGACCCAAACTAAGCAGACCTCAGACAGAGCAGAAGATAGATACCTGCCAGATTCTAATAGGCATATGATCAGATGCAGAATATATATAAATTCCTGCCACATATTGCCAAAACCTGCTGGGACTCTAGACTATTGCTGTAACTTGTATGGATCAAAAGCTGCATATCATACCACCAAGTAAAGACAAGTTGGACCCTATTATCTGTGTGGATTTCCATCATTCCTCAGTTACTCCTATTAACAGCACTCAATTTGTTGTATGTGAGCCAGGATACAGGAGTCCAGCCATACCAAGGTAGGAGACACCGTTGACACTACCATATCTGCTATACAGAGACAATATCCCCCTCTGGCATTCCTCACCTGGTACGTGAGCTCATAACATCTTAAAGGGCCCTTCTACAGTACCTGCGCAAGCTGCAACTGGCATCACGAACTTATACACATATAAATTGACCCGTTGCATAGCATGCCCACTGACCCAGTGTCCTGCTCATTGCACATGACTTGGGGCTCAGACTGCTTGGCTGATTTTCAAGGGGGTGAGGTGAAAGACAGATGCCCATGGGCTACAGGTGCCAACTCTGCACTTTCAGCAGTGGACCAGGTGGCAGACAATGTGAAGGAACTGGAGGCACTGTCAGCCACCCAATCTACTACCGCCTCTATTTGTTCTGGCCTCACCATTCGTACATCGGTATTCAGGCCTACAAAATAACGATGAACGTTCTGTCACCTACGTGCACCTGAGGAAGGTGTTTCATTTGGGCGTGTAGCTGGCACAGATCGACCATGTCCTCTCCCTGCAACAGGAGCTCCACCAAGCCCAGCAGCATCACGACCAGGGCCACGTCCCTTATTTGATGCTCTCTTCATTCTTTAAAGTCACCCACTGAACTAACAGACAGATTAACTATATTATTTTCCCTGTCACTTATGCAGTGCAGGTGTACTTCACACAATAAATGGGTATATGACGTGCACCTCGCTAACAGACGGATTAACTATATCAATTTCCCTGTCACATGCAGTGCAGGTGTACTTCATTCAATAAATGGCTATATGACGTGCACCTAACTAACAGACGGATTAACTATATTATTTTCCCTGTCACGCATGCAGTGCAGATGTGCTTCACGCAATAAATTAGTATATGACGTGCACCTAACTAACAGACGGATTAACTATATCAATTTCCCTGTCACATATGCAGTGCAGGTGTACTTCATGCAATAAATGGGTATATGACATGCGCCTAACTAACAGACGGATTAACTATATTAATTGTATGCAGTGCAGGTGTACTTCATGCAATAAATGGGTATATGACGTGCACCTAACTAACAGCACATGATGCTACAGCTGCAAAAATACAACCTGAAAGTAGAGGCCGGACCGGGGGGCAAGGCCTTAGGGTTAGGGAAGGCCGACATGACATGACAGGGGGGGGGGGTTGGTTATAGACCCCCCCTCCCCCCCGTCCCTGGATTGGTTAATTTGAGTTCATGGGGGTGGGCTTGGTTAAGGGGTATATAGGGGCGAGCAGGAAGAAGATAGGGGCCATTTTGTAGATTTTGGTAGTTGAACCCAGCACTGCAGGCCACCCCCTCTTACCTCTACAATGGCAAATCTGGAGGCTTTGCTCGGCAAGCTGCGGGCCACAGCGACTACCCGCGGCGAAGGATAGATGCAGGAGCAGCTGCAAGGGGTCCTGAGGGGGTGGGGGAGGCTCCTGCTTTGCCTCTACCAACTTCTCGCCGGCCGCGGCGGACCAGGCTGCCGGTGCGCCTCAGCCCTGACCAGCCCCGCAGAGTCCAGCGCCGCATTAGGAGCCCCTCCCGGGACTCTTCCCATCAGCAGGCGGGGAAAGAATCCTGTAAGTAGGCGGGACTCGTGGGGTGGCCCGGTCACCCTCTTCCTCGGCTGTCGGCAAGGGAACGGGACCAGGAACAGCGGGCTCCCCTCGGTCTCCAGGCGGTGAGGGGACCCCCCTGTGGGAGCAAGGTGGTGCCAGGAACGGGGCTGCTGGCACCACCTTGCATGGTGCTGGTTCCGCTCCCTCCCCTCTCGTCCAGGCATCTGGGAGCAATGGCTGTTCCGTCCCTGGCGGTGGCTCTGCTAGGGGACCTGCCTTGGAAGATGTCTCACCAGGACCTTCTGGATCTGCGCAGATGATCGTTCGGCTGGATTCCGGATCTGCGGCTGATGGGAACACAGCACCCAGGCAGCCAGGTGAGATTACTTGGGGATCTGTATTGCCTTTGGTAGCGGGTACTGGGAGTGCGGGGGGTAGGTGCCCCCCCGGCATATTTACGTAGGGGTTTGGGTCAGTTATTGGTTGGTCTGGCGGGTTTATTAGCCGGGTGGGCGGCGGCTGGGTGGTCGCCGTTGTCAGCATGGGGCTTGGTGGAGGTTGTGGGGGGGGTTGGGGGGGCTGCGTCGGGGACACGTGGTGGCTCGTGTCAGTTGAAACCCAGGCAGTGGGCCTCATGGAGGACGAGTCTGTTAGTTTAGATGATAGAGCAAAAGGGGAAGTCTATGTTTGTTTTGAGGGGCCGTTGGGTGCACATCTAAAACAGGAGGTCCAGGAAAAATATGGAAAGGCGAGTATGTGGAAATTTTTTCTTTGCTTTCTTTGGAAAAAATTTATTTAGACAGGATCAAGAGGGATAATAGTAAGAAAGAGGACGACGAAAAGAGGCGATACCACGCACTTTTTCATATTGGTTGCAGGCTTTTGCAATCTTGGCGAGTGTGATAGGTGAAAAAACGTTGGAGTGTTGCTCAGGGCTATTTTGTTAAGTCACGGCCCCAGTTAGGTCAGGTCAGTCCTTTCGGGGGGAATCGGGGGGTGCAGGCCAATCTGGTTTTGCGGCAGCGTCTGCTAAAGGATTGTGCTTCTTGTTAAATGAAGGGAGCTGTAAATTTGGAGCAAAATGCAAATTTAAGCATGAGTGCTCAACGTGCGGGGGGGGGGGGGGGGGCTCATGGAGTCACACGTTGTTTTAAGGGAAATAGACAAAAGGGGGATTCTAATAACAAAGGGGGAGACGCCAGTGTGTGTGGAAAGGATGGAACCGTTTCTAAATAGGTATCCAGACAGAGCAGCTGCAGATTTGTTGAGGGAAGGGTTTTTGTTAGGGTTTAGAATTCCGTTTCGGCCGTCCGGCCCGGTTTTGGTGAAGAAAAATGTTGGTGAAGTTAGGTTAGGTAGGATGGCAGGCCCCTCCTTTGATTAATTTACATTTGTCCCCGTTGGGTGTGGTTCCAAAGAGGGAGGCAAATAAATTAAGGCTTATTCACCACCGGTCATTTCTAAAGGGTTTGTCTGTCAATGATGGCTTTGATCCGGAGATCTGTTCCATGGTTTACGCCTCATTTGACGCGGCAGTGGCATGGGTTCGCGAGTTAGGAACAGGGTCGTTGTTAGCTAAGACGGACATTAAAGTGGCGTTTCGGCTGTTGCCGGTACACCCAGATAGTTTGCATCTTTTGGGGTGTTTTGGGGATTTTTTATTTTTTTTGTCGACCATTGTTTGCCGATGGGTTGTTCCCTATCGTGTGCGTATTTTGAGAAGTTTAGCTCCTTTTTGGAATGGGCAGTGGCGGACGCGGCAGGGTGTAAGTCTATCATCCACTACTTGGATGGCTTCTTATGCATTGGCCTCCCCAGATTAGAGGGTTTGTTCGGTGTTGTTGCACACGTTGTGCACGCTGTTTACTAGTTTTGGGCTACCGTTGGCGGCGGAAAAGACTGTAGGTCCAGCTACCAAGTTGGTTTTTCTAGGGATAGAAATTGATACCGTAAGGATGGCGTGTCGATTGCCCTTGAATAAACTCACGGACCTGTAAAAGGAAGTACTAAGGGCGGGCGTTTAAAAAAATCCAGTTACGAGAGCTTCAATCTCTGCTAGGCAAGCTCAATTTTGCGTGCAGGATCATGCCTATGGGAAGGGTGTTTAGTCAGTGGTTGGCGGGGGTAACGGCGAGGGTGTCTATGCCGCATCATTACGTGCGCTTGGGTAGCGAGTTGAGGGCAGATTTGCATGTTTGGAGTTCCTTTTTAGATAATTACAATGGGAGGTCATTATTTATCGGGGATGTAATAGATTCTTTTGATTTTGAGCTCTTTTCGGATGCGGCTGGGAGTTGTGGTTTTGGAGTGTATTGTAAGGGGCAATGGTGTGCGGAAGCGTGGCCGGATAGCTGGGTGACCAAGGGTTGGGTTAAGAATTTGGCCTTATTAGAGCTTTTTCCAAGAGTGGTGACAGTGATGCTTTGGGGTGAGGTTTTCTGTAATAAAAAAATCAGTTTTCATTGTGATAATTTGGGGGTTGTTCAGGCAATCAACAGGTTATTGGCGTCATCTCCTTTGGTGGTCAAGTTGTTACAGTGTTTGGTGCTAGAATGCTTATAACTGAACGCATGGGTGGTGGCGGTGCATATACCGGGGGTCGAGAATTCGATTGCTGACGCCTTTTCTTGTTCACAGTGGGAGAGCGTTTTCGGAAGCTGGCCCCAGAAGCGGAGGAAGTTGGGCTGGCGTGCCAGGGTTGCCTATGGGATCTGTTGGCAGCACAGTAGCAGGGCTCATCCATTCGTCTTTGTCGCCCGGTACGTGTGATACTTATGTTAAGGTGTGGCGTTGCTGGAAGGACTGGTACGGTAGGCTGGGGACCTGTGAGGCTGACATGGAGTTTCCGTTATTGCTTTTCTTGGGTCATTGTCGGGATGAGGGATGGTCGGTGTCAAAAGTAAATAGGTATGTGGCAAGCCTTGCCTTTGGTTTTAAGTTGCGCAAGATGATTGACTTTACCAAGTCTTTTCTGGTTAGTCGCGTTTTAAAAGTGTGGCGGCGGTTGCGAGCCAAAAAGGATTGGTGGCGCCCGTTTTTTTTTGCATTGCTTTTGGATTTGGGGGAGCAGTTACCGGCGGTCTGCAGCTCGTCTTGGGAGACACGTTTGTTTAGCTTTTTCTTTGGCGTTTTTTGGGGCCATGCGGTTGGGGGAGCTTGTTTACCCTACGGTCAGGCGATCTGGGGGGTTGCTTGCAGAGGACGTTAATTTGGTCGGAGATAGGGTGGAGTTTCGCATCCGCAGGTTCAAGACGCATGTGGAGGGAAAAGTGTGCAAGATAGTGCGCTACGAGATTCCAAGGTGTCAAATGTGCCCAGTTCGGTGTTTAAGAGAATTTGGGTTGGCAAGAAAAACTGAGGTCTTGCCGTTGTTGGTGCATGCGGACGGTTCCTTTTTTTTACTTTTTCAGTTTACGGCAATTTTCCGGAGGTGTTTGGATCGGTTGGGGGTGGGGAGTTCCGGGTATGCCAGCCACTCGTTTCGAATAGGGGCAGTGACGTTGGGTGCTGGGGGACGACGTGATAAAAAATATTGGGCGCTGGGAGTCAATCAGGTTCAAGTCATATGTTCGGCCGGACAAATTGTAGGGCGGAGTGGCAGTTTTTGTTTCGTTATTGAGGGTGCATAATTGCTTTTTGCTCCTTGTTTCCTTTTCCTTTCTTTACAGTCGCAGAATCGGCTTTAGTGTGGATCCTGGGACACTCATTTGTTTTTTGGGAAGCATTGCGGGCATTGGTTAGACGGTCAACAGCTGGGTCTTGATCGATCAGATGGAATGGTAAGGTGGCTGGGGCGCAGGGGTATGGTATGGGGCAGCGTTTTGACCGAGTTTCACCATTTTGTAAAGCTAGATAGGGCTCCGGATATTCTTGTGTTACACGTGGAGGAAACGATTTGGGAGTGCGCCCTTTCAGGGAACTGGTAAAGGATATTAAGCTCGTTATGCTTAGGTTGTCGGCTTTGCTCCCGAAGTCGTTGACCGTGTGGTCCGACACAGTCCCGCGTAGGGTATGGCGCGGGGCTCGGTCAGTTGAGGCGGTGAATAGGGCCCGTATAAAACTCAATCGGGCGATTGGGCATTTTATGTTGCGGAATGGGGCAATGACAGTTAGACATTTGGATTTAGAAAAAGGCCTTGGCGGTTTTTGGCGGGACGATGGAGTTCATCTCAATGCGGTTGGCATTGACATGTGGTGTCTATCGCTGCAAGAAGGGATTGAGACAGCGCTGAGTGTGTGGAGGGTTGTGTAGTCTTAAGGGGATTAAGACCGTGCGTTTGTGGTAGGGGGAGGTCCTTGGGGTTGGAAAAAAGGTGTAGTAAGAAGGAGGGGAGGGCTCCACAGTTGTGGCTGGACTCCCATGGTTGGTGGTTGCTTATGGTGGTGTTAAGGGGCCATCAGTGGTGCCTCTGAGCTGGCGCTCATTGGCTGGGGGAAAGATGGCCTACCCCAGACGGGGTTGTTATCATTGTTTGGGGCTTCAAGGACCTCCTCCTGTAGGTTTATGTTATACATATGGGGAATGGGTTGTTGTTCAAATGGGTTAATAGAAATATTTATGTTATTTTATTAAATGTATATGGTAAATACAGCGGCTGCTGTGGCCGATATTAATCCAACCTGGTGTCTGTGTCCTTTTTGGGGTTGGCAGGATAGGAGAGCTTTAGGCCATTTGGGTGGGGTTTTAGTTAAGCAGGGTTACATCTGCCCGGTGTATTTAATTGGTGGGTCAGGTAAGTATAAAAGGGGCGAGTGAAATTTACCAATACCACCGTCATGTTTACAAAAAAGGATCTGAAATGTATATTGCAAATGTCTTATCAAGAGCAGCATTACCTCGCAAAACAATGGACAAGGACACCCCAGATTATGAGATTTTCTTGATGCAATCAGAGGATGCATTTTCTAAAGAACTGGAAGAGATAAACTTTGCACAATATCTAAGAGTGTCTGATTTGCGCCTACAACAAATTCAGAAGTTCACAGAACAAGATGAAGTATTGCAAGTAGAGTTGAGCGAACACCTGGATGTTCGGGTTCGACGAGTTCGGCCGAACTTTCGAAAAATGTTCGGGTTCGGGATCCGAACTCGACCCGAACTTCATCCCGAACCCGAACCCCATAGAAGTCAATGGGGACCCGAACTTTTGGGCACTAAAAAGGCTGTAAAACACACCCGGAAAGGGCTAGAGGGCTGCAAAAGGCAGCAAAATGTAGTTAAATCCCCTGAAAACAAATGTAGATAGGGAAATGATGAGTTAACATAAAATAAATAAAAATTAAACAATATTAATTGGAGTGAGGTCCCATAGCACAGAATCAGGCTTCAAGTCACCCACCAATGGAGAAGGTCACTTACTATTATTTTGACCACAGCACCCAGACAAAGGAGAGAGGTCCCACAGCAGAGAACCAGGCATCATATCACCCACCACAGGAGTAGGCCACCATTTAGTTACTTTGACCCCTACACCCAGACGGAGGAGAGAGGTTACACAGCAGAGAATCAGGCATTTAGATCACCCACCACAGGAGTAGGCCACCATTGAATCAGACCCCGGCAACCATGTCAGATGGCACAAGCATAAGCTTTATATCAATCAGCACAGGAGAAGGCGACTTTGACAGACTTTGACCCCTACACCCGGACGGAGGAGAGAGGTTTCAAAGCAGAGAATCAGGCATTTAGATCACCCACCACAGGAGTAGGCCCCAATTTAATGGGACCCCGGCAACCATGTCAGATGGCACAACCATCAGCTTCATATCAATCAGCACAGGAGAAGGCGACTTTGAAAGACTTTGACCCCTACACCCAGACGGAGGAGAGAGGTTTCACAGCAGAGAATCAGGCATTTAGATCACCCACCACAGGAGTAGGCCCCCATTGAATCAGACCCTGGCAACCATGTCAGATGGCACAACCATCAGCTTTATATCAATCAGCACAGGAGAAGGCGACTTTGAAAGACTTTGACCCCTACACCCAGATGGAGGAGAGAGGTTTCACAGCAGAGAATCAGGCATCATATCAACCACCACAGGAGAAGCCACCATTTAGTTACTTTGACCCCTGCACCCAGGAAGAGGAGAGAGGCACCACAGCACATATTCTGGCATCATATCAGCCACCACAGGAGAAGCCACCATTGAGTTACTTTGACCCCCGCACCCATGAAGAGGAGAGAGGCACCACAGCACATATTCTGGCATCATATCAGCCACCACAGGAGAAGCCACCATTGAGTTACTTTGACCCCCGCACCCAGGAAGAGGAGAGAGGCACCACAGCACATATTCTGGCATCATATCAGCCACCACAGGAGAAGCCACCATTGAGTTACTTTGACCCCTGCACCCAGGAAGAGGAGAGAGGCCCCACAGCACATATTCTGGCATCATACTAACCACCACAGGAGAAGCCACCATTGAGTTACTTTGACCCCTGCACCCAGGAAGAGGAGAGAGGCCCCACAGCACATATTCTGGCATCATATCAGCCACCACAGGAGAAGCCACCATTGAGTTACTTTGACCCCCGCACCCAGGAAGAGGAGAGAGGCACCACAGCACATATTCTGGCATCATATCAGCCACCACAGGAGAAGCCACCATTGAGTTACTTTGACCCCCGCACCCAGGAAGAGGAGAGAGGCACCACAGCACATATTCTGGCATCATATCAGCCACCACAGGAGAAGCCACCATTGAGTTACTTTGACCCCCGCACCCAGGAAGAGGAGAGAGGCACCACAGCACATATTCAGGCATCATATCACACACCACAGGAGAAGGCCTCTTTCAGTGATTTAGGCCTTTGGACCCAGACAGAGGAGAGAGGCACCACAGCACATATTCTGGCATCATATCAGCCACCACAGGAGAAGCCACCATTGAGTTACTTTGACCCCTGCACCCAGGAAGAGGAGAGAGGCCCCACAGCACATATTCTGGCATCATATCAGCCACCACAGGAGAAGCCACCATTGAGTTACTTTGACCCCTGCACCCAGGAAGAGGAGAGAGGCCCCACAGCACATATTCTGGCATCATACTAACCACCACAGGAGAAGCCACCATTGAGTTACTTTGACCCCTGCACCCAGGAAGAGGAGAGAGGCCCCACAGCACATATTCTGGCATCATATCAGCCACCACAGGAGAAGCCACCATTGAGTTACTTTGACCCCCGCACCCAGGAAGAGGAGAGAGGCACCACAGCACATATTCTGGCATCATATCAGCCACCACAGGAGAAGCCACCATTGAGTTACTTTGACCCCTGCACCCAGGAAGAGGAGAGAGGCCCCACAGCACATATTCTGGCATCATACTAACCACCACAGGAGAAGCCACCATTGAGTTACTTTGACCCCTGCACCCAGGAAGAGGAGAGAGGCCCCACAGCACATATTCTGGCATCATATCAGCCACCACAGGAGAAGCCACCATTGAGTTACTTTGACCCCCGCACCCAGGAAGAGGAGAGAGGCACCACAGCACATATTCTGGCATCATATCAGCCACCACAGGAGAAGCCACCATTGAGTTACTTTGACCCCCGCACCCAGGAAGAGGAGAGAGGCACCACAGCACATATTCATGCATCATATCACACACCACAGGAGAAGGCCTCTTTCAGTGATTTAGGCCTTTGGACCCAGACAGAGGAGAGAGGCACCACAGCACATATTCTGGCATCATATCAGCCACCACAGGAGAAGCCACCATTGAGTTACTTTGACCCCTGCACCCAGGAAGAGGAGAGAGGCCCCACAGCACATATTCTGGCATCATATCAGCCACCACAGGAGAAGCCACCATTTAGTTACTTTGACCCCTGCACCCAGGAAGAGGAGAGAGGCACCACAGCACATATTCTGGCATCATATCAGCCACCACAGGAGAAGCCACCATTTAGTTACTTTGACCCCTGCACCCAGGAAGAGGAGAGAGGCACCACAGCACATATTCTGGCATCATATCAGCCACCACAGGAGAAGCCACCATTGAGTTACTTTGACCCCTGCACCCAGGAAGAGGAGAGAGGCCCCACAGCACATATTCTGGCATCATATCAACCACCACAGGAGTAGGCCACAATTTAGTTTATTTGACCCCTGCACCCAGGAAGAGGAGAGAGGCCCCACAGCACATATTCTGGCATCATATCACACACCACAGGAGAAGGCCTCTTTCAGTGATTTAGGCCTTTGGACCCAGACAGAGGAGAGAGGTCAGAGATTAGCTTCATATCCCCCAGCACAGCAGAAGACCGCTTTATTTGACTTAGGCCTCAGCACCCAGACAGAAGACAGAGGTAGCATGGCAGAGGTTATGGCTTCATGTCACCGTTAGTTTAACCGGCCACTTTCATCTGGTTAGGCCCCGGCGCCCAGACAGAGAAGAGTTTCATTCAACTGTGGGTTTCATAAAATTTGTATCAAATAAAGAAGTGGCCCGTAGCACAACAAGACATGTTTTAGGCAGTTAATAAGGACTACTCTGCACAAGGGAGGGAGAGGTCCTGTGGGATCCATGCCTGGTTCATCTTTATGAAGGTCAGCTTGTCCACGTTGGCTGTGGACAGGCGGCTGCGCTTGTCAGTAATGACGCCCCCTGCCGTGCTGAATACGCGTTCAGATAAAACGCTGGCCGCCGGGCAGGAAAGCACCTCCAAGGCATAACATGCTAACTCTGGCCACGTGGACAATTTCGAAACCCAGTAGTTGAATGGGGCCGAACCATCCGTCAGGATGTGGAGGGGTGTGCAGACATACTGTTCAACCATGTTAGTGAAATGCTGCCTCCTGCTAACACGTTCCGTATCAGGTGTCGGTGCAGATAGCTGTGGCGTGGAGACAAAACTTTTCCACATTTCTGCCATGCTAACCCTGCCCTCAGATGAGCTGGCCGTGACACAGCTGCGTTGGCGACCTCTTGCCACTCCTCTGCCTTCACCTTCCACCTGTTCCCCTGTGACATGTGGGAATGCTCTCAAGAGCGCCTCTATCAGCGTGCGCTTGTACTCGCGCATCTTACGGTCGCGCTCCAGTTCAGGAATTAAAGTGGGCACATTGTCTTTATACCGGGGATCCAGCAGGGTGGCCACCCAGTAGTCTGCACACGTTAAAACGTGGGCAACTCTGCTGTCGTTGCGCAGGCATTGGAGCATATATTCGCTCATGTGGGCCAGGCTACCCATGGGTAAGGACAAGCTGTCCTCTGTGGGAGGCGTATCGTCATCGTCCACCGTATCCCCCCAGCCACGCACCAGTGATGGGCCTGGGCTGCCACCCCGCTGTGAACTTGCGTCATCCTCGTCCCCCTCCACCTCCTCCTCCTCATCCTCCTCGTCCTCCAGTACAGTGCCTTGGCTGGCGACTTGTGAACCTGTCCTCTGCTGCTTAAACAAACCTCCCTCTGAGCCACTTCGAACAGACTGGCCCGAAAGTGTTAGAAACGAGCCCTCATCCTCCTCCTCCTCCTCCACCTGGGCCACCTCCTCTAACATCATTGCCCTAAGTGTTTTCTCAAGGAGACATAGAAGTGGTATTGTAACGCTGATAACAGTGTCATCGCCACTGGCCATGTTGGTGGAGTACTCGAAACAGCGCAGCAGGGCACACAGGTCTCGCATGGAGGCCCAATCATTGGTGGTGAAGTGGTGCTGTTCGGCAGTACGACTGACGCGAGCGTGCTGCAGCTGAAACTCCACTATGGCCTGCTGCTGCTCGCACAGTCTCTCCAGCATGTGCAAGGTGGAGTTCCACCGGGTGGGCACGTCGCATATGAGGCGGTGAGCGGGAAGGCCGAAGTTCCGCTGTAGCGCAGACAGGCGAGCAGCGGCAGGATGTGAACGGCGGAAGCGCGCACAGACGGCCCGCACTTTATGCAGCAGCTCTGACATGTTGGGGTAGTGGTGAATGAACCTCTGCACCACCAAGTTCAGCACATGCGCCAGGCAAGGGATGTGCGTCAAACCGGCTAGTCCCAGAGCTGCCACGAGATTTCGCCCATTATCGCATACCACCAGGCCTGGCTTGAGGCCCACCGGCAGAAACCACTCGTCGGTCTGTTGTTCAATACCCCGCCACAACTCCTTTGCGCTGTGGGGCCTGTCCCCCAAACATATGAGTTTCAGAATGGCCTGCTGACGTTTACCCCGGGCTGTGCTGAAGTTGGTGGTGAAGGTGTGTGGCTGACCGGATGAGCTGGTGGAAGCAGTGGAGGAGGAAGCCGAGTAGGAGGAGGAGGCTACAGGAGGCAGAGAATGATGCCCTGCGATCCTAGGGGGCGGAAGGACGTGCGCCAAGGAACTGTCCGCCGGGGGCCCAGCCGCCACTACATTCATCCAGTGTGCAGTTAGTGAGATATAGCGTCCCTGGCCGTGCTTACTGGTCCACGTATCTGTGGTTAGGTGGACCTTGCCACAAATGGCGTTGCGCAGTGCACACTTGATTTTATCGGACACTTGCATGTGCAGGGAAGGCACGGCTGTCTTGGAGAAGTAGTGGCGGCTGGGAACCACATACTGCGGGACAGCCATGGCCATCAGCTGTTTGAAGCTGTCTGTGTCCACCAGCCGGAATGACAGCATTTCAAAGGCCAGCAGTTTAGAAATGCTGGCGTTCAGGCCAAGGGCTTGAGGGTGACTCGGGGGGAATTTGCGCTTCCTCTCTAAGGTTTGAGATATTGAGAGCTGAACGCTGCTGTGTGATATAGTGGAGACGCTAGTTGACGGTGGCGGTGGTGGTGGTGTCGGTGGCACATCCTCTGTTTGCTGCTCGGCAGGTGGCAACATTCCTCTCGAGGCGGAAGCCGAGGCAGCAGCGGTAGAGGGAGCAGGGGGAGCCTCAGCGAGTGCCTGGTTTTTAAGGTGTGTACCCCACTGCAGTTCATGCTTTGCATGTAGATGCCTGGTCATGCAGGTTGTGCTGAGGTTCAGAACGTTAATGCCTCGCCTCAGGCTCTGATGGCAGAGCGTGCAAGTCACTCGGGTCTTGTCGGTAGGACATTGTTTAAAGAAGTGCCATGCCAGGGAACTCTTTGAAGCTGCCTTTGTGGGGCTGGGTCCCTGTTGGCGATGTCCAGTAGCAGGCGAACTCTGGGGGCGGCGGCTCGTCTGCTTTGGCCCCCTGCTCCCTCTTTGGCTTCGCTGTTGTCTCGGTCTCACCACTACCTCTTCCTCTGAACTGTGAAAGTCATCGCCACGACCTTCAGTCCATGTGGGGTCTAAGACCTCATCGTCCTCTGCATCGTCTTCCACCCAGTCTCCCTCCCTGACCTCCTCCTGTTCAGTCTGCACACTGCAAAAAGACGTGGCAGTGGGCACCTGTGTTTCGTCATCATCAGAGAGTCGGTGACTCTGCTGTGGTGGTATTCCCATGTCCTCTTCATCTGGAGACATAAGTGGTTGTGCGTCAGTGCATGGTATGTCTTCCTCCACTGGGGAAGGGCTAGGTGGACGCCCCTGGGAAACCCTGGAAGCAGAGTCTTCAAACAGAAGAAGAGACTGCTGCATAACTTGTGGCTCAGACCGTTTCCCTGATATGCTTGGGGGTGATGTGACAGACTGATGGGCTTGGTTTTCAGGTGCCACCTGTGCGCTTTCCGCAGAAGACTGGGTGGAAGACCATGTGGTGAACGTGCTGGAAGCACTGTCGGCCACCCAATCGATTAATGCCTGTACCTGCTCAGGCCTTACCATCCTAAGAGCGGCATTGGGCCCCACGAGATATTGCGGTACATTCTGCCGGCTAGTTGAGGGAGTTCGTTCCCTACTGTGTGCGCCTGGGGCCGAACGGCCACGTCTTCTACCAGCAACAGAGGCTCCACGGACACCACCACGACCGCGTCCTCGTCCCTTAATAGTATTTTTCTTCATTGTTGCGATTCAACTCGCACCACAATGAAATATATTATTTTTTATAAGCAAAATCCCCTCACTGGAATACTTTCAGTCTTTTGACTGTATGGGTTACAGATGGAATGACTGTTATATGTGAGTACCGCTTTCTTTGACAGATTCTAGTATGGGTACATATATGTTTTCCCAACCCCAGCACATTAGTTTGCTAATTCCAGATGTAGGAAACGCAGGCCTAACTGTATCTAGTATATTGAACGCCAGATAAACTAACTTGGCCTTTTTTAAATAAAAAAAAAAATCCCTCACTGGAATACTTTCAGTCTTTTGACTGTATGGATTACAGATGGAATGACTGTTATATGTGAGTACCGCTTTCTTTGACAGATTCTAGTATGGGTACATATATGTTTTCCCAACCCCAGCACATTAGTTTGCTAATTCCAGATGTATGAAACGCAGGCCTAACTGTATCTAGTATATTGAACGCCAGATAAACTAACTTGGCCTTTTTTAAATAAAAAAAAAATTCCCTCACTGGAATACTTTCAGTCTTTTGACTGTATGGATTACAGATGGAATGACTGTTATATGTGAGTACCGCTTTCTTTGACAGATTCTAGTATGGGTACATATATGTTTTCTCAACCCCAGCACATTAGTTTGCTAATTCCAGATGTATGAAACGCAGGCCTAACTGTATCTAGTATATTGAGCGCCAGATAAACTAACTTGGCCTTTTTTAAATAAAAAAAAAATTCCCTCACTGGAATACTTTCAGTCTTTTGACTGTATGGATTACAGATGGAATGACTGTTATATGTGAGTACCGCTTTCTTTGACAGATTCTAGTATGGGTACATATATGTTTTCCCAACCCCAGCACATTAGTTTGCTAATTCCAGATGTATGAAACGCAGGCCTAACTGTATCTAGTATATTGAACGCCAGATAAACTAACTTGGCCTTTTTTAAATAAAAAAAATCCCCTCACTGGAATACTTTCAGTCTTTTGACTGTATGGATTACAGATGGAATGACTGTTATATGTGAGTACCGCTTTCTTTGACAGATTCTAGTATGGGTACATATATGTTTTCCCAACCCCAGCACATTAGTTTGCTAATTCCAGATGTATGAAACGCAGGCCTAACTGTATCTAGTATATTGAACGCCAGATAAACTAACTTGGCCTTTTTTAAATAAAAAAAAAATTCCCTCACTGGAATACTTTCAGTCTTTTGACTGTATGGATTACAGATGGAATGACTGTTATATGTGAGTACCGCTTTCTTTGACAGATTCTAGTATGGGTACATATATGTTTTCCCAACCCCAGCACATTAGTTTGCTAATTCCAGATGTATGAAACACAGGCCTAACTGTATCTAGTATATTGAACGTCAGATAAACTAACTTGGCCTTTTTTAAATAAAAAAAATTCCCTCACTGGAATACTTTCAGTCTTTTGACTGTATGGATTACAGATGGAATGACTGTTATATGTGAGTACCGCTTTCTTTGACAGATTCTAGTATGGGTACATATATGTTTTCCCAACCCCAGCACATTAGTTTGCTAATTCCAGATGTATGAAACGCAGGCCTAACTGTATCTAGTATATTGAACGCCAGATAAACTAACTTGGCCTTTTTTAAATAAAAAAAATTCCCTCACTGGAATACTTTCAGTCTTTTGACTGTATGGATTACAGATGGAATGACTGTTATATGTGAGTACCGCTTTCTTTGACAGATTCTAGTATGGGTACATATATGTTTTCCCAACCCCAGCACATTAGTTTGCTAATTCCAGATGTATGAAACGCAGGCCTAACTGTATCTAGTATATTGAACGCCAGATAAACTAACTTGGCCTTTTTTAAATAAAAAAAATCCCCTCACTGGAATACTTTCAGTCTTTTGACTGTATGGATTACAGATGGAATGACTGTTATATGTGCGTACCGCTTTCTTTGACAGATTCTAGTATGGGTACATATATGTTTTCCCAACCCCAGCACATTAGTTTGCTAATTTCAGATGTATGAAACGCAGGCCTAACTGTATCTAGTATATTGAACGCCAGATAAACTAACTTGGCCTTTTTTAAATAAAAAAAAAATTCCCTCGCTGGAATACTTTATGGCTTTTCACTGTATGGATTACAGGTGGACTGGTATTAGTAGGGGTGACACAAGCACACCCAAGTCCCTGATGTAGGATTTCTATGGCACAGACCACTATTACAAGTGATTAATGGACGTTGGGAGAGATTGTGCTGCAGCACTAGTCCCAAGATGGCCGCCGCCTATCAGCCCAGTAACATGTGCCACAAAATGGTCTGCACAACCTTTAAAAAAAATAGCCTTGGACTGTGCTGCTAAATCGCTATTGGTCTGAATCCCAGGTGTAGATGTCTGACTTGTTTGGAGCTTTGGAATGCACACTGTGGCAGCTTCTGCTGCAGCACTACAAGTCGCAAAATGGCGGCCGGCGGTCAGCCCAGGTACATGTGGATGGAAAAATCACTCTGGCCACTCTAAAAATAGCCAATCCCTATCAAAAAAGCAGCTCAGCTGCAGTTGTTCAGATGAATCACAGGTGGAGGAGAGAAATTTGCTTCCAGTTATTCAATTATCCCTGCCTATTCTCACCCTAGCATCAGCTGCGTCTATCCCTGTTCTATTCACATCGGGAGTGAGCACGTCCCGACGTGCGCACAAGCTTATAAAGAGGCTGAGTCACATGCTGCACTTGGCCAATCACAGCCTTGCCAATAGTAGGCATGGCTGCGATGGCATCTTAGGGCAAGTAGTATGATGCATGTTGATTGGCTGCTTTGCAGCCTTTCAAAATGCGCCAAAATACATGCCGAACGACGAACCCGAACCCAAACTTTTACGAAAAAGTTCGGGTTCGGGTCCGTGTCACGAACACCCCAAAATTCGGTACGGACCCGAACTATGCTCGAACTGTTCGCTCAACACTAATTGCAAGCATTAAAAATGACTGTTCTTACAGGATGGCCAGACCAGAAAGAAAAAATACAGATTTGTATCAGGGACTACTGGGGCTTTAGATATGAGATAAGCATACAAAATGGAATTCTGTATAAAGGACACAGGGTCATCATACTAAAAAATATTGACCTAGAAATGATAGCGAGGACTCATTCTAGCCACTTAGGAATAGAAGCATGCCTTCGCAAGGCCAAGGATGTCATCTTTCGGCCACACATGAGCCCAGAGATTAGAAGCAATAAAGAACTGTAATACTTGCAATGAGTATATGCGTAAACAAACAAAAGAACCTCTGATGACTTATTTTCCTTAACAGGACAGGAAGAGGAAGAACCTCCAAGCTAAGACCAGCAGCAGCCCAGCTCAACTCTAATATGATAATATGACTTTGGATTGGAGAATAGACATGTCGGTCTCCCAAATTACGTTGCAGATAATTATTATAATGTAATTTTATGTTTATGTTATATGTGTTAGGATAAGCTTTTTTTTTTACTGTATACAATACATACATAGGGAGAAATGTGGTTCCTTGAGTTGTGCATAACCTGCTACAGAAATTATGTTGGATAATTAAATCCTCTATGCATAATGACCATACTTCTAAAAGTATGTTAATTTACATATTATCATAGAGAAATAAAGATGACACCGATTTTACCTAGAGACAGAAATGTGGATGTTTATTAATTCAAGTGTCCTGGCACCATATCTTTTAATTTTAGTTCATAGGTATGGTGTCAGAACTAAGGGTACTTTTAGACTAGCGTTGTTAGAATCTGGCAGGCAGTTCTGGCAACGTATACAAACGGAAAGCTCTTTTTTCCGGATCAGTTAGACGGATCCGGTGAAATACAGGATCCGTCTCATCTGGTATCATCTGGAATAACGGATCCGGTATTTAAATTTTTTTCAAAGATCAAAAGAGAAACCTGCTCCTCCTATATCCCGGTGCAGACCGGAAAACCGGATCCGGTGATGTGGCAATTTCCGGAACACTTGGTACCGGATCCGGCATTAATATATCTTTATGGAAATGAATGCCGGATCCGGCAAGTGCGGTATTGTTTTGGGATTTTGTCCGGAAAAAATACCGCAGCATTCTGCAGTATTTTGTCTGGTCAAATACCGTACAAGGGATGGAACGGAAGACATCCTGATGCATACTGAACGGATTGCTTTTCATTCAGAATGCATTAGGACAAAACTGATGTGTTTTTGTCCGGTATTGAGACCCTTTACCAGATTTCAGTACCGGAAAAGAATAACGCTAGTGTGAAAGTACCCTAAAAGTAAGTCTAGCACATGCATAATGTAACAGAATCAAGCCTTGCACACAGATGAAATAACGTGCCAAAGCTCAATGTACAGATACGTTATCAAAACCAAGCTCAATGCAACTACAGTAACTGTATCCGTTATGTAAATATGGTACCAGAACCAACCTTACTGCATAGATACAGCAACAGAACCAAACTTACTGTATACATTTGGTAACAGAGCCAAGTATACTACATAGATACAGTAACAGAACAAAGCTTAGTACATAAATACAATAACAGAAACAAGCTTTCTACATAAATGCAATACCAGAACCAAACTTACTGGATAGATATGGTACCAGAACCAAGCCACGGTGGTGAAGGGGGGTATTTTCAACACAATATGTATATATGATATTTATATCTTCCCAATGCAGGCTTAGTAAAATGGTGAATCTCATTAATCTCCCTTAAGCAACCAATACATAGCACACATTTATTTTTATTAAATCAGTTTAAAAAAAAGAAAATTGACACTGGATTGGATAGCATGGGCAACAAAAAGATTTTCTTTTATACAGTTGTGATAAATAAGGCAAACATATGCTGTTGTTAAGTACAGAGGAGAAGACTCCCTGAAAATATAGAGGTGCAAGTGCAGTAGCTCTGACTTACTGGAATCTGGAAGGTTTGGGATTATAATGTAATGTTTTTGACATACTGTGCACTGTGACGCTAGCAGATGTTCTCCCTCTTGATAGGAGTGGGTTGGTATGACTTCCTGTCAGGAGGGAGAGTTACTTTGGTAAGCCTGGATGGAGGAAGCACATCCATCTGCTACCGCTCCAAGGGTCTTAGGAACTAGAGATCCAGCTCATCTGTGAGGACTACTACTCCAGGGAGACTGCAGGCTTCCAGACCATAGAAGTTCTGCAAGTTACAGGGTTTACAGTCAGCACAACAGCTATACAGATTCTGCTGCAGGTGAGAGGAAACATGTTAAGACACCCATCACCACAGTTCAGGACATGCATATGCAAAAGCATGCATATCATAAGTGGACACATATAACCACAAGTGCCAGCTTATTGCTGTTAGCAAGAGAATTAGAAGAAAGATATTTTTGCCAGCTACTATACTCGTTTGTCACCATACCTGTCACGGCTGTATGTGAGGAACAATAGTATACACAGTAAAAGAGCTACTGACCGGACCCAAACTAGGGAGGATAAAGGGTGACCCCTGTCAGACCCTCAAAGCTCTCCCTATTCTGCTAAAGCACATGCCCGGATCCAAATGGCGGAACGAGGCATGCCCACGTGCCTAAGACTGATGACCACTGTAACCCCTACAATAGTGGAAGGGGCACGGCCACCGGTGCCCTATTCAGTATATGGAGGGAACCGTGGCCACCTCAGATCCAGTCAGAAAATAATCAGGTACACAACAATGTCTGTACACTTAGCTGAAGGTGTTGCAGCCGCAGAGAAGACGGATCCAAGGACAGCTGGCAATATCCGGAGTGCTTGCTGCAGCAGAACACAGGTCCAGTGAACTAATAGCTACAAGTGAAGATACTAAAGCAAGAGCTACAACTGAAATGAGAACTATAATCCACGCCCTACAATAGGAGGAGGGGTGATATAAAGAGAGGGAAATCAAACGCATGAGGAACAGCTGGGAGGAAGGAAACCAAAAGTAAACAGAGCAGTGAGAACTCCTCCCAGCTCTAGTAGTGACATCATCACAGGGGTGGAGAAACAGAGCTGTGAGAACGTCCCAAAGCTCTGGTAGTGACAGTACCCCCCCCCCCTCTACGGGTGGACTCCGGACACCCAGGACCCACCTTCTCAGGATGAGCCCTATGAAATGCCCTGATGAGGCGAGTGGCTTTAATGTCCGACACCGGAACCCACATCCTCTCCTCAGGACCATAACCCTTCCAATGAACGAGGTACTGAAGAGAACCGCGGACAATGCGAGAGTCCACAAATCTGGAAACCTCAAACTCCAGATTGCCATCAACCAAAATCGGAGGAGGAGGCAAAGAGGAGGGTACCGTGGGCTGGACATATGGTTTTAAGAGAGATCTGTGAAATACATTATGTATCTTCCAAACCCGTGGAAGATCAAGACGGAAGGCAACAGGATTGATGACTGACAAGATTTTATAAGGCCCAATAAACTTGGGACCCAATTTCCAGGAGGGAACCTTCAGTTTAATATTTCTTGTAGACAACCACACCAGATCACCCACATTCAGGTCCGGACCAGGCACACGTCTCTTATCAGCCACACGCCTATACCTCTCACTCATCTTTTTAAGATTACTCTGAATCTTTTGCCAAATGGTAGACAAAGACGAGGAAAATCTCTCCTCCTCAGGTAAACCAGAAAGAGCCCCTCCCGAGAATGTCCCAAACTGCGGATGGAACCCATATGCACCAAAGAATGGTGACTTATCAGAAGATTCCTGACGACGGTTGTTCAGAGCAAACTCAGCAAGAGGGAGAAATGAACACCAATCCTCCTGGTTCTCTGCCACAAAACAGCGCAAATATGTCTCCAGATTCTGATTGAGGGGCTCAGTCTGACCATTCGACTGCGGGTGAAAAGCAGAAGAGAAGGACAGCCGAACCCCCAGGCGAGAACAGAAAGCCTTCCAGAACCTGGACACAAACTGCGTGCCTCTATCGGAAACAATATCAGAGGGAATGCCGTGCAATTTAACAATATGGTCGACAAAAGCTTGCGCCAACGTTTTAGCATTGGGTAAACCAGGGAAAGGTACGAAATGAGCCATCTTGCTAAAACGGTTCACCACCACCAGGATCACCGACTTCCCTGAGGAACGAGGAAGATCCGTGATAAAGTCCATGGACAGGTGTGTCCAAGGACGGGAAGGTATGGGTAACGGGAGAAGGGAACCTGAAGGCCGTGAACGAGGGACCTTAGCGCGAGCGCACGTCTCACAAGCAGCCACAAAACCCTCCACCGACTTACGAAGAGCCGGCCACCAAAATCTCCGAGCAACGAGATCTACCGTGGCTCTACTCCTGGGGTGACCAGCAAGAACCGTATCATGATGCTCCTTAAAGAGTTTGTGACGTAGCTCAGGAGGCACGAACAACTTCCCAGAAGGACAACGGGCAGGTGCCTCAGTCTGGGCAGCCTGGACCTCGGCCTCCAAATCGGAATATAGAGCAGAAACAACTACCCCCTCCGCCAAAATGGGACCCGGGTCCTCGGAGTTTCCTCCTCCCGGAAAACAGCGAGAGAGAGCATCAGCCTTCACATTTTTTATCCCAGGTCGGAATGTAACAACAAAATTGAATCTGGAGAAGAACAGAGACCATCTGGCCTGTTTCGGATTCATACGCCTGGCCGACTCCAAGTATGCCAGATTCTTATGGTCGGTAAAAACGGTGATAGGGTGCCTGGCTTCCTCCAACCAATGGCGCCATTCCTCGAAAGCCAACTTGATGGCCAACAACTCCCTATCTCCCACATCATAGTTTCTCTCTGCCGGGGAGAGTTTTTTAGAGAAAAAGGCACAGGGTCGCCATTTGGCAGGAGAAGGGCCCTGGGACAAAACCGCACCCACACCCACCTCGGAAGCATCCACCTCAACAATAAAAGGTAAGGAAACATCGGGATGCACCAAGACGGGAGCAGACGCAAAACTCTCTTTAATCTTAGAAAAGGCTGCAAGCGCCTCCTCCGACCAAGAGGAAAAATCCGCCCCCTTTTTTGTCATGTCAGTAAGGGGTTTGACAACAGAGGAATAATTCAAAATGAACTTTCTGTAATAGTTCGCAAAACCCAGAAAGCGCATCAATGCATTCTGATTCTCAGGAAGCTTCCACTCAAGTACAGCACGGACCTTCTCCGGATCCATGCGAAAACCAGAAGCAGAGAGGAGAAAACCCAGAAATTGAATCTCCGATACCATAAAAAGACATTTCTCCAGCTTGGCGTACAATTTATTTTCCCGCAGAATCTGCAGAATCTGCAGAACCTGAAAAAGATGATCCTGATGGGTCTGAACATCAGGGGAAAAAATCAAAATATCATCAAGATACACCAATACAAATTTCCCCATTAAATGGTAGAAAATACTATTAACAAAATGCTGAAAGACGGCCGGAGCATTCATCTGGCCGAAAGGCATAACGAGATTCTCGAAATGCCCGTTAGGGGTATTAAAGGCCGTTTTCCATTCATCCCCCTCTCTGACCCTGACCAGGTTGTACGCGCCTCTCAAATCCAATTTGGAAAACACCTTGGCCCCAACAATTTGGTTGAAGAGGTCCGGGATCAGAGGAAGGGGATAGGGATCGCGAATCGTGATACGGTTCAGCTCCCTAAAATCTAGGCAAGGTCTCAGAGAGCCATCTTTTTTTTTAACAAAAAAAAAACCCACTGCCACAGGTGACTTTGAGGGACGAATATGCCCCTTCTCGAGACTCTCGGAGATATAAGTTCGCATTGCGATTCTTTCCGGTTGTGAGAGATTGTAGAGGCGTGCTTTTGGCAGCTTGGCGCCGGGAATGAGGTTAATGGGACAGTCAAACTCCCGGTGAGGAGGTAGCTCCTGAACACCGCTCTCGGAAAACACGTCCGAGAAATCAGAGAGAAATGATGGCACAGTTTTAGTAGACAACTCTGCAAAAGTCGCTGTGAGACAATTCTCTCTACAAAAGTCACTCCACTCATTTATTTGCCTTCCTTGCCAATCAATAGTGGGGTTATGTCTAGTGAGCCAGGGTAACCCCAAAACTAGAGGAGAAGGCAATCCGTTAAGGACAAAACAAGATATATCCTCCACATGAGTGTCACCTACAGCTAGCCGGATATTGTGAACAATGCCCTTCAGAGATCTCTGTGAGAGTGGAGCAGAGTCAATAGAAAAAACAGGTATATCCTTTTCTAATGTGCAAACCTGAAAACCATGCATGGCTACAAATTGAGTGTCAATAAGATTGACGGCCGCTCCACTATCGACAAAAATCTCACAAGAAATGACTTTGCTCTCTAGCGCCACCCTGGCAGACAGGAGAAAACGGGAACTGCAGGTCAGAGGAAAAGCATCAATTCCTACATCAACTTTGCCCAAAGTAGCAGATGAAGCAGAATTTGATGATTTACCTTTTGAGGTTTTTCTCTTATTATCGCTCTTAGTACAGTTCAAGAATCTCCTAGAGGGAAAAGCATTTGCCAAATGACCTATGCCCCCACAACAAAAACACACCATACTCTAAGGACTAAATCCTCTTTTATCAGGGGCAAGTCGACCTAGCTGCATGGGCTCCTCCTCAGAGGGGAGCGAGACAGGATGAGGCCCCTGCACACTGAATGAGTCCGCACCACTGCCCCTAGACTGACAATGGCTGGACAGAGAGGTCTCGTTTCTTTCTCTTAGACGCCTCTTTCAATCTCTCTGAGAGACCATGACAGAACTGACTCCGGAGTGCAGCATCATTCCAACCCGAATCAGCTGCCCATCTCCGAAATTCAGAACAATAAAGCTCCGCAGACAGTTTGTTCTGGCATAAAACACGTAAGTTAGATTCGGCCAGAGCAACACGATCCGGGTCATCATAAATCTGCCCCAGGGCCACAAAAAATCTTTCCACGGATCGAAGGGAGGGATCCCCTGATGGCAGCGAAAAAGCCCTAGTCTGAGCATTACCCCTGAGCAGGGAGATGACAATCCTCACCCTCTGCTCCTCCTTACCAGAGGAGTGGGGACACAAGCAAAAATGGAGTTTTCATGCCTCTCTGAAGCGAACAAAATTCTCACTGCCCCCGGAGAACGTTTCCGGAAGTGAGACCTTTGGCTCGCAACAGACTCCATGAGCCAGAGCAGAGCCCAATGCTTGAAGCTGAGTCATAGATTGACGGAGATCCGCTACTTCCAAAGAAAGACCCTGCATGCGGTCAACCAGGCAAGAAAGCGGATCCATGTCAAAAAAGGACGGTTTTGGTGGATTATAATGTCACGGCTGTATGTGAGCAACAATAGTATACACAGTAAAAGAGCTACTGACCGGACCTAAACTAGGGAGGATAAAGGGTGACCCCTGTCAGACCCTCAAAGCTCTCCCTATTCTGCTAAAGCACATGCCCGGATCCAAATGGCGGAACGAGGCATGCCCACGTGCCTAAGACTGATGACCACTGTAACCCCTACAATAGTGGAAGGGGCACGGCCACCGGTGCCCTATTCAGTATATGGAGGGAACCGTGGCCACCTCAGATCCAGTCAGAAAATAATCAGGTACACAACAATGTCTGTACACTTAGCTGAAGGTGTTGCAGCCGCAGAGAAGACGGATCCAAGGACAGCTGGCAATATCCGGAGTGCTTGCTGCAGCAGAACACAGGTCCAGTGAACTGATAGCTACAAGTGAAGATACTAAAGCAAGAGCTACAACTGAAATGAGAACTATAATCCACGCCCTACAATAGGAGGAGGGGTGATATAAAGAGAGGGAAATCAAATGCATGAGGAACAGCTGGGAGGAAGGAAACCAAAAGTAAACAGAGCAGTGAGAACTCCTCCCAGCTCTAGTAGTGACATCATCACAGGGGTGGAGAAACAGAGCTGTGAGAACGTCCGAAAGCTCTGGTAGTGACAATACCGCATCAACTGGGACTAAGATTGCACTTTGTACAAACAACTGCTATATATACTACAAATTATCTTTTGCATTTAGTAAAAGGAAACATTCTTTTACTTTTGGCCTGATTCCTTGCACCATCTGTTCACTGCATCATTCCCCAGGTAGCGACAGCCTGAGAGAGTACACTGTGACACAATATCTCACTAGGGCCACTACTTCTCCCAGCCTCTGCACTGGCTCCCCAGGGGCTTGCTGCACAAGATTGAGTGGATATTGCAGGCTTCTTAAGGTAGAAAAGGCCACTAGCCATCACCATGTTGATTTGCCACGTTTTTGTAGGCTATTGTGTGACCAAAAACATTTGTGCACCTTGCCTTCAACTTAAAGTTGTGCAACTATTTTAAGCTGTGACTTGGCTGTAAAAACAAAGGCAAATTGCAGAAAAGTTGTATGCAACTCACAGTCACGTCCAACTTGCTTTGCGGATGGTTTCACATGTACAGTGTTTTTTTAAGCTGCAGTTCTTGTGCTAGTTTTTCATGCATTTTTTGAGCCAAAGCCAGAAATGGATTTTAAAAGCATGTGAAATATAAAGGAAAGACTTCTCCTTCCTGCTTGCAATTGCTGCCAGATTCCCTGATAAAATAGAACTCATCACTGGGGGTCTCAGCAGCAGGACGCCCTGTGACCACTCAGGGGAACAAAAAGGGATTGTCAAAAGAGGAAAATTCCTTTAAGCAAAATGTATTTTAGACAAAGGGAATCTTAATTTCACATTTTTAAGTAATTACTACTGTACCTAAGTAACTCTCCCATTACGATTAATTACTGTTCATAACTGCCCATCATGGGCAAAGATGCATAAGAAGCAGGGGCGTAGCTAAAGGCTCATGGGCCCTGGTGCAAGAGTTCAGCTTGGGCCCCCTTCTTTTAGTGCTTTGTGGCCAGGGGCCGGGAAGCACATAGCCTCCATGCTTCCTGAGGCAAGAATTGAAACGGCACCCCCCCATGCCAAAGTCTTGACCTAACCCCTTCCCTCCAGCCAGAGGTGTAACTTGACCTACATGCACTTTCTATAATAACGCTGTCTTCTTATGCATCACAAGGGTCTTTGGGGCCCCTCAGGTTCCTGGGCCCGGTAACAACTGTTACCTCGGCATCCCCTATAGCTACGCCTCTGATAAAAAGCAGGAGTGGGGGAAGAACCATCCCAACTACATTGTCACAGCAGGGCTCTGCAGATGTCACTAGATTGCAGCAGGGCACTGACCAATGCACAGCTCCATATTGATGGGGCATATCTTAGAAATTTTAGCAGACAACACCTTACCAGTGGGTACACAGTTTGTGCTGAAGGATTCTGCTTGCTGGAGGTCACTATTAGAATGTGGTGAGTAGTTAAAGCATTGTTGGTGGTGGGAGTCCACAGTGTAGTTCACACAACAATTAACTTGCCCATTATTGTCGCAGTTTGGCGTGTTTCCTATGATTGTGTGATTTATGTCGAATGTATGTGTAATGTGTGTCCAATATGTGTTCTGTGATTGATGCATGTGCCGGATACATTTGATGTGTGCACAATGAGTATTTGTTATATGATGTGTCACTAAAGGGGGGGTTGCTATAGATGATTTGTGCTGAATGTGTGTTTAGTGTGTGTCCAATATCTGTTCTGTGATACATGTGCAGGATACATTCAATGTATGAGTGTAATACAATGAGTATTTGTTGTATGATGTGTTACTTAAGGGGGTTTGCAATACATGATTTTTGCTCTACTCCCAGTGATGAGGAGAAGACATCTGGAGCGGTGCAAATACCTTTTAATAGCATTCTAAGACAGGTTGATTTTTAATAGATTCATTGTCACTCTTGATTTGATCCACTTCCAGTAACCAGTATTAGTATCTGAGAGTCCATCTGCTATTTTATTGTAAGGTACATGCTGTGTTTTGAACTGTTCCTGCACATTTTATTCTGGTTAGTAGTCAAAGATTATCTTGGCAACTACAAAGCCCTTCTGGTGGACTTCTGCCTCATTCTGTGAAGATTGTTTTGTATGGCAGATACAGGCTGGTACATTATTAGCTGTTAAACTCTCCAAAGGAATATAATGTATTGTATGCCAGAAAACAAACTAAGTTATATAAATGACCAGTTTAATTATTAAAATCTTATATCACATAATTAGATGAGAGATTACCAATGTCACATCATGCAAGGCGTAAAGGGTCATGTGCCCAATTTGGAGACCCAGAAGTTGCAGGGGGCAGACCCATCAGTCAGTTCGTGTAGGCGTGTGCAAACATACTGCCCTGCCATTTCGCACGTCCCCTTGATGTTCATGATCCAAAGGGATATCTGCTCTATCAACTTTCGATGTTCTTTTCTGCGCCTACCATGTTGATCACGGTTAGCAGCGAATCAGGGTTCTGTGCTGGAGAGGGAGGGTGAGAAAGAGAGACCACATCCAAGGGAGATCAATGGATGAAATTTAATTGTGATCGAGTGGAAATGTGGGAAAATTATTAAAGCAGAAGAATTGAAGGAAAGGAGGGGGCGCGCGGCAATTACCCACTCCCGACTCGGGGAGGAAGTGACGATAAATAACAATACAGGACTCTTAAGATGTCCTGTTATTGGAATGATTAACCCCTTCCCGACCTTTGATGTACTGCTACATCATGGGAATCACTGAGTTCCCGCAATTTGACGTAATAGTACGTCATAGTGATCACTGCAGGGGCCCGGCAGTCCGTGGTAGCCGGGCCCATGCTGTATCCGCCGGCATCGCTGTAAAAGCCGATGCCGGCGGATTAACCACTTCTATGCCGCAGTCCGCGCTGACCGTGACATAGAAGAGGTTTGTGTCAGGTGAACGATCACATCGAGTCCCCGCGCTGCTGTGGTGGGGACCCGATGCGACACAAGGCAGCCCGATGCCATGCATAGGCTTCCCAATGGCTTGCACGGCATCGGGAACTGCCTCAGGCTGGGTCTCCTAGGCAACCTGTTAGTGTATGACTCAGTGTCATACACTAACAGGCAATGCATTACAATACAGATGTATAGTAATGCATTGCAGAGGGGATTAGACCCCCAAAAGTGAATGTCATAAATAAAGTAAAGTAAAAAAAAAGTGTTTTTAATAAAATTAATAAAGTAATAAAATTAATAAAGTAAAAAAAAACACCCCTTTCCCCTTATTTTATAATAAAAAACAGAAAAAACAAACAAAACTCACACATATTAGGTATCTCCGCGTCCGTAATGACAGGCTCTATAAATATATCACATGATCCACCCTGACCGATAAACACCATAAAAAAATAAAAATTAAAAAAGTGTAAAAAAAAGCCTTTTTTGTCATCTTATAGCACAAAAAGTGCAACACCAAGCAATCAAAAAGGCGTATGCCCCCCAAAATTGTATCAATAAAACCATCACCTCATCCTGCAAAAAATGAGCCCCTAACTAAGACAATCGCCCAAAAAATAAAAAAACTATAGCTCTCAGAACATGGACACACTAAAACATCATTTTTTTTGTTTCAAAACTGCTATTATTGTGCTAAAGTGAAATACATAAAAAAATATACATATTAGGTATTGCCACGTCCGTAAAAAACAGCTCTATAAAAATATTACATGACCTAACCACTCAGGTGAACACTGTAAAAAAATAAAAACGGTGTAAAAAAAAAAGCCATTTTTGTCACATTACATCACAGAAATTGCAATAGCAAGTGATCAAAAAGGCGTTTCTACTGTAGGGGTGCATCAGGGGGGCTTCAAATGGGACATAGCATCTAAAAACCAGTTCAGCTAAATTTGCCTTCCAAAAACCATATGGCGTTCCTTTCCTTCTGAGCCTTGCCGTGTGCCCGTACAGCAGTTTACGATCACATGTGGGGTGTTTCTGTAAACCGCAGAATCAGGGTAATAAATATAGAGTTGTATTTGTCTGTTAACCCTTGCTTTGCTACAGGAAAAAATGGATTAAAATGTAAAATCTGCCCAAAAAGTTAAATTCCGAAATTTCATCTCCATTTTCTATCAATTCTTGTGGAACACCTAAAGGGTTAACAAAGTTTGTAAAATCAGTTTTGTATACCTTGAGGGGTGTCGTTTCTAAAATGGTGTCATTTTTGGGTGGTTTCTATTATGTAAGCCTCACAAAGTGACTTCAAACCTGAACTGGTCCTTAAAAAGTTGGTTTTGGAAATTTTTCAAAAAATTTCAAGATTTTCTTCCATAATTTTAAGCCTTCTAACGTCCCCAAAAAATAAAATGTCATTTTCAAAATGATCCAAACATGAAGTAGACATACTGTATGGGGAATGTAAAGTAATTTCTATTTTTGAAGGTATTACTATCTATTATAAAAGTGGAGAAATTGAAATGTGCAAATTTGTAAAGTTTTCAAAATTTTGGGTAAATTTGGTATTTTTTTATGGAAAAAAATGTTTTTTTTTACTTATTTTTACCACTGTCATGAAGTCCAATATGTGACGAGAAAACAATCTCAGAATGGCCTGTATTAGTAAAAGCGTTTTAACGTTATCACCACATAAAGTGACACATGTCAGATTTGCAAAAAATGGCCTGGGCAGGAAGATGAAAACAGACCCGCGGTCGAAGGGGTTAATAAAAAATTATAGGGAATGTCACTGGGGTATTTTGGATTTGGAAACGTTAGAAAGGTGAGGCCCTGCTGCCACTTTGTTGACTCTAGATAACTTCTGCCTGATTGCACGTCCCCATGACGTCCGCGATGCATTTGGATATCTTCTCTATCAACTTTCGATGTTCTTTTCTGAGCCTACCATGTTGACCACGGTTATCGGCGAATCAGGGTTCCACGCTGAAGAGGGAGAATGAGAAAGGGATACCACATCCAAGGGAGGTCAATGGCTGCAATGTGATCGAGCTGAAATGTGGGACAAGTTATTAAAGCAGAAGGATCGAATGAAAGGGCCAATTAAAGACAAATTTTGCAAATTGAATTCCCTGTCAACTATGCAGAGCAGGAGTTTTTCATAGCCAGAAATGGGTTAATGTCACCCACCAATGGAAAAGATGATTTAAAAAAAATTCAGTTATGTGTGCCAGGCTGCCCAGAAGCTGTCCTCTGTGGGAGGTGTATTGTCTGTGTCCTCTGTATCTCCCCAGCCACGCACCAGTGATGTCTATGAGCTGGTTTGGGTGCAACCCTGCTGTGAACACGGTTCCTCCTCCTCCATCTTCTCCTCCTCATCCTCCACCTTGTCATCCTCCAGAACTGTGCCCTGGCTAGACAATTGTGTACCTGGCGTTTGTGGGTGCAGGAACCCACCCTTGGAGCCACTGGTGAATGACTGGACGGAAACCCTATCAAATGAATCCCCCTTCCTCCTCCTCCTCCTGTGCCACATCCTCTTCCATCATCGCCAGCAGCGTTTTTTCAAGGAGGCATAGAAGTTCGATAGTAGTCTGGCCAGCATGTGCAAGGTGGAGTTCCGGGAAGGCCGAAGTTACGCTGCAGCGCTGACAGGCGAGCAGTAGCAGGGTGAGAACGCCGAAAGCGCGCACAGATGGCCTGCACTTTCTGCAGCAGCTCTGACATATCGGGGTCATTTTTAAGGAACCTCTGCACCACCAAATTCGGCACATGCACTAGGCAAGGGATGTGTGTCAAACCGGCTAGTCCCAGAGCTGCTACGAGATTTCGCTCATTATCGCATACCACCAGGCCGGGCTTGAGGCTCATTGTCACCAACCACTCATCGGTCTGTTGTTCAAGGCCCGTCCACAGCTCCTGCGCGGTGTGCGGTTTGTCCCCCAAACAGATAAGTTTTAAAACTGCCTGCTGTCGTTTTTCCCTGGCTGTGCTGAAGTTGGTGGTGAAGGTGTTATGCTAACCAGATGAAGAGGCGGTAGAGGATGAGGAAGCAGAGTAGGAGGAGGAAACAACAGGAGGCAAACTAAAGCGCCCTGCAATCCTCAGTGGTGGAAGGACATGCGCCAAACTGCTATCCATTTGCATTTACCCAGTGTGCTGTTATGTAGATATAACGTCCCTGACCGTGCTTACTGGTCCACGTATTCGTAGTTAGGTGGACCTTGACACAGATGGCGTTGCACAGTGCACACCTGATTTTGCCCCCCACTTGGTTGTGCAGGGAAGGGATGACACGCCTGGAAAAGTAGTGTCGGCTGGGCACGACATACTGTGGGACAGTCACCGCACAGGCCAATCATTTTAAAATGCTGGCTTTCAGGGCCAGGGATTGCAGGTGGGTAGGGGGTACTTCCTCTTCTGCTCCAGTGTTTGAGAGATGGAGAGCTGAACGCTTCTGTCATGACCGCTAGCCCAGCAGCAGTTGTGTCGCACCAGACGGAGGGGAAGGGGGACCCTTATCTACGGATGGGAAATAGAATGGCCACCCCTGACTAACCCTAAGCTGGCACCTGTCTGCCCTGATACCCTAGACGGGGTGTGAACCCGTGCGGCGAGCAGGATGCCTAAACCCTCAGTCGCCCTAACAAGACTGGACTGGGGAAAGGCCGATGGGAGCGCTAGTCACCATCACTCACGTCTAGGAAAACCACAGGGGAAGACAGCAACAAACAAACAACAGCAGAGATAGACTTATCCAGTCACGAGCAGAGAAGGCGATCCCAAACACGACAGTCCACGCCGGACAAGAGCTTCACAGCAACACCATCAAACGATCTCCTTCCAAGGTCAGAGTAGCACTGGAAGTAAGGACTATATCTGGCAATGACTGCAAGTGAAACTGAAACTAAAATAGTAGCTGGGAGTGGCAGACAGGACTCACCTGAGAAGGATGCCTACAAACTCCCAGTCAGGACAAAAAGGTTCACAAGGCAAAACCCAGATGACATACCCTGAACCATGGAGCAAACTCACAAGCTATCGCGAGTAGCAAGTCGCTACGACCTTCTCCTCCCAGACCTGTCTGGATCAGTCACAGTCGTGACAGCTTCCCTGGGACATTGTGGAGATGCTTGGTGACCCAGGTAGTGGTGTTGTTGGCAGATCCTTTGTTTGCAGGGGTGGCAGGTGGCACTGTCACTCCAGAGGTGGATGAAGAGGCCGAGACTGCAGCAGAAGAGGAATCAGGAGGAGACAGAGACCTTTCTTGGTTTTTGAGGTGTCTACTCCACTGCAGCTCATGCTTTGCACTTAGATGCCTGGTCATGCAGGTTGTGCTCAGGTTGAGAACGTTTATGCCTCGCTTCAGGCTCTGATTGCACAGCGTGCAAACCACTCGTGTCTTGTCGTCAGCATATTGTCTGAAGAACTGCCACGCCAGGGAACTTCTTGGAGCTGGCTTTGGTGTGCTCGGTCCCTTGCTGCGGTGGCACTGGAAGTAGGGACTATATCTGGCAATGACTGCAAGTGAAACTGAAACTAAAATAGTAGCTGGGAGTGGCAGACAGGACTCACCTGAGAAGGATGCCTACAAACTCCCAGTCAGGACAAAAAGTTTCACAAGGCAAAACCCAGATGACATACCCTGAACCACGGAGCAAACTCACAAGCTATCGCGAGTAGCAAGTCGCTGCGACCTTCTCCTCCCAGACCTGTCTGGATCAGTCACAGTCGTGACAGTACCCCCCTTTCTACGAGGGGCCCCTGGACCCTCAAGACCAGGCCTCTCCGGATGGGAGCTATGAAAAGCCCGAATGAGTCTGTCCGCTTTTATCTCTGATGCTGGAACCCACATTCTCTCTTCGGAACCATAACCTTTCCAGTGCACCAGGTACTGAAGAGAGCGGCGAACATATTGTGAATCAACAATCTTTTCTACCTGAAACTCAAGACTGCCATCAACAACCACCGGTGGAGGCGGTAGTGGCAATGGTTCAGGAGGTTCTACATATCTCTTAAGCAGAGATCTGTGGAAGACATTATGGATCCTTAGAGTCTGAGGTAGCTCCAGACGAAAAGCCACCGGGTTAATGATCTTAATTACCCTATAAGGACCAATAAATCTCGGACCTGATTTCCACGAGGGAACCTTCAACTTGATATTTCTGGTAGACAACCACACCAAGTCATTCACCCCAAGGTCCGGACCTTCAGAGCGCTTCCTATCAGCCGCACGTTTGTATCTACCACCAATTCTCTTCAAACTTTCTTGCACACTCTGCCACACTGAAGAAAGTGAAGACGCAAATCGTTCCTCCTCGGGAATCCCAGACGGCCCCCCCCTCACTAAACGTACAAAACTGAGGATGGAAACCATACGCACCAAAAAATGGTGACTTATCGGTGGATTCTTGACGACGATTATTAATGGCAAACTCGGCTAACGGTAAATAAGATGACCATTCCTCCTGATTTTCGGAAACAAAGCATCTCAAATATGTCTCTAGGTTTTGATTGGTACGTTCAGTCTGACCGTTGGACTGTGGATGGAAAGATGAAGAAAACGACAGATGAACCCCTAAACGAGAACAAAAAGCTTTCCAAAATTTAGAAACGAATTGGGTACCACGATCCGAAACAATATCGGAAGGGACCCCGTGAAGCTTCACGATGTGGTCAATAAAAACCTGAGCCAGTGTGTTAGCATTAGGCAATGCGGCAAGAGCAATAAAGTGCACCATTTTACTGAATCTGTCAACAACTACAAGAAGAACAGTCTTCCCCGCTGATACTGGTAGATCCGTAATGAAATCCATTGACAGGTGCGTCCAAGGCCTGTTGGGGATGGCCAGAGGTAAAAGACGCCCTGCCGGACGAGTATGATCTACCTTAAAACGAGCACAGGTAGCACATGCAGACACAAAATTCAACACCTCCTGGCGCCATTTAGGCCACCAGAACCGACGAGACACTAACTCAGAGGTTGCCCTACTACCTGGGTGTCCTGCCAGTGTGGAGTTATGGTGTTCTTTTAGTATCTCCAGTCGTAAATTTTCTGGCACAAACAGTTTACTCGAGGGGCAGGAGGCCGGGGCGTCCCCCTGAGCTTCCAACACCCTCCCCTCCAAACCTGAGTGTAATGCAGAGACCACCACCCTCTTTTGCAGAATGGGCTCTGGTACCTCAACATCACCCCCTCCAGGAAAACTTTGAGACAATGCATCCGCCTTAGTATTTTTTGCCCCCGGGCGATAGGTTATTACAAAATTAAACCTAGTAAAAAATAACGACCACCGAGCCTGTCTAGGGGTGAGACGTTTAGCAGACTCCAGATATAGTAAGTTTTTGTGATCAGTAATCACCGTGACGGGATGAACCGCCCCCTCCAAAAAATGACGCCACTCCTCAAAAGCCAACTTAATAGCCAAAAGTTCCCTGTTGCCAATATCATAGTTCCTTTCTGCAGTAGACAATTTCTTCGAAAAGAAAGCACACGGACGCCATTCACCAGGGGACGGGCCCTGAGATAGTACCGCTCCCACCCCCACCTCTGATGCGTCAACCTCTACAATAAAAGGAAGCGAGACATCTGGCTGTACGAGAATAGGGGCCGAGGTGAATCTCTCCTTCAGAGATGCAAAGGCAGTTTTGGCTGCATGTGACCATTTGGAAAAATCGGATCCCTTTCGGGTCATGTCCGTCAGTGGTTTGACCACCAAGGAATAGTTCTTTATAAACTTTCTATAAAAATTAGCAAACCCCAGGAAGCGTTGCAATGCCTTCAGGTTCTCAGGCAGATCCCAGTCTATAATCGCCCGGACTTTCTCTGGATCCATGCGGAAACCTGAATCTGACAACACATACCCCAGAAATGGCAGTTCTTTTACGGCGAACACACATTTTTCTAACTTAGCAAACAATTTGTTGGCCCTTAATATCTGCAGCACTTGTCTCACATGGATCTTATGTGTATCCAGATCCGGGGAATAGACCAGGATGTCATCAAGATATATCACAACAAATCTCCCGATAAGGTGACTAAAAATATCGTTGACAAAATGTTGGAATACTGCAGGCGCATTAGTAAGACCAAATGGCATGACCAGATTTTCATAATGCCCTTCCGGAGTATTAAAAGCCGTCTTCCACTCATCCCCCTCTTTGATGCGAACCAGGTTATAGGCTCCTCTGAGATCCATTTTGGAGAACCATTTAGCACCAGCAACCTGATTAAAGAGGTCGGGAATGAGAGGAAGAGGATAGGGATCTCGGATAGTTATCCGGTTTAATTCCCGGAAATCCAGGCAAGGACATAGGCCCCCATCTTTCTTTTTAACGAAAAAGAACCCTGCAGCCACAGGTGAAGAAGAGGGTCTGATGTGTCCCTTAGCCAAACTCTCCGAAATATAATCTTTCATAGCCTTCCTCTCCGGGCCGGAAAGATTGTATAACCGGGTTTTAGGTAGTTTTGCCCCAGGTAGTAGATTAATCGGGCAATCATATGGACGATGAGGTGGTAACCCCTGACAACCCTTCTCAGAGAACACATCCATAAAATCTGACAGAAAGGCAGGTAAAGATGTTACAGAGAGTGTAGAGCACCTACTACTCAAGCAGTTGTCCTTACAATGTTCACTCCACTCCACAATCTCCCCGGCCTGCCAATCCACCACTGGATTGTGAGTCACCAGCCAGGGAAGCCCCAATACCATAGGAGCCGGAAGACCGTCCAGGACATAACAAGAGATATGCTCTTTATGGAGGTCCCCTACCTGCAGATGGATATTATGGATGATCTGAGTTAACTCTCTCTGAGTAAGAGGGGAGGAGTCGATGGCAAAAACAGGAATAGTTCTGCATACCGGTTCCGGAGTAAAACCCAGAGCCTGAGCAAACCGTGAATCCACCAAGTTGACCCCCGCCCCACTGTCCAAAAAGACGGAACAGATCTCAGTTTTATTGCCCGCCTCAACGGTAGCGGACAACAAAAACTGAGACATGCGTATGGAGGAAACGAATACGCCCAGACTGTTCTCCTCCGCACAATCTGGGGACTCTAGTTTTCCGGCGGCTCCTTTGTTTGTGGTCTCTCGGGTTCTGAGGGACAAACCTTTACAAAATGACCCTTCCCCCCACAACGAAAACAAACCTCTGACCTACGGCGGAACGTAGGAGGATTCAACCGTCTAGTGGCGCCCCCTATTTGCATTGGTTCGACTGGACCATAACAGACCGATCCCTGCCCTATAGAGGCCTCCGTAAAATTTAATAGTCTCTCCCTGAGCCGTCTGTCGATTCTTATGGACAGAGACATAGCAGCCCCAAGAGACCCAGGGACCTCGTATACCGCCAGCGCGTCTTTTAATTTTTCAGACAACCCCTGGCAGAACTGACTCCTAAGGGCCGAGTCGTTCCATAACGTATCAGTAGCCCACCTACGGAATTCGGAACAATATAGTTCAGCAGACCGGTTCTCTTGCCGAAGTCTACGTAGCTTAGACTCCGCCAGTGAGACCCTGTCCGGGTCATCATATACGAGACCCAGGGCTTCAAAAAACTCCTCCACTGATCGTAAGGCCGGAGAGTCTGATGGTAGGGAGAAAGCCCAAGCCTGCGGATCTCCTTGCAGGAGAGAAATTACAATGCCCACCCGTTGTTCCTCACCGCCGGAGGATCTAGGGCGTAACCTGAAGAACAATTTGCAAGCTTCTTTGAAGGTTACAAATTGGTCTCTCCCTCCTGAGAACCTATCAGGTAAAGCCACTTTTGGCTCAGAAGTACCTTGGTTTCCCGTAGCAACGGTGGAACCCAAGGATTGCTGCTGCAGCACTGTTGCTTTTAATCCTGTCACTTCAAGGGATAACCCCTGTAATTGTTTCGCCAAAACCGAAACCGGATCCATAGTGGAACAGACAAAATACAAAGCAAAACAGCAAGCAAAAAAGAGAAAAAAAAAAAAAAGGAAATGTCACTTTTTTTTTTTTTTTTTAAAAGGCCAGATATACTGTCACGACCGCTAGCCCAGCAGCAGTCGTGTCGCACCAGACGGAGGGGAAGGGGGACCCTTATCTACGGATGGGAAATAGAATGGCCACCCCTGACTAACCCTAAGCTGGCACCTGTCTGCCCTGATAGCCTAGACGGGGTGTGAACCCGTGCGGCGAGCAGGATGCCTAAACCCTCAGTCGCCCTAACAAGACTGGACTGGGGAAAGGCCGATGGGAGCGACAAATAAACAACAGCAGAGATAGACTTATCCAGTCACGAGCAGAGAAGGCGATCCCAAACACGACAGTCCACGCCGGACAAGAGCTCCACAGCAACACCATCAAACGATCTCCTTCCAAGGTCAGAGTAGCACTGGAAGTAAGCTTATATCTGGCAATGACTGCAAGTGAAACTGAAACTAAAATAGTAGCTGGGAGTGGCAGACAGGACTCACCTGAGAAGGATGCCTACAAACTCCCAGTCAGGACAAAAAGGTTCACAAGGCAAAACCCAGATGACATACCCTGAACCACGGAGCAAACTCACAAGCTATCACGAGTAGCAAGTCGCTGCGACCTTCTCCTCCCAGACCTGTCTGGATCAGTCACAGTCGTGACAGCTTCCCTGGGACATTGTGGAGATGCTTGGTGACCCAGGTAGTGGTGTTGTTGGCAGATCCTTTGTTTGCAGGGGTGGCAGGTGGCACTGTCACTCCAGAGGTGGATGAAGAGGCCGAGACTGCAGCAGAAGAGGAATCAGGAGGAGACAGAGACCTTTCTTGGTTTTTGAGGTGTCTACTTCACTGCAGCTCATGCTTTGCACTTAGATGCCTGGTCATGCAGGTTGTGCTCAGGTTGAGAACGTTTATGCCTCGCTTCAGGCTCTGATTGCACAGCGTGCAAACCACTCGTGTCTTGTCGTCAGCATATTGTCTGAAGAACTGCCACGCCAGGGAACTTCTTGGAGCTGGCTTTGGTGTGCTCGGTCCCTTGCTGCGGTGGGCATCCTGCACCCTGTTCTGCTGTGCTGGTGGCTCTGTGCGACCACCGCCTCTTCCTCTGAACTACACAGGTCACTCGAATGACCTTGATTCCATGTGAGGTCGAGGACCTCATCTTCCTCCACATCATCTTTCACCCAGTCTTCACCCATGCCCTCCTTGTCAGTCTGCACACTGCAGAAAGCCACAGCAGTTGGCACCTTGGTTTCGTCATCATCCGAGACGTGCTGCAATTGTCCTTCCATGTACTCATCTTGAAACATAAGTGGTTGGGCATCGGTGCACTCAATCTCTTCCACTCCTGAGGCAGGGCTAGGTGGATGGCCCTGGGAAATCCTGCTAGCAGAGTCATCAAAAAGCAGAAGAGACTGCTGCATGACTTGGGGCTCAGACTGCTTGGCTGATTTGCAAGGGGGTGAGGTGAAAGACTAATGGACATCGGCTGCAGGTGCCAACTCTTTCAGCAGGAGACTGGGTGGGAGACAGTGTAAGGGAACTGGAGGCACTGTCAGCAACCCAATCTACTATCGCCTGTACTTGTTCTGGCCTCACCATTCGTAGAGCCGCATTAGGCCCGATCAAATACCGCTGAAGGTTCTGTCGCCTACTCGCACCCGAGGAAGGTGTTTTACTTGTGAGTGTAGCTGGCACAGATCGACCACGTCCTCTCCCTGCAACAGGAGCTCCATTAGCAGCACCATGACCGGGGCCACGTCCCTTATTTGACGCTCTCCTCATATTTCTCAAATTTAGGATCTTGCCCAAAATGGGTGTTTTTTTAATAACAGAATAGAACAACAGTATCTAACGCGTGTATCTCACAATGACATATGCAGCAAAGGCTGCAAAATTAAGTTTCTTGCCCTAAATGGGTGGTTTTTTAATAGCGGAATAGAACAACAGTATCTAAAGGATGCATCTCACACGTACAGATGCAGACAAGGCCGCAAATTAAGTATTTTGCCCAAAATAGATGTTCTTTAAAACCCAGAAAATGCCTTTCTAGCTTAAAGGGAACCTGTCATGTGGATATTTGATTATAATCTAACTAATTATATACAATCATTAACCACCTCCGGACCGGAAATTCACATTTTTGTACCATAGTTTGTAAACGCTATAACTTTTACCCAAACCATTTTTTTTTTACCCAAACATTTTTTTTTTATCAAAGACATGTAGAACAATAAATTTAGAGCAAAATTTATATATGGATGTCGTTTTTTTTGCAAAATTTTACAACTGAAAGTGAAAAATGTCATTTTTTTGCAAAAAAATCGTTAAATTTCGATTAATAACAAAAAAAGTAAAAATGTCAGCAGCAATGAAATACCACCAAATGAAAGCTCTATTAGTGAGAAGAAAAGGAGGTAAAATTCATTTGGGTGGTAAGTTGCATGACCGAGCAATAAACGGTGAAAGTAGTGTAGGTCAGAAGTGTAAAAAGTGGCCTGGTCTTTCAGGGTGTTTAAGCACTGGGGGCTGAGGTGGTTAACTACTAAAAAGTACCTTAGATGTATTCACTTACTGGTGTGACAGATGGTTATCTCATAATATACACACAAAGATGCCGCATGCCACATGCTAATGAGCTGATTGGAGTCCGGCGTGATGTCATTGAGTCCAGCGTATATTTAATTCAGAGCTATAGCCACTCCCCTGCCCACCTGCTGCTGGTTTATATGGAAACAAACTGTCATTTAGCAGCAGGTGGGCGGGGAGAGTCAGGAGCTCATGAATATTCATGACTCATCATTATCAGCTGGAGCTTTTCAATACCAGATGGCAGATTGACTGGGTCAATTAAAGAAAGTGACCCAGCATTTTGCTAAGAGAATCAATCACTTATTTATGTTGCCCTTAGTTAGGACACCATAAAACTGGTGACAGGTTCCCTTTAAATTGCACACTGACTAATGTGGCAGAGGCTTCAGATGGAGGGTATTGGAAAAAATGAGTGTTTTTTAAAACCCAGAAAATTATTGGAGTATTTCAAGCTTATTTTAACAATAACAGATGCAGCAAAGGCTGCAATATTAAGTACTTTTGTCAAAAAGGGTGTTTTTTTCATACCAGAATATGACAGCAGTATATAACGCTTGGATGTCACACGTACAGATGCAGACAAGGCCGCAAATTAAGTATTTTGCCCAAAATGGGTGGTTTTTTTTTAATGCCAGAATAGCACAGCAGTATCTAAAGTGTGTATCTCACACTGACAGATGCAGACAAGGCCGCAGATTAGGTATTTTGCCCAAAAAGGGTGTTTTTTAAAACCCAGAAAATTATAGCTGTATTTCTATCTTAAATTGCGCACTGACTAATGCGGCAGAGGCCCAAGATGGAGGGTATTGCCAAAAATGGGTGTTTTTTAAAACCCAGAAAATTATAGAAGTATTTCAAGCTTGTTTTTAACAATCACAGATGCTGCATAGGCTGCAATATTAGTTACTTTGCCCCAAAATGGGTGTTTTTTTAATAACAGAATATGACAGCAGTATATAACGCTTGAATTTCACACGTACAGATGCAGCAAGGGCTGTAAAATTTAGTATTTTGCCCAAAAAGGGTGTTTTTTAAAACCCAGAAAATTAGAGCTGTATTTCTAGCTGAAATTGCACACTGACTAATGCGGCAGAGGCCCTAGATCAGGGGTGTCAAACTCAAATTCATCGGGGGCCGCATCAGCAGTTTGGTCACCCTCAAAGGGCCGGTTGTATCTGTAGGACTATGTGTCCACTCTTTATTATCATAAATTATTGTCACTGCATTCAATTATTACTGTTTTTTGTAATAATGTAAGTAATAACTAGCTCTGAAAGCAGAAACATAGTCAGAATAATGGCAAGTAGATATTCAAATGTACAATTATTGTACAATTTATTGAAAAATGATTTTTGGTAACAGACAGTAATTATTTTTTTTTTAAACATCTGTGGATGACAGACACTGTTATGGGGGGATCTGTGGATGACAGACACTGTTATGGGGGGATCTGTGGATGACGGACACTGTTATGGGGGGATCTGTGGATGACGGACACTGTTATGGGGGGATCTGTGGATGACGGACACTGTTATGGGGGGATCTGTGGATGACGGACACTTATGGGGGGATCTGTGGATGACGGACACTTATGGGGGGATCTGTGGATGATGGACACTTATGGGGGGATCTGTAAATGACAGACACTTATGGGGGGATCTGTGGATCTGTGGCTGGCACTGTTACGGGGGGGGATCTGTGGATGGCAGTGTTATATATGTGCCATCCACAGACCCCCACCCCATAACAGTGCCATCCACAGACCCCCCCACCCCATAACAGTGCCATCCACAGACCCCCACCCCTTAACTGTGCCATCCACAGATTCCGTGTAAACCCCCACCCCGCCGCCGCCCCCGCCAGTATACAAATATAAAATGTATTATTGAATTAAAAGTTATTAAACATGCCCCCCTCACTCCTAATTGTACCGTATATCCTAATTGCTTGTGTATAATGCCGGCAGGCAGGCAGGACGGGCGGCCGGCGCGTCACTCACTGACGTCACTTGCCTGCACCGCCTGCTTCATTCATAAAGGAGGCGGTGCAGGCACGTGACATCAGGGAGTTACGCTGCCGCCCGCCCGGCCTGCCTGCATTCTACACAAGCAATTAGGATATACGGTACAATTATCCTGTGTAGAACGGCCGGCGCCGCTAGAGGGCAGACGTTCTCTGGCTTGTAGGCTGCCACGCATGCGCTGAAGAGGCGGCTTTCTTGTGTCAAAAAAAAAAGCGAGAATAAAAGGTGAAGGCTGGCGGCGGGCGGCGGCTGCGCGGGCCACATGACGAGGTCTGGCGGGCCGGATTCGGCCCGCGGGCCTTGTGTTTGACACCCGTGCCCTAGATGGAGGGTATTGCCAAAAATGGGTGTTTTTTAAAACCAGAAAATTATAGAAGTATTTAAACTTGTTTTTAACAAACACAAATGCAGCAAAGGCTGCGATATTAAGTACTTTGCCCCAAAATGGGTGTTTTTTTAATAACAGAATATGACAGCAGTCTATTATGCTTGAATTTCACACGTACAGACCTAGCAAGGGCTGTAAAATTTAGTATTTTGCCCAAAAAGGGTGTTTTTTTAAAACCCAGAAAATTATAGCTGTATTTCTAGCTTAAATTGCACACTGACTAATGCGGCAGAGGCCCCAGATGGAGGGTATTGCCAAAAATGGGTGTTTTTTAAAACCCAGAAAATTATTGAAGTATTTCAAGCTTGTTTTTAACAAACACAGATGCAGCAAAGGCTGCAATATTAAGTACTTTGCCCAAATTGGGTGTTTGTTTTTACTAACAAAATAGGACAGCAGTATATAACGCTTGAATTTCACACTGACAGATGCAGTAAGTGCTGTAAAATTTAGTATTTTGCCCAAAAAGGGTGTTTTTTAAAATCCAGAAAATTATTGCTGCATTTCTTGCTTAAATTGCACACTGACAAATGCTGCAAAAGGCACCAGATGTAGGATATTGCCAAAAATTGGTGTTTTTTTAAACCTAGATTATTATTGCAGTATTTTAAGCTTGGATTTGAATGTCACAAAAGCACATATGCTGTGCTGGTGCACTGAGCTTGCATAAAATGGCCGCCGCGACCCACCTAACTAACAGACAGATAAAAGTTATTTTTCTCTGTCACTGGGCTCAGGGCAGGGTAAAAAGATTGTGCACTGCACCCACAAGACTAAATCTAGGTAGATCGCTGAGTTAACAAGCACTTCTGATTAAAGATTCTTTCCTATCCTCTCACTCACAGCAGCAGCATCCTCTCCCTACACTAGTAACAGCAGAGTGACGTGCAGCGCTACGTGACTCCAGCTTATATAGAGGCTGGCTCACATGCTGCACCGGCCAATCACAGCCATGCCATTAGTAGGTATGGCTGTGATGTCTTCTAAGGGCACAAAGTGAAACTCTTGTTGATTGGCTGCTCTGCAGCCTTTCAAAAAGCGCCAAAAATAGCAGAATACCGAACCCGAACTTTTACTGAAATGTTCGGGTTCGGGGTACAAAAATCCTAAAGTTCGGTACGAACCCGAACTTTACAGTTCAGATTCGCTCAACCCTAGTCAAGAGCTTTAGTAAATCCTATTTAACTTATAATTGATGTGAATCTCCATCTTGGATCTACCCATATACAGTGGTCCCTCAAGTTATAATGTCCTCAAGATACAGTATTTTCAACATACAATGTTCATTTCTGGGCCATCTTAAGTTGAATCTAGACTCAACATACAATCTTCAGACTCTGCTGATCCTTGGTTCATGTCATTGACTGGAAGATCCAACCAATCAACATGGCATTTCTCTGATAAAACACCTACCGTATTTTTCGCCCCATAAGACGCACTTTCCCCCCCCAAAAGTGGGGGGGGGGGAAATGCCCCTGCGTCTTATGGGGTGAATGCTTCCATTTTACATCTCAGTCTGCGATGTTGCAGCATTGCAGACTGCGATGTATGAGCCGGGAGAGAGGAGGGGCTGGAATCTGGAACTAGGGGCGGGGCCCGGTGCAGTCACTGTACTCTTACACCGGGCCCCGCCGCTCACCGAAGTATTTATAAACATGAGTCCTTATCCTGTTATCAAGTTTAACTAACGCTGCACTATGCCCTGTTCCCCTGTATCCCCACAGCACTTACGAACAAGCCTCAATAGCAGGCAGAGCAGTAACGTCACTCACTGACGTCGAGCACCTGCTCCGCCCACTTTATGAATGAAGCAGGCAGAGAAGGCGTGCAACGTCAGTGAGTGACGTTACTGCTGCCGCCCGCTCTGCCTGCTATGGAAGCTTGTTCGTAAGTGCTGTGGAGATACAGGGGAACATGGGAACATGGGAGAGCGCAGCGTTAGTTAAACTTAATAACAGGATAAGGATTCATGTTTATAAATACTTCGGTGAGCAGAAGGCCGGTGTATTGGGGGACACTGTTATGAGGGGGATCTGTGGATGACATATAGCAGTGTCATCCACAGATCCCCCCCATAACAGTTCCATCCAGAGATCCCCCACCCCATAACAATGCCATCCACAGATCCCCCCACCCCATAACAATGCCATCCACAGATCTCCCACCCCATAGCAGTACCATCCACAGATCCTCCATAGCAGTACCATCCACAGATCCCCCATAACAGTGCCATCCACAGATCCCCCATAACAGCGCCATCCACAGATCCCCCATAACAATGCCATCCACAGATCCCCCCACCCCATAACAATGCCATCCACAGATCTCCCACCCCATAGCAGTACCATCCACAGATCCCCCATAGCAGTACCATCCACAGATCCCCCATAACAGTGCCATCCACAGATCCCCCATAACAGCGCCATCCACAGATCCCCCATAACAGTGCCATCCACAGATCCCCCATAACAGTGCCATCCACAGATCCCCCATAACAGTGCCATCCACAGATCCCCCATAACAGTGCCATCCACAGATCCCCCATAACAGTGCCATGCACAGATCCCCATAACAGTGCCATCCACAGATCCCCCATAACAGTGCGATCCACAGGTCCCCCATAACAGTGCAATCCACAGATCCCCCATAATAGTCTCATGCACAGACCACCATTAATTCAAAACCCACCAAAAGCACACCTTTCTTATTTTCCTCCTCAAAAACCTAGGTGCGTCTTATAGGCCGGTGCGTCTTATAGGGCGAAAAATACGGTATATTGGTTCTCCAGTAGCGTCTCTCTACAGTATAAGGCAGTACTACATGTTCTGTACTGTTTTTTTTACTTGTATCAAAGAGGAAACTGCTTGTTTAAACACCGGGTAAGGGCAGCTCCATTTTATTCTTTTGGTAGACTGTGTGTACTGTACAGTACTCTAAAGAAGTACCTGTCCTCTAGACAGAATGAATGTGATATACTGTACACCAAGCATGTCAAACTCAAAGGCTAACATGGGCCAAAAAAACTAAATTTAAGTTTATGTGGGCCGCATCAAAAAAAAAAAAAAAAAATCGTACATTTTCATAGAACAACATTGTTGTTTCATGACTTCTGACCCCCAACATCCCGTTGCCCAATAACACAAGTGAGACCTATATATATATACAAATATTAAACTTCACTATAAGACGCACCTAGGTTTTTGAGGAGGAAAATAAGAAAAAAATATTTTTAACCAAAAGTTGTGCTTTTGGTGGGCTTTAAATTAATGGTGGTCTGTGCATGACACTATTATAGGGGATCTGTGGATGACGCACTGTCATGTGGGGGATCTGTGGATAGCACTGTTATGGGGGACCTGTGGATGGCACTGTTATGGGGGATCTGTGGATGGCACTGTTATGGGGGATCTATGGATGGCACTGTTATGGGGGATCTGTGGATGGCGCTGTTATAGGGGATCTGTGGATGGTGCTGTTATGGGGGATCTGTGGATGGCACTGTTATGGGGATCTGTGGATGGCACTGTTATGGGGGATCTGTGGATGGCACTGTTATGGGGGATCTGTGGATGGCACTGTTATGGGGGATCTGTGGATGGCACTGTTATGGGGATCTGTGGATGGTACTGCTATGAGGTGGGATATCTGTGGATGGCATTGTTATGGGGTGGGGGGATCTGTGGATGGCATTGTTATGGGGTGGGGGATCTGTGGATGGTGCTGTTATGGGGGATCTGTGGATGGCATTGTTATGAGGTGGGGGATCTGTGGATGGAACTGTTATGGGGTGGGATATCTGTGGATGGTACTGCTATGGGGTGGGATATCTGTGGATGGCATGGTTATGAGGTGGGGGGATCTGTGGATGGAACTGTTATGGGGGGGATCTGTGGATGACACTGCTATATGTCATCCACAGATCCCCCTCATAACAGTGTCCCCCAATACACCGGCCCTCTGCTCACCGAAGTAATTATAAACGTGAATCCTTATCCTGTTATTAAGTTGAACTAACGCTGCGCTCTCCCATGTTCCCATGTTCCCCTGTATCCCCACAGCACTTACGAACACGCTTCCATAGCAGGCAGAGCGGACGGCAGCGTTACGTCACTCACTGACGTCGCGGGTCTGCTCCGCCTGCTTCATTCATAAAGTGGGCGGAGCAGGCGCTCAACGTCAGTGAGTGACGTTACTGCTGCCGTCCGCTCTGCCTGCTATTGAAGCTTAAGTAAGTGCTATGGGGATACAGGGGAACATGGGAACATGGGAGAGGGCAGCGTTAGTTCAACTTAATAACAGGATAAGGATTCACGTTTATAAATAAAGCACTTCCTTAAGCTTCAATAGCAGGCAGAGCGGACGGCAGCAGTAACGTCACTCACTGGTGCCTGCTCCGCCCACTTTATGAATGAAGCAGGCGGAGCAGACGCGCGACGTCAGTGAGTGACGTTACTGGTGCCGTCCGCTCTGCCTGCTATGGAAGCGTAACCAGAGCAATGAATATCTTTGCCGGGCCGCAAAGATATTCATTGCGGGCCGCATGTTTGACACCCATGCTGTACACCTTCCAGCAGCTATTCCTTACTATGGACTTGCTTTATCTGCAGTAGTTTTTTTCTTGATTTCCTTTAATTTTAATTTTATCTTACTTTTGGTATGGTATTTTGGGGCTTTGGAATCACTCACCAGTTTTGTATAGAGTTATGGACTCAAGTTACAGTGGTTTCAATTACAGCTCCATTGTTCCACTGAAGGAAAAAGCACCCCAGACCATTATGGCGCCCCCTCCACTGTGGCGCGTAGAAAACATCTCAGGTGGGATCTGCTTGTCATGCCAGTAACGTTGGAAACCATCAGGACCATCAAGGTTAAATTTTTTCTCATCAGAGAATAAAACTTTCTTCCACCTTTGAATGTCCCATGTTTGGTGCTCTCTTGCAAAGTCCAAACGAGCAGTTCTGTGGCGTTCAAGGAGACGAGGTCTTTGAAGAAGTTTTTTGTTTTTGAAGCCCTTCAGTCTCAGATGCTGTCTGATGGTTATAGGGCTGCAGTCAGCACCAGTAAGGGCCTTAATTTGGGTCGAGGATCGTCCAGTGTCTTGACGGACAGCCAATTGGATCTTCCGGCTCAGTGCTGATGAAATTTTTGTTGGCTCTTCCACTTGACTTTTTTGTTCCATAACCCTCAGGATCATTTAAGAAATTCCAAATGACTGTCTTACTGCGTCCCACCTCAGCAGCGATGGCGCTCTGTGAGAGACCCTGCTTATGCAGTTCAACAACCCGACCACATTCAAAAAGGGAGAGTTTTTTTGTCTTTGCCATCACAATGTGTGACTACCTGACAGAAAATGGCAATGAATCCACATCTTTGCACAGATTTGGCCTTTTAAAGGCATGTGGTCCTAAATTTTTGATCAGCTGAAAAACAGCCTGTTTCAGTTTATTCGTTGCTTTCATTAAATTTAGTGCTCAAAAAATGTTTTGTCTCACTCTCATTTCTTCTTGTTGCATGTTGAAGCTCTACTTGGAACCTTGTTAAGATCCAGCCATGCTAAACATGATTTTTTGCTATTTTTCAAGTGGTCTTAAACTTTTGATCAGGACTGTATTTGGTATATCCCCTTTAATTACAATTCTTAGCAACTCAATAAAAACCGAAATGTTCTTACCTGTATCCTGCCTCATCTACTCTCTTTATTGGTCACTTGAATTAAGCATTTACCCACTAGAACTTGGGTTATATAGGGCTATGGTGATTGTGACATGACACAGTTGATGTTAAAATTGCCTTCTGTCACTGAAAGTAGATGATGCCTCTTATATCGCATGCTTCACTTATAAAATCATCTGGTTATAGTAACATAGTTTATAAGGCTGCAAAAAGACATTTGTCCATCCAGTTCAGCCTGTTATCCTGCAAGTTGATCTAGAGGAAGACAAGAAACCATCATGAGGTAGAAGCCAATTTTACTCATTTTAGGGGGAAAAAAATTCCTTCCCAACTCTAATAAGGCAATGAGAATAACTCCCTGGATCAACAACCCTTATCCAGAATTATAGTAACTAGAATTCAACCCATAATCTTACTGGCCTTGACAGCGACTGCCTGGCACTGGTTGCTACAGTAAAGTTTACTGTGAACTAACGTCCTTTCCTTTGGAAAACAAAACAAAAAAAAAAAACACAGATGTGGGCCACTACAGTATGTTTTGAAATAAAAATTCCATAAAAACATGGAGACCTTCTTATAATTTGCTACTGCCCCCCAGTAAACACATAATAAAAGCTGAAAAGAATACAGTGCAAAACACCTGAAAAATGCTGCTTGCACGACCAGCCTTAGGGTATGGCCACACTTGTGGGGTTTTTTTAACGCAGTTTTTTAAAGTCAAAATAGATAATACAAGAAGAGAAAGTATAAACGGCAGATACTACTTTTCTTTTTTAAATCTCTTTTTTCAAAATGCTACAGCTGTTGTCTTAAGGAACACATTGACCCATTTTTACTGATGTGAGTGCACTTAGATTTGGGCACAAATGCCGCATCTAAGTTTCACTCTTTGCATTGTAAAGGGTAAAGTCTGCAGTGGAAATTTGCAGCACAAATTCACATGCTGCAGATTTCATATCTGCACCACAAGTAAGTTTCCACTGCAGATTTTTTCCTCAAGGTGTGGATGAGAATTTCTAAAAACTTATTAGGACACATTTACTAAGATCAGCTTTTTATGCCGGCCTTAGTTTTCTCCTTGCTCTGCCACAAGATTCATCTAATTTATGATGAGGTGTGCACCTTGTCATAAATTAGGTGCATCTATGGCACTCCTTGTAACTGGCGAAAAAACGACTCCAGCCCCTGGCCCCCGACATGCCCCTGCTCTTGCCTGTCCCGCCCAACTGCTGCACCCAGTGTAAAAGCCATGAGATTAATTATTGTTGCACGGCTGGTTAAAAAATTGGACATCCGACAATTTTTTCGACTAAAATAGTCACAAGTCCCTTAAAGGGAAGCTATCATCAACTTTATGCTGATCTCACTGAGGGCAGCATAAATTAGTGACAAAAATGCTGATATCAGCGGTATGTCACTCATGAGCTAAAAGTAAGTGGTTGCTGAGAACCAGCATCATAATCATTGCAGCCCAGGCCTTGAAAGAGTCAAATCTACCTAAGAAGAGTCATGGTTATTCATAATCATCTGCTCTCTCAGTCTCACCCATCTGCTGATGATTGTCAGTTCTCTCCTAGAGAGAAAGGGAGAAAACTAGGTAGAAGACTGTCGGTCATCAGCAGGTGGACAGGAGAGCAGGAATTCATGAATAACCATGACTCTTCTCAGGTGGCCGTGACTCTTTTCCAGGCCTAGTCTGCAATGATTGTGATGTTGGTTCTCGGCAACCACTTACTTTTAACTTATAAATGACAGACCGCGGAAATCAACTCACCTGTCTCTACTTTATTCTACCGTTAGTATGGACAGCATAAAGTTGATGACAGGTTCCTTTCCCCTCCCACACCACGCCTTTTTTAGATATGGCGTGAGAGGGGAAAAATCACAGATTACAGCACTAATAACACTTGGCACCGCAATCTGCGACAGATATATGCCAGAAAACTGGCATACATATGATAGTAAATGACCCCCTATATTTCTAGGGAGTTTTTTTTATTTTACTATACAAGTATTGTGGCATGATTACCACAGTTTTAGGAAGGTGTCATACTACATGTAACATCTGGAAGCAAAATTTTTAACTGCAAAAAATGAAATAAAAACATCCCATAAAAAGCTTTGGTAAAATGCAGCATTTTTGCAAAATAAATGTAGTATGACACCTTCCTAAAACTGTGGTAATCATGCTACAATGCTTTCCCAGTCCAAGCGTGTAGTGCTTGTAGGGGAACAAACCTTTTTCCCCTCAGGACACACCCTGGACTTTCATGGTCTCATTTCTGGTGGTGGCTGGGGTGCACTTTATATTAGGTGGGCAGCAGGGTACAAGGCAGGAGAACAGGAAAGGGAACACAATTTACGGAGACCAATGACCAGGCTGCTTTGATTAAAATAAAGTCTCTCCTTTACTGAATGGATGATAGGGGTTACAGTACGAACACAGACAGTAGGTATAGTTCTCGTGTACGTCACAGAGTAGGATTTTCCAAAGGGCTGTGTATAGGCGGTGGCTATGATGGTGGTCTATCTTTAGAGGTACTAACAATTTTTCCAATTAACTAAAGGCATGCAAACACTCAGTATTTCTCTAAAGTGCTCAACTATGGGGTGCATCCTAAATCTGCCAGTAGTGTGGCAGGAGCCAGAACCGATTTTAGCCAAAACCACGGGCAGTAAAGTCTACAACCGTATGCAAGTTTACTGACTTAGCACAGACTTAAATTGGTCCTCAACCTCCTGTAATAATTCAGTGTTTCTTTCTTTAGAGGTTAGTTCCCAGCAAAGTTGCTTTTCTGGCAGCTTTCACTCACATGTATGGTGGCTTTCTGGAGAAGGATGCTTTCTTGGCCTACTTTGCAGCAGCATGCACAAGACAGGAATTCTCTCTGGCGTGTTTACTAGAAGACTCCACTAACCAGGGGAAATGCGACCAGCCCACTACCCAGCAACTACCCAGTGTATAGCAAAGTTACATTTATCACTTGTATCGTAGATGGTGCATAGTTAATCCTTTCATTAAACATTCTAACAATTTTTACATTATGGTATTAACCCTTTAGCAGTGAACCAGCGGGTTACTGAACAAGCATGGTGTCACATTTATGCTACTCAACATTTTTGTTCAATTTACCAGTCTTTCCTACCTTCCATGTTGTACATTTACTCCCATTGTCCATGTATATTTAGAGTTTATATGTCACTATATTCTTAGTTTTATTAATAATATAGTATTAATAATGGTATTGTTAAAGTGAAACACTTCATTTTCTTTTTCATCTTCAGGACTTTTACTGACTCTAATAAATGTGAATGACCAAGTCGCCAGTTGTTTCCTAAAAGTATATTGTTTCCTTAGCTAGTGGTCGCACTCATCCATAACATTTATGCAGTCAGATGGCAAGCTGTTGCTTTTGCCTTACTAACAATTGGGTTTAGAGTATGAGCAGCCATGCATAGCTTGTTGTTGTGTCACATTAGATTCAGATTTCCTCTCACACCGAGAATGGAATGTGAAAGTATTTGTTAATGTGGATCCTAAGCCTCACCAAACTGTATGCTGAACCAAATGACAAAGAAAAAGACTTGTATAGGTGGCTTTTAAATTATTTTGTTGGTTTACCTAGCTTCGTAACAAAGTAAGAATGCTTTCACGAATAGAAGAATTAATTATCAAAATGCAAAGTGAATGAACAAAAGGGAACTCTAAGGCCCCTTTCACACGGGCGAGTATTCCGCGCGGATGCGATGCGTGAGTTGAACGCATTGCACCCGCACTGAATCCTGACCCATTTATTTCTATGGGGCCGTGCACATGAGCGGTGATTTTCACGCATCACTTGTGCATTGCGTGAAAATCGCAGCATGCTCCTCTTTGTGCGTTTTTCATGTAACGCAGGCCCCATAGAAATGAATGGGGTTCCGTGAAAATCGCAAGCATCCGCAAGCAAGTGCGGATGCAGTGCGATTTTCACGCACGGTTGCTAGGAGACGATCGGGATGGAGTCCCGATCATTATTATTTTCCCTTATAAAATGGTTATAAGGGAAAATAATAGCATTCTGAATACAGAATGTATAGTACAATAGCGCTGGAGGGGTTAAAAATTAATAATTTAACTCACCTTAATCCACTTGATCGTGCAGCCCGGCTTCTCTTCTGTCTTATTTGCTGTGTGCAGGAAAAGGACCTGTGGTGACGTCACTCCGGTCATCACATGATCCATCACCATGGTAAAAGATCATGTGACGGACCATGTGATGACCGGAGTGACGTCACCACAGGTCCTTTTCCTGCACACAGCAAAGAAGACAGAAGAGAAGCGTGATCAAGTGGATTAAGGTGAGTTAAATTATTTTCAAAAAAAAATTAACCCCTCCAGCGCTATTGTACTATGCATTCTATATTCAGAATGCTATTATTTGCCCTTATAACCATGTTATAAGGGAAAATAATACAATCTACAGAACACCGATCAGAAGCCCGAACTTCTGTGAAGAAGTTCAGGCTTGGGTACCAAACATGCCGATTTTTGTCACGCGCGTGCAAAACGCATTACAATGTTTTGCACTCGCGCGGAAAAATCGAGCATGTTCCCGCAACGCACCCGCACCTTTTCCCGCAACGCCCGTGTGAAAGAGGCCTAAATCAAATCAATATTTAGTGTGAACACTCTTGCCTTCAGAACAGCATCAGGTCTTCTAAGTACACCTGCACATAGTTTTTGCAGGAACTCGGCAGGGAGAGATGCTCCTTGTCACAGTCGTTACCTCTGGCTGTGACCTTCTGTCTATGCTGTTGCTGCAGCTCAGTTTCTGTGTGCTATTTGTGGTTCTGTATGGGTTAACTCCCCTGTGTTCCTATTAGGAGTTAATCCTCTGTCTGCTCCATGGGTGTGGTCTCTCTGCTGCACCCATGGAACCTGTATATAAGCCTGAGGTTTCCTCAGTTCTGTGTCAGCTCTCCTGGTGTGTGTTGTCTGTCCTGTTCCTGGTTTGTACTCTCTCCCATGCTGCTGACCCATGGGATCTGTGTCTGTCTGTCTGTGCTCTGTGAGTTTCCCTACTTGTTCATTTGCGTGCTTTTTCCTGTCTTTCTGTTCTGCCAGTTATGTTTTAGTTACTTTGTGTTTATTCTGATGTCTGTGTTCAGCAAGCCTTTGCAGCAGAGTGGCATGACAAGGCCATGCAGATTACTACTGGTGGAGCAAGTCCTTCTCTGTTCATTGCCACTCCTGCTCCCTTGCGTGAACTCCTGCTTGTATTATTATTTGCCCTGTTTTGTATTCATATGTCTGTGTTCAGCAAGCCTTTGCAGCAGAGTGGCATGACAAGGCCATGCAGTTTACTACTGGTGGAGCAAGTCCTTCTCTGTTCATTGCCACTCCTGCTCCCTTGCGTGAACTCCTGCTTGTATTATTATTTGCCCTGTTTTGTATTTACCTGTATGATATGTTTGCCTATGTGACGTCGGTACCTTCTGGTACCTGTTGTCCATTCGCTCCTGCTGTCACTGTCTAGGTCACGCTCCAGAGTGGACCCTGGCAACTTCCTGCGGCTAAGTCTAACCCTACCATCTAGGGCTCTAGTGAACACCAGGAGTTGCTTAGTCATGCCCCTCTGGAGTATTACTAGACAGTGGCGCAGTGGGGTTTTTCTCCCACTGTGCTGACGGTACATAGAGCTCATGTTTTCTCTGTGCTGCCTTTCATGTTTTTGTTTGTGCAATAAACTCTTATGTGTCTGTACCTGATTTCCGTTTATTGCTTGACGACGCGGTGGTCTCTCCTGGGACCTCCAACTCGTGACACTCCTAACATCTTGGAGAACTAACCACAGAACTTCTGTGGATGTAGGCTTCCTCAAATACTTCTGTCTCTTTATGTAATCCTAGACAGACTCGATGATGGTGAGATCAGGGCCCGGGGGGAAGGGGGTGGGGGTTGCCAGGGTCTAAGAACATCGGATACCCAATCCCCAATGAATATGTGCCAGATTCTTAATCCAACCCTTGTGTATGTAGTGGGCACAATACCACAGAATGGCAATTAAGCGCCATCCATCATTGAACGCGTCAGATGCTGTGTTCATCGCTGATTGTGGCATCTGATGCTACCATCGATGCCTTCCAGGGATTAATCCGATTTTTTAAAAAAACATACTCACCTTATCAATTTGCTTGTGGAGAGGCTGTTGTGGCCATCTTGACTGAAGATACAGCGTGAAATCTCGAGCAGCGACGTGATGACGTCATCATGTCATTACAGTGGCCAGGTGTGGTGATGTAATCACTGATGATTGTGTACTGTGTGTATATATATATATATATATATACATATATATATATATATATATATACATACAGTCAGGTCCATAAATATTGGGACATCAACACAATTCTAACATTTTTGGTTCTATACACCACCACAATGGATTTGAAATGCAACAAACAAGATGTGCTTTAACTGCAGACTGTCAGGTAAACGGTGTAGGAATTACAACAGTTATTTATGGACCTGACTGTATATATATCAGGAAAAATAGATTCATTACCATGAAGCACAAGGAAATTTGGCATTGCGGCAAATCGATTTTTTCCTGAAATTCGTATTGAAGTCGATTTGTTTGACTTTGATTTGCTCAACACTACTACTAAACATACAGGACTGCATAGCACTTGTTGACTTTTCTTTTTCCTCCATGTTCATTTTGGAATGTCTTCTACTTGTGTGCCCGCATAGGTATTCGGTTATTAGCTCTACTGATATATCCTGGGGCCATAGCAGGCAAGTCCATCCTACCTTGCAGCAGGACCTGGTGAAGAACCTAGGGGTAGCCTTAATATCATACTACCCAGAATGGTTTAGGAAGACTGGTAGTAGTTTTGGGGTTCACTGTCAGTGATTTGGATTTTTGATTGCAGTACTCTCTAACAGACATCTTCTCTGATTATACACTATTTTCTTTCTTCCTCTTCTTCATTCAGCCCTGACTACCATAATGATGACTTCTTTAAGCCACATCCTGTCTCTGCAGAGTTTGCCATACAGACATCTTGGGTTCCATTATCCCCCCGCCACCCCCACCCCAGTGCTCCAACAGTGTTTTCCTGCTGCTACCACCAATACTGTTCTGGTTGTGCTCCCCAATCCCCCAAACACTATACTGCAGAAATAAAAGTGCTATACAAATCTCACTGCCTTTAAATGGTCTATAAGAGTGAACAAATAAATAGAAAATCCACAGCACTCCTTAGTTCTGGTGAAAAAGCCGGTTGCTTTATTGGTAACAGCAGCATACAGAAAGCAAGTTTCAATCATCTCTGGTCTTTCTCAAGCTATGAAATCATATAGTGGAATGTGCCTTTAAATAGTGGCTCAGTGGGTGTGTTTCTTAGTGATTAAAGTTCTACATCTGAATTGACTAAGTGTAGTTAATTACATCGTTTATCCATTGATTATACTTAAAATGGAATAATACTTACTGGTGGGGGAGGGTCAAAACCAGCGCTGTGTCCAGAGGTGAGTTCGCGCCAAAATCCATAGACATTCATTATTTTTTGACCCTGCTTGAAAAAAATATACAGTATGTTGCTTTTTTAAATGGCAAGAGTTCACGGTAGTATTTGATGCATTTTGTGTAGGTATACAATACAGACCAAAAGTTTGGACACACCTTCTCATTTAAAGAGTTTTCTTTATTTTCATGACTATGAAGGCATCAAAACTATGAATTAACACATGTGGAATTATATACATAACAAACAAGTGTGAAACAACTGAAAATATGTCATATTCTAGGTTCTTCAAAGTAGCCACCTTTTGCTTTGATTACTGCTTTGCACACTCTTGGCATTCTCTTGATGAGCTTCAAGAGGTAGTCCCCTGAAATGGTCTTCCAACAGTCTTGAAGGAGTTCCCAGAGATGCTTAGCACTTGTTGGCCCTTTTGCCTTCACTCTGCGGTCCAGCTCACCCCAAACCATCTCGATTGGGTTCAGGTCCGGTGACTGTGGAGGCCAGGTCATCTGGCGCAGCACCCCATCACTCTCCTTCATGGTCAAATAGCCCTTACTTTCAAAGTTTTCCCAATTTTTTGGCTGACTGACTGACATTCATTTCTTAAAGTAATGATGGCCACTCGTTTTTCTTTACTTAGCTGCTTTTTTCTTGCCATAATACAAATTCTAACAGTCTATTCAGTAGGACTATCAGCTGTGTATCCACCTGACTTCTCCTCAACACAACTGATGGTCCCAACCCCATTTATAAGGCACTAAATCCCACTTATTAAACCTGACAGGGCACACCTGTGAAGTGAAAACCATTTCAGGGGACTACCTCTTGAAGCTCATCAAGAGAATGCCAAGAGTGTGCAAAGCAGTAATCAAAGCAAAAGGTGGCTACTTTGAAGAACCTAGAATATTACATATTTTCAGTTGTTTCACACTTGTTTGTTATGTATATAATTCCACATGTGTTAATTCATAGTTTTGATTCCTTCATAGTCATGAAAATAAAGAAAACTCTTTGAATGAGAAGGTGTGTCCAAACTTTTGGTCTGTACTGTATATTGACTGTATATCACAGAAAAATGGAGAGAGGCACTTGATACTGGCACATTTGGAGGGGGGAGATGGCACTATGATACTGGCACATGGGGGGAGGAGAGAGGCACTTGATACTGGCACTTTGGGGGGACGAGATGGCACTATGATACTGGGACATGTGGGGGGGAGGAGAGAGGCACTTGATACTGGCACATGATGGGGGGCATCTATGGGGACACTTACTGGCACATTATTGAGGGGCATTATGGGGGTCCCTTTTTACTGGCACATTATTGGGGGGCACTATGGGGGCATCTACTGAGGCCACAAAGAAGGGGTATTTTATATGGCGGGGCTCTGTGTGGTACTATTATTATCAGGGGGTTTATCTGTTTCTGCAGTATAATATTGGAGAGCACAGCGGCACAGTATTGGGGGTGGTAGGATGATTTGTCCAGAAGATGAGAGGATGATGGAAAAGTAGTAAACTAAGATTTTGTTTGTCAAACTGCAGAGACGAAAAATGGCTGAAAAATGGTGGTCTGGTCTGAAGGTCTGAAAGGAGAAGATGAGGAAAGAGAACATCTACGTCAAAGAGACGTCACTGGATGTAAGAGGTATGTGCGCTGTATTACCCTGGATGTAAGAGGTATGTGCGCTGTATTACCCTGTATTTCCAATTTCCAAATCCGAATACTTTGTTAAAAAAGGACTCTTTATTTTTTATTAAAAGAATATTGAGTTTGGATCACTTTGTTTCTTACACCGTTCACACAATTCTTATGTACAGGATTCATAGGATTCGAGATTCGAAGGATTCGAGAGATTCGAGAACCTATTCGGATTCGAAAAAAAATGGATTCGTCCCACCTCTACTTTAAAGTAAAGTTCTTTGATTATTCTTAGTTCTGACCCAATTGGATGGGATAATGGTCTACTGTAGTGTTTCCCTACCAGGATGCCTCCAGTTGTTGCAAAACTACATTTCACAGCATGCCCTGACTGTTAAACGCTGTCTGGGCATGCTGAGAGTTGTAGTTTTGCAACAGCTGAAGGCATCCTGGTTGGGAAAAGCTGCTCTACGGTGATAATATAAACAATGGGGGTTCTACAAAAGAGCTATTGTGGGGCAAAGTTCATATTCGTATTTACACACGTGTTTTAATATGAATGCTTTCCCCTTTTATAAACAAGTAAATAATGACGCAAAGCTGTGGGGCTGGTATGCAACTTTTTCCAGGGCTGATTTTTATCCCCAGTCCGGCCCTGTAGAGCCCTACCTAAAAGCGGAGAGGTCTCCCACCTAGGTGCGGAAGAATCACCCCCTAGGGACTTACTGTAGATTTCTTGAAAACGTTTCACTTGTTCTTCCAACAAGCTTTCTCAATTCTGAGTGACTGTACAAGAATTCGCTGGGAATTCCCAGAGAATTCTTGTACAGTCACACAGATTTGAGAAAGCTCGTTGGAAGAACGAGTGAAACGTTTTCAAGAAATCTACAGTAAGTCCAGTTGCCTTGATTTATTCTTTACAGATATACCATGACCTGGATAAATGAGAACCTTCACAGACACCCCCTAGGGAGCGACCCCACTTATTGGTGGCTGACCCTAGGTGTTACTTTCCCTATAATGATAACTCCCAGTTCATGCATGCCAGATACTCTGTCTATTAAAGTACCGACACGTTTCCTCTGTCAATATGCATTGGCAGATTCATCAGGGGATAAAAAGAAGAAAATACAGCTTGATGGCTGTTAGCTGGATAGCTCTTGCTGATGCTCCGACTGATGATATGCAGTCCAGGACGATGTCTGGAATCTGCTCCCTAATATACCCATTATAATTAGATAGAGTTAATACATGTGTGTAACTTACTTTCGTCCATAGCGTGCGTTCCACCTCCATGAAGCGGAGCCGGCAGTTGTCACCTGGCATATCCGTTGGTATCCATCGTGGAACGCACTGACGTCAGAGGTCTGCGTCTGGAAGTGCGTCCAGTGGAAATGCGTATATGGGTTGACCGCGGTGGAACGCTGGTGGAACGCATACAAATGCGCAGGCGCTAAAGAATAAATTCGTCGCCTGCATAATTCATTTGAATAAGATTCTATGTAGCTCCCTTGCACTTGCGCACAGGGAATTTTTTGTCCACCCGTAATTATATTCGGCTGTCATTTCAATAATGGAAAAAATACTGAATAATCACTAGCCACTAGAATATAATTTATAGTTTATAGTTAATAAACCAGGTTAAAGTTGATTTAATGATTATTCAAGGGAACACCTGGAGCCTGAATTATTATCTGAGTAAATTAGAAATTAGGGTATATTAGAATGGGATCAGCGGTCTTTTTATATATATAAAAGGGGAACCAGGTGATTAAAGAGATAAGGCTATTAGTTTCTAAAAATCCCGATACGCCCTATCTAGATACCCTTCTTCACCTATAACTTGATTAATATTGTTCGACCTTTTTCGGTCTGATACATTTATTTTCTGACAGGTCTAGATGTAGTTTATACCAAATGTATATTACTCACAGATATATTGATGCAGCGAACAATCATATAAAACATCCAAAGGATAACACCTCATTGAGGCCTAGTGGGCTCACAATTTTTAGTCTGTGGGTCCACTCTGCCTCTTTTTGTAGTATTTTCCTATTTAAGTCTCCTCCTCTTGGTGAGGGACGTAAAACTTCAATTACACAGAACCTCAGTGATTTTTCGTTTCCTTCATGGAAGTGCTGTATATGTCTGGAGATAGTTGTGTCTCTTTTATGTCTTACGTCTCCTAAATGATCCCCAATCCTTCTTCTTAGCTCCCTTTTAGTTTTTCCCACATACTGGATTCTGCACGTGCATATACATAAGTACACGACTCCTGTTGTTTTACAATTTGCAAAATCTCTGATGGTATATGTTTTATTAGTCGTGTTACTAGTGAAAGTTTTGGTTTGACAGATATGTGGGCAGGCTATATAGGATCCACATCTGAAGGTGCCAAGAGGTCTTCTATCCAGCCACGTACCTGATTTTTTAATGGGTGTATAGTGGCTATGGACAAATCTATCTCCTAGTGACCTACCTCTTCTGTACGTAATGGCAGGATATGTAGGGAGGATATCCTTCACATCAGGATCTAAACGTAACATTTTCCAATATTTTTGTAAAATGTCTCTCACTTCCCTATTACAATTATCGAAGGTTCCCACTATTCCCACTATTCGAAGCATAGAGTCTATTTACTGTTTCCTCCCCTTTTTAAAGGCCAATAAATCTGTTCTTTCTGCATTTACAGCGGATATAGAAGCTGTATGTAGAGGTCGGTCTGGGTATCCTCTCTGATTAAATCTAATCTTTAGATCTCTGGCCTGATCATAGAAGTCATTTTTGGTAGTACAATTTCTGCGGATACGAAGGTACTGCCCCTTTGGAATGCCACATTTTAGGTTAACAGGGTGATAACTCTCCCATCTTAGCAAATTATTGGTTGCTGTGGGTTTCCTATATGTTTTTGTTTTAATAATACCATCAGTCAGAGTAATGTACAAATCAGACCTTGGTCGCTTATCTCAGGGGTAAAGTGCATGCCAATCTGGTTGCTGTTTAGATCAGCCAGAAAGGCAGAGAATAGTCTTCTGGGGCCACCCCAGAATATCAATATATCATCGATTTACCGGCCACAGAAAACTATCCTCGACGTCCAGACACTCTCCTCAGTGAATACCAGCCCAGGAACAAATTAGCATATGTGGGGGCACAAGCGCTCCCCATTGCAGTGCCCCTGAGCTGGTGGAAGAATTTGGAGTCAAATAAAAAATAATTGTGTCGCAGGACGAAATCCATAAGTTTGAGTACCAATCGATTGTGCGCTGTAAATTGAATACCCCTACTTTTCAAGAAGTGATTCACTTCACACAGGCCCAAGTCATGGGGAATGTTAATATAAAGCGCTTCTACATCTATGGATGCCATTAAGACACAAGATGTAGTCCGTCAATTTTGGTTAGTAAGTCAGAAGTATCTCTAATGTATGACGGAAGTGCCGTAAAGAATGTTCTTAAAATCTTATCAATGTATATGCCTACATTCTGTGTTAGGGAATTTATCCCTGCCACTATTAGGCGGCCCTTCAAAGGGGTAAGACCCTTTGGATTTTGGGTATAGTATAAAATGTTGGAATCTGTGGGTGAGGTCTTAACATAAATTTAATCTCATCACTGGACACTAGTTTTTCTTCAAAGGCCTCCAGGAGTAAAGTTTCCAGATCAGTATAAAAACTCAGTGTAGGGTCCATCCTAAGTATATTGTAACATTTTTTGTCATTGAGGATAGCATAGCACATTTGCTTGTAGTCATGGTGGTCCATGACCACCAAGTTTCCTCCTTTGTCTGAAGGTTTTATTATAATGTTATGGTCTGTTTCTACCCTAATCATATCTTCTATTTCACTTTTTTCCAAATTGGATATGTTCCTGCCCTTAATTTGTTTTTGTTCTAGTCTATCTAATTCCTTGGTGACTATATTGAGGAACAGATCTATACTATTTGTCTCCATTTGAGGGGGGATTTTATACTTTTGGGTTTTAGATTGGTGAAGGGACCCTCCCCAAATCTCCTTTCCCCTTCTGAGAGGAGATCTGCCATTGTTCTAACCAAGGGAAGATCCTCCAATGGAATATCTAGCTTTAAACTTTCCTCTAGATCATTTTGTTTAAAATGGCACTTCTACCAATGCATTTTTTCCATACTGCTCTACAAAGAAAGTGACATTACAGGGCGGTACATACTTTTCTATATAAGAACGCACAACATGACAAAAAGGCTGTTAAGAATGCCATGCATCCAGACACACTATTTGTCCCATAACGCCACAAATGCCTAAAATATGCTGCAAAAAATGCTGCACAATTGAGGGATTATTGGATGCATTTTTTGGCCAAAGAAAGCGCCAGGACCAAAAAACAATGTGTCTTGGCACCGTTACACGCAGGCGTGTAGTGGACTGTGCTGTAGAATTGCCACAGAAATGACCCTTTTCTTTGTAAAGGGTTAAGCCCATGGTGGAAATCCTGGGGTTAGATTGACGTGCTGCAGATTTATTCCACTGCAGATTTTTTTCTTTGCATCTTGTGGATAAAATTTGTTGTATTTTGCATGCAAAGTTGAATGTTGCTGTCACTTTTAATTGACTAACTATAAAATGACCAGAAAAACAAATAAGCAGCAGCCCAAATTGGTCAGTTACCTTCTCCATAAATTGCCTGCCAGGAAGAGTCTATAGCCTATTAGCCAGAGTTATCAATCACACCAGTGGATGCAATTACACGTCACCAGTGTGAAGAAACAGGCATATATTACAGTGAATATAAATCAGATCAATAAAAAATTCAGCCACCATCTTCAGATTCAGGAGATGACTAACACAGCCTTCTCATCATCATTGTCTGCCAGCTGCTCCTGCTGATACCTGCCTGCATGCCAACAAGTCTGACAAAGTGAATGGCATGATGTGACATTGAAAGGGACAACGACAATCTATTTGACTGATTTACTTTATTCAGGCTATGATTTATTTTATTTCATACCTTGTGCGCCTTCATTTATTTGTTCCTAGAACGTTATTACAAAAGAGGAAAGTTCAATGTAGACTTAATTAGCTGTATAGACTTCTAATGGTCACGTGATACTGCCCTCATAGTTTAGTCTATCAGTCTTCCTGGCTTTGCAAGGGATTATCCCTAAGAAAAGTTTTACTATGCAATGATAAGGGCATTTCAAATGAGGAATTGTTGCAATATGCACGCAATAAAAGTATTGCAAGTTTTTTTATGTACATTACATTTTCCTCTTTCCACCTTCTCCTGCATTCAGAGGTAGACTCACATGCTCAGTACCTACCCTGCTCCCTGCCCCCACTCAGTGGTGATGTAGTAATCTCATAGAGAAGCAGGTAAAGTGGCCCACACACCTTTCATATCTTCATTGGTACTTCGAAATAAAAAGTATATAGCTATATCTGTCTCTAGACAATGGAGAAGGAAATGATGGGGAATTACATACAGTACCATAGGTATCTTTGGGGCCACATGTGAGAGACTACTTTCTATGAGGGGAGGAAGGCGTTAATGAGAGCTAATTGCAATGCAGCCTGGAAGATGCAGATGTTTGATTGTGTCATCTGACACGCTGTTGCCCACCCACACAAAGGGAAGAGACAAGTTCTCCAGATACATAAGTAAGAAACAAGTTTTATATTTGTGTGATCACCCCTTTAAGCATAAATAATACTATATAAAATGTCAGAGGTATTAGCTCACTAATGATAACATGTATAAATCTAACATATTTACGTCTCTCAGCTCTGGTGGTGTGCTGTAGAAAGGCAGAAGCAGGTGCACCTGGCAATGTAAAGGAGTTGTCCAGCAGTAGGTTGCTCATACACTATCAGGTTTTGATCAGGATTGAATAGGCACTACGACGGCTTTTCATTGAATATCCTTAACCAAGAATTCCTTAAGGCATCTAATTTTTCGTGCCTAATATCTGTTGCTTGCCATACCTGTGCTTATTTTCAGGCTATGCCTTGTACCTAAGATATTGAATGAACATTTGTGGCTTCCCCAGACCAAGGCTTTGCCTTTCCTTACCTTTTTTTTAGCTGTTTGCTTCTCATCATTATTCTTTTAATGCCATCTTGGCTTGTACTGCTCTTTGGGTTTCTCTGTTATATTTGTCTTTCTTATGTCCAGAAATGCAGTTCCTGGGGCCATCTGACAACTAATAAACATAATGAACTCAAAAGGTCTTGACTTGAGAAGAACCCCCCCCCCCCCCCACTTCCATCTGATATTGACCCATCCTAAGGATAACTCATCAATATTAAAAGTCCTGGAATACTCCCTTAACCACTTCTACCCCGGGCCAGTTTTCGCTCTTCTGCCCAAGCCATTTTTTGCAAATCTTACATGTGTCACTTTATGTGGTAATAACTTTGGAACACTTTTACTTATCCAAGCCATTCTGAGATTGTTTTCTTGTGTCATAAATTTTAGTCAATATATTTCATCTTTATTTTTAAATTTAAATTTCTCTACTTTTATAATAGATAGTGATACCTCATATAATAGTTATTACTTTACATTTCCCATATGTCTACTTCATGTTCGGATCATTTTGAACATTACATTTTATTTTTTGGGGACGTTAGAAGGCTTAGAAGTTTAGAAGTAATCTTGAAATTTTTCAGAAAATTTCCAAAACTCACTTTTTAAGGACCAGTTCAGGTCTGAAGTAACTTTGTGAGGCTCATATAATACAAACCCATGATCCCATTTTAGAAACTACACCCCTCAAGGTATTCAAAACTGATTTTCCAAACTTTGTTAACCCTTTAGGTGTTCCACAAGAATTTATGGAAAATGGAGATGAAATTTCAGAAATTCACTTTTGTGGCAGATTTTACATTTGAATCCATTTTTTCCAGTAGCAAAGCAAGGGTTAACAGCCAAACAAAACTCAATATTTATTACGCTGAATCTTGGGTTTACAGAAACACCCTACATATGGTCATAAACTGCTGTATGGCCACACGGCAGGGCGCAGAAGGAAAGGAATGCCATATGGTTTTTGGAAGGCAGATTTAGCTGAACTGGTTTTTAGATGCCATGTCCCATTTGAAGCCCCCCTGATGCATCCCTACAGTAGAAACTCAAAAAATTGACCACATTTTGGAAACTACGGGATAAGGTGCCAGTTTCATTGGTACTATTTTGGGGTACATATGATTTTTAATTGCTCTATATTACGTTTTTTGTGAGGCTGAATAGTAATCATCTCTGGCATACCCACTTCTCCAACCTCAGCGCTCTCCTGCCCTACAGGCAGGGGCTTAGCTAAAGGCTCATGGGCTCTGGCGGAAGAGTTCAGCTTGGGCTCCCCTTCCCTCAGTGCTCTGTGGCAACGGGCACGGGTGCACCTAGCCTTTTCTGAGGCAAAAATATAAATTTCACCCCTACATGCCAAATTCTCAACCTCTCCAGTCCTACTGTTAGGTCAGACACACACAAGTGAGTTGAATGTGATAAACACAGTCAGTGAGAGTTCCTGTTCTGGCCTCCTCTCCTATGACAGGATAGCTCAGCATTATAATGCCGTGTAACCCTAAGAGTCCTGGAATCTGTCGTATTACATTGACATAATGCTATGCGATCCTGTCAGAGGAGCAGAGGCCAGAATGGGAACTTTCACTGACATACGCTGTGAGTTTATCGCATTCGACTCACTTGTGTCTGTCTGGCCTTAACGACATACTTGGAAAACATTACACACAATACTACAAAACATACTGGAGAATACAGCGCCACATACCTCCTACATTCATTGCCACCAGTAGATGGCCCAATAGTGCTCTCCCCACCCCCAATGTCACCATAGTGCCCCCAGTAGATGCCCCCATAGTGCTCTCTCCACCCCCAAGTAATAATAGAGCCCCCACTAGATGCCTTTATAGGGCTCCCCCCCACAATGTCTCCATAGTGCCCCAGTAGAAGCCTCCATAGTGCTCCCCCAATGTCCCCATAGAGCCCCCAGAAGATGGCCTCATAGTGCTCTCCCCCCACAATGTCACCATGGTAGTTTCACCCATAGTTCTAACCCCCCAATGTTACCATAGTGCCCACAGTAGATGGCCCCTTAGTGTCATGGTAGATAGCTCCATATTTCCCCTTCAATCGTGCCCATAGTGCCCCAGTAGATGCCCCCACATCATGGTGTAAAATAAAAAACAATAAAAGAAGATACTTAACTCTGCTGTCAGCAGTGCAGGCCTGTTTCCTGAGCCGTACACTGCTCGGCTCAGGAAACAAACACTGTGTGACTGGATGACTGGGTTGAACGGCCACTGCAGCCTCTTTATTAAACGAGTTAAAAATAACAAATTGTATAAAAATACTTGAACCATGTGCACAATATAAACACCTCTTCATATACAAATTACCGAAGGAGAAGCCATAATAAACCACACCTGACCTAAAACTCCTTGCCCTCATCTGAATGTAACGCATTGTGCACACCGTCCTGAACTCGGCAGGTGAAATTTCTCTCTTGTAATACAACGGGTATGGACTCACTGTGCCTACTAAACAGATTTGGCTTGGGACTACTCCTGAACTCATTGTCAAGTTGGACCCCTGGTTTCCACCCTTTCACCCCTGTACGGGGATCTGAATTTCGCTGCAGGGGTCACCAAGCCATTGCCTCTAGGAGTAGTCTCCAATCAGAGGTTGCTGACCCAGGTGGGTGACACCAAGGGGACATACATGCAGGTCAGGCATGGAAGGTCAGAACAGTATAAATTGCACACCTTCACAGTACTAGACAAGCTAGAAACCAGTATCTCGAACCATATACCCTGAATCCATGATACATGTCCTTGGCGCCTATCTTGTTTTTAGAAATATACCTTGAAATGACTCAACTATTTTATATCATTACTGCTATGACAATAGTAAAGTAAAAATCTTATAAGTAAGGTTGGGTGGGCGGGAAAGCTTAAATATGAAATTAGAAAGGTCTGCTTGTTCCTGTGATCACCACTAGAACCCCACTGACTACCACTCTTCTTACACGGCTTGTAAGTACATCCCACCTTTTGACCCTTCCTGGTCTACCTTTTCACCACCCCTAGTTATTTTTCCCTCCTACTAGGCCCTGCCTGTCTTCGGTTACACTTACAGAAATAATAAATCCAAAGCTCTAGGAGTAGGGTTAAAATCACCAGGGGGGTGGGGTGGTATAAAGTATTGCTGGCCTTGCCTCCCATCAATTTGGACCTGACTACAAAACGGGGTCACTTTTAGTATTTTTTCCAGGGCTACTTTAAGTTCCCAATCCGCCCCTTTATACAGTACAGACAAAAATACAACTAGTTGTCCACAAAATTAAAAAAATATATACCTGGAATTGGGTCGATATGAGCAAATGCTCAATTTTTTTAAATTTTATGAGACCTGTAGGAAATAAGAGTACATTTTTAAGTCTCTCCCATTTATCCCAATGAGGTTTGCAGACACCCATGCACATGCTGCAGAAATTAACCCATTTAAATGTTTAGAATGTTTTTTTAGTCACAGAAATTGCAATTGCAACTAACTATAGAGTCTTAGTTAAGAGGTTGCTGTAGAGTATAAACATACCTTTATTTTCAAACAGAAAAACATACATTTCTACAGTACCATAATCCTAAAATGTATCTGCTGCCCTCAACTTCCTGCATGCAGAAAAACACATCAATGGCTGCAGCGATCAACTTAGCTAGTGATTGACTGACCAGGCATTTCTTAGGTGTTGAAATGAGAGCAGGAAGTAGAAAAAGTAGTGACCCGGGCAGTGGCAGAATGGCAGGAGCAGGGGATCTGTGTGCTATCATTTTTTTGTATGTATTTGAGCCCATTTTGAGCTGGAAACCACTTAAATAAATAACATTTTCCTACCCTAGTAGATCCAGTTTAATAAATGTCTTCACAGAGGAGTCAGAAATCCATGTTAACGAGATCTTTTATTTCATTTACATGCTGCTATTCAGTAAGGCAGTAGTCTCATGCTGTGAGGCTAGGAGTTGTAGTTTCAGCTGGAGAGCCACTGGTTGGAGACCACTGCAGTGGTGCAGAATAGGGGATACAAGTCTATTCGGCAGGGTCTGACTGTTGGGGGCCCCCCTGATCACAATAATGGTGGCCCATGCTCCCCGTTCGAAAGGAGTGTCTGCTGCTCCAGTCACCTCTATGGGAATGCTAAAGTCAAGTGCAAGCTCTTTGCTATCTCCAGCAGACCCATAAAGCTGAAGGGAGTGGCAACATGCTTGTTTACCACTCCATTCAAACGAAGGAACACAGGCCATAATTGTGTTAACAGTACAACCCCCTTAAAGGGAGTCTATCATCAACCTTTGTCATATTAAATTGCTTAAATTGCATGGTAGGTGTAACGGATCTCCTGGCACCCCGACTGTGTACCTCCGTTGATGGATGCTCCTAGTGCTTCCCGTGGGCTCCAAGCACTCCGCTCAACACCGTAACCACCACAGGAACAAGGAACGAGAACAGCTCTTACAAGAGCTAGGGATTATAGCCAGGGGAGTATACAGCGTATAGCAATCCCCACACACATGAGATGAGGCTCTATGTTGAAGGCCAAAACAGGAACTCACTTTATTAACCACACAAGCATTGCCTTTTATACACATTTTCCAACAAGGTTACCACCCCCGTGGACCTGGTTGGGAACTGAGGACATAACATAGCAGCCAATCATTTACAGTTTTACAGTTTAAACACAAAAACTATACATTCAACAAACACAATGGCATTGCCTGTGACGCAATTAATAACAGAACAGGCATTGTCTGTGACGCAATTAACAACACAATGGCATTGCCTGGGACATATTTAACAAACACAATGGACTCTGCCTGTGATATATTTAACAAACACAATAGACGCATAAAATACACATTTTCCAAACCACAGAAAACACCCCAAAACACCACATATCCCCATAAAAGTCACATGCCCTGATAGCCTCGATCTGGGTGAACAACCTATCCAAAAATCACCCAGATTGGTTCAGGGGTTCAGGAGTTTCCTGGAAGTCTTATTTTTGCCTCACCATGCACATGGTCCCATGCCCCAAATAGTTCCAGTAAAAAGTCCAAGGGGCAGAAACAGTGCCTTTGAAATCCAATATGCCCAGGGGCCATAGTCACAGGGCAAGAGGCTGGCAAGCAGGCCTCTCCAACTTCCAGTGACGAAGGTGCTTTCGTCACATATCTTCCCTCCTAGGGGGAGACTAACCAGGTACCAGACCTCCTGTCGGTCAGTACCTGAGTTAGTCGAGAAGCCCACCCACAACCAAGTACTGCACCTGTAAATCTTGGGTGTCCAGCTTTTTTAAGTCTGTCCTAGGCTGCAGAGGGTAAGTCTGCTGCCCCTGATCTCCCTTGTGTTCCCAGGCATGGAGCTGTAGGTACGTGGTGGGAAGAGGCCAACTGCGCTCTGCCCTGGTGCCAGCACTTCTGCTAGGACAACCTGTATGCAGTCAGACTCTGGATCAAGGGAAAGGGTAGGGCAGAGGCTAGCAGCACTCTGCCCAGATGCCAGCTCTTCTGCTGGAAGGGGGTCAGTGATTATAAACGTCTCCTCCACTACCCCAGGACTTGGTTGAGCAGCTGCTGCTGCAGAGGGGCACCATTTGTACCCTCTCTCTGTAAGGTACATGGCGGCTGGGGCATGGGACCGGCAGTCTCCACTCCCTGTAGGACACACTGCTGCTGGGGAGAGAGACCGACTGCCTCTTCTCCCTGTGATGCTGGCTGCCGCTGGGGAGAGAGACCGGATGTCTCTTCTCCCTTTACAACACACTGCCGCTGGGGAGTCAGACCGACTGTCTTGACTCCGGGTAACGCTGGTTGTAGATGGGGATCTGGGCTGGCTGCCCAGCATCCCTGTAGGGCCGGAGGAGAGACTTCAGTCCCATCTCTACCTGCCGTCGGGAGGTCTTCCCAGAACCATTCGATGAATTTCCCTACTTTGGGAGTTGGTAGGGAAGCAGGGGGTATCGCCGCCAAATATTACCAGTTGTAGAAGGGCAGATCTGGCTCTGCTTGTCGGGTAGGTTGGGGATGAATGGAGATGAGCAGGTGTTGGTAGGTCTGCTCCAGGTCCCACTCCCTTGTTACCAGGTGGGTCATGTCTTTGCTCACCTCCCATCTGTCAGCATAAACATGCATGCCCATCCGGTAGTCGTAGATGTCCCAAAACCTAGACTCCTCCGTGCTGCCGAGATCAATGTCCTCCTCCAAGGCCTCCCATAGTAACCCAGGTCCATCATAATCCTTCCCTTCAGGTAAGTCGTGTTCGGCCGTCCAGGGGGAATCTTGAATGACATGCCACCTTAGGGCCCGGTAAGCGTCTTCTAGCCAAAGCTCCTTACATACCAGGCTCTGGAGCTCTGTTACCCACTCGTCCAGGGGCTGCTCTTCCAAGAGACCCATCCGCATCGCCAAACGCTTCTGTATCAGCTGCTCATAGCTGGGGAGACTCTCACCTCGCCGCCGCTGGGCATTTTCCAGAGCATCATACCAGACTTCCTTTCTGTCTGCATCCCTGTAGTCCACGGCCGCCTCCTCCTCCTCATCATGGAACGCTGTACGAAGACTAGTTGATTCCATCCTGCTGTATCCAGGGGCGCTGTACGGTATACTAGCGTTGCCCTCAATATACTCCACGAACGGTGTCTCCGAGCTGCTTCTCCTCGCACTAGGATGCCATCCCACTGCTGCCACCACTGTAACGGATCTCTTGGCACCCCGACTGGGTACCTCCATTGATGGATGCTCCTAGTGCTTCCAGAGGGCTCCAAGCACTTCGCTCAACACTGTAACCACCACAGGAACAAGGAACAGGAACAGATCTTACAAGAGCTAGGGGTTATAGCCAGCGGAGTATACAGTGTATAGAAATCCCCACACACATGAGACGAGGCTCTATGTTGAAGGCCAAAACAGGAACTCACTTTATTAACCACACAAGCATTGCCTTTTATACACATTTTCCAACAAGGTTACCACCCCCGTGGACCTGGTTGGGAACTGAGGACATAATATAGCAGTCAATCATTTACAGTTTTACAGTTTAAACACAAAAACTATACATTCAACAAACACAATGGCATTGCCTGTGACATATTTAACAAACACAATGGACTCTGCCTATGATATATTTAACAAACACAATGGATGTGATTACTCACCACAGAAAACACCCCAAAACACCACATATCCCCATAAAAGTCACATCCCCTGATTGCCTCGATCTGGTTGAACCCCCTATCAAAAAATCACCCAGATTGGTTCAGGGGTTCAGGAACTTCCTGGAAGTCTTATTATTGCCCCACCATGCACATGGTCCCATGCCCCAAATAGTTCCAGTAAAAAGTCCAAGGGGCAGAAACAGTGCCTTTGAAATCCAATAGTGTCCCAGGGGCCATAGTCACAGGGCAAGAGGCTGGCAAGCAGGCCTCTCCAACTCCCAGTGACGAAGGTGCTTTCGTCACAGTTGGTTACATACACAATTAATAAATGGTACATTTTTGCAGTTTCTGTTTCTGTAATGCTCCAAAAATGAACTCTGAAGACATATGTAAATGTGGTTGCAACTACTACAAGTGCCCAGGACCCCCATCGTTACCCATCCATAACTCCTTCATTGTGTAGCTACAAGCCTGCCCAACTATCCTCCAGATGTCACTCTCCTCTGATCTCGAAATCTTGCATATGACTGCCCCACCTTCCGGGCCCAGGCATACGCTGTATAACATGCACTGTGGGCAACGCTTAAGGAGCGCCTGTACAGTCTATTCTTGGGTTCTTCGACATCAAATCTATATGTAAACTACAAATTGGCGTGTTAATGAAAAGCAGGAAGTGCCCAACCCCATATGCAGTGGTGCATCTATACCGGGGGGGCAGATCCTGCACTTGTCCACTGCTAATAACATTCCCCAGCCAAAATGCATACAATGGAGGATGCCCGCAGTGGACCACAAGTACCACAATAGACATCCTACACAGGATAGCAAATGTGTGCATGTGATAAATAATAAAACTAAATAACAATAACTTTTACAAAGATTAGCCAACATATCCTACTGTGGAGGACATGTCCGAGCCCGAGCACTGCGCCAAGGTTTCTCAAGTAGTGAGAAGTAAAGTTTCTCAAGTAGTGAGTCAGACCTTGCGCTCCTGTAATTTGCCCACTGGCTCCTGGTATTGCCCATACGGCACAGGTAGGTTTAGCATTAGGTCCCGAGCTCGGACATATCCTCCACAGTAGGATATGTTGGCTAATTTCTCAATTTTACATCAGTATGAGGGTTTAGTAAGACCGCAGAGTGCACCTGTCTTTGTAAAAGTTATTGTTATTCTTCGACATCTAACCAACATTTATTAACACAAGTGAACAAAATCTTTATCTCAGAAAGGTCTAAAGAATTAGGCGTTGAACTGAAGGAAAGAGTAATATCATCATGAAATATTACCTTGTAAAGTGGTGGAGACTTGTAAAATCGAATTATTTTGTTCTTGCCCTTGTGTTGACTTTCAGATCTAGTCATAGAACATTCAGTTAATTTTCCTCTGACTTCAGGTCTCTCATGATTTTGGGAATGATATACTTTTCTTTTGTAGTTCCCTTTTCTGTCACACATGGGAAGTAAATGGAGCTCTCTCCTGTTGTCCCTTGTTTTCCTGAAACCTTGATGACTAAGGCTACTTTTACACTCACGTTTTGTGCGGATCCGTCTTGTATCTGCACAGACGGATCGGCACCAATAATGCAAATGCTTGTATCCGTTAATAACAGATCCGTTTGCATTATTCATTCAAATAAAAGTCTAAGTAAAAATGGATCCTTCTTGACTTAAATTGAAAGTCAATAGGGGACGGCTCCGTTTTCAATTGCACCATATTGTGTCAGTGAAAAACGGATACGTCCCCATTGACTTACATTGTAAGTCAGGACGGATCCGTTAGGCTCCGCATAGTCAGACGGTCACCAAAACGCTGCAAGCTGCGTTTTAGTGATCGTCTAAAAAACGCAACTGGGGCCAAATGCAGCCAAATTGATGCATTCTGAACGTATCCTTATCCATTCAGAATGCATTGGGGCTGAACTGATCCGTTTTGGGCCGCTTGTGACAGCCCTGAAACGGATCTCACAAGCGGACCCAGACAGGGGCGTACATAGAAATCACTGGGCCCCATAGCAAGAATCTAAATTGGGCCCCCATTCCCCTTTTATAGCCCCTCCCACTACCCATTCCAGGCCTCTCTCTTTGTTCCAAGGAACTATGCTTGCTGCTGCGTTTTATAATTTATGCATCAGGGCCGGATTGGGATTACAAAACAGGCCTGGCAGACAAAAGAGGTATAATAGTTGCAGTGTGTACAGATGTATAGTGTATACAGCAGTGTACTGATATGTGAGGAACATGGTATAATATATGCAGTGTGTACAGGTATATAGTATATACAGCAGTGTATTGATATGTGCAGTACAGGGTATATTATATGCAGTCTGTACAGATATATAGTATATACAGTAGTGTAATGTGAGGTACGAGGTATAATAGATGCAGTGTGTACAGATATATTGTATATATAGCAGTGTACTGATATGTGAGGTACTAGGTATAATAGATGCAGTGTGTACAGGTATATAGTAAATATAGAAGTGTACTGATATGTGAGGTATAAATTACAGCTCGTACCTCACATATCAATCCAATACTGTATATACAATATACCTGTACCCACTTCATCTATTATACCTCGTACCTAACATATCAGTACACTGCTGTATATACAATATATCTATACACACTGCATATATTATACCTCGTACCTCACATATCAATCCAATACTGTATATACAATATACCTGTACACACTTCATCTATTATACCTCGTACCTCACATATCAGTACACTGCAATATATATTATATATCTGTATATATTGCATCTATAATACTGTTTAATATATGCAGTGTGTGTGTATGTATATATATATATATATATATATATATATATAGATGTGAGGCATACAAGGTATAATACTGTAGATGCATTGTTTATAGAAATATGTGGTCAGTTATGCATTATGGTCACTGTGTGTGAGGTACATGAGGTAGTGGTCACTGTACCTGTCTGAAGTATTATACATGAGTGTGCAATCAGTAAAAACAGGGCATGGGGGGGGGGTAAATGACAAAAGTGGAGGACCTCCTCTTACCACTCCATTCCAGCCTGTATGGATCAATGCTGATTGTGAACTTCTAATACTTACTGTTAGGGGTTGAAGGACCTGTGATGATGTCATCACAGGTCCTGGCAGATGTACCTTTCAAACCTAGGAACTACACCATTTTTGGTGCAGTTCCTTTGCTAGATCCTGCAGGACCTGTGATGCTGAAGATGATGTCATCACAGGTCCTGGCAGATGTACTGTTCTAACCTGGGAACTACACTTTACACTGTGCAGTTCCCTTACAGGACCTGTGATGACATCATCAAAGGTCCTATAGCTTTAGAAAGATAGACCGGAGCAATTAGGGGGCGGGGCCTCTCCTCCACTGCGGGCCCCTCTTCCTCACGGGCCCCATAGCAGCTGCGTGGTCTGCCTATATGGTAGGTACGCCACTGGACCCAGAAACGCCAGTGTGAAAGTAGCCTAACTCTGGCAGTAAAAAGCGCATTTAGTCCAGGGCATTTATGTCAACTATACATTGTGCTCTTTAAATGGTAATGTTGAAGATGCTTACTTACACATACTTCCTTTGTCTTCTGATATGAGATGTTCTTTATGCAATCAAACACAACATGGCTTATTACAAATTTTATGGATTTCTCGGTCATTGTCATATAGTCCAGTGCTGTTTTGCCTGTGCACATAATACAAGCTACATTGACCTGGAAAGTTTTTTTTAAAAATAATGTCTTAAAGGGAGTGTTAGGGGCCACTACACCACTAGCATGTCATTATACACAGGGAAGCAAAGTATACTGTCACAAACAGATCAGCATAATTTCAGATACAGGTAGTATCAAAATACAGTAGATTGTCCTTTCAGGTTTAAAGTGTACCTACAGTATACTTCAGATCGTTGTTCAGAATAAGATGCCATGTATATAGAGTAATAACACTATTTCTGGCCATTATATGTTTTGTTTACTTCATTTTGTATCAGTTACCCCTCTGCAGACTCCATCTCTGATTCTCAGTTCTCCCTCAGTTAATGGGAGGCTGCTATGATGTCTCCCATAGAATATACAGTCAGGTCCATAAATATTGGGACATGGACACAATTCTAACATTTTTGGCTCTATACACCACCACAATGGATTTGAAATGAAACGAACAAGATGTGCTTTAACTGCAGACTGTCAGCTTTAATTTGAGGGTATTTACATTCAAATCAGGTGAACGGTGTAGCAATTACAACAGTTTGCATATGTGCCTCCCACTTGTTAAGGAACCAAAAGTAATGGGACAATTGGCTTCTCAGCTGTTCCATTGCCAGGTGTGTGTTATTCCCTCATTATCCCAATTACAATGAGCAGATAAAAGGTCCAGAGTTCATTTCCAGTGTGCTATTTGCATTTGGAATCTGTTGCTGTCAACTCTCAAGATGGGATCTAAAGAGCTGTCACTATCAGTGAAGCAAGCCATCATTAGGCTGAAAAAACACAACAAACCCATCAGAGAGATAGCAAAAACATTAGGCGTGACCAAAACAACTGTTTGGAACATTCTTAAAAAGAAGGAACGCACCGGTGAGCTCATCAACACCAAAAGACCTGGAAGACCACAGTAAACAACTATGGTGGATGACCGAAGAATTCTTTCCCTGGTGAAGAAAACACCTTTCACAACAGTTGGCCAGATCAAGAACACTCTCCAGGAGGTAGGTGTATGTGTGTCAAAGTCAACAATCAAGAGAAGACTTCATCAGAGTGAATACAGAGGGTTCACCACAAGATATAAACCATTGGTGAGCCTCAAAAACAGGAAGGCCAGATTAGAGTTTGCCAAACGACATCTAAAAAAGCCTTCACAGTTCTGGAAAAACATCCTATGGACAGATGAGACCAAGATCAACTTGTACCAGAGTGATGGGAAGAGAAGAGTATGGAGGAAAGGAACTGCTCATGATCCTAAGCATACCACCTCATCAGTGAAGCATGGTGGTGGTAGTGTCATGGCGTGGGCATGTATGGCTGCCAATGGAACTGGTTCTCTTGTATTTATTGATGATGTGACTGCTGACAAAAGCAGCAGGATGAATTCTGAAGTGTTTCGGGCAATATTATCTGCTCATATTCAGCCAAATGCTTCAGAACTCATTGGACGGCGCTTCACAGTGCAGATGGACAATGACCCAAAGCATACTGCAAAAGCAACCAAAGAGTTTTTTAAGGGAAAGAAGTGGAATGTTATGCAATGGCCAAGTCACCCTGACCTGAATCCGAGCATGCATTTCACTTGCTGAAGACAAAACTGAAGGGAAAATGCCCCAAGAACAAGACGGAACTGAAGGCAATTGCAGTAGAGGCCTGGCAAAGCATCACCAGGGATGAAACCCAGCGTCTGGTTATGTCTATGCGTTCCAGACTTCAGGCTGTAATTGACTGCAAAGGATTTGCAACCAAGTATTAAAAAGTAAAAGTTTGATTTATGATTATTATTCTGTCCCATTACTTTTGGTTCCTTAACAAGGGGGAGGCACATATGCAAACTGTTGTAATTCCTACACCATTCACCTAATTTGGATGTAAATACCCTCAAATTAAAGCTGACAGTCTGCAGTTAAAGCACATCTTGTTCATTTCATTTCAAATCTATTGTGGTGGTGTATAGAGCCAAAAATGTTAGAATTGTGTCGATGTCCCAATATTTATGGACCTGACTGTACATGGAGATTTTGCTCCCTAAAGTCTTATTCTCATGTCCTTGTCCATTTTGCATCCACAAAGGTTTCATTTCAGGATGTACAGTGCCTTGCAAAAGTATTCTCCCCCTTAACTTTTTTTGTATTTTGGTGCCTCACAACCTGGAATTAACATGGATTGTTTGAGGATTTGCATCATTTAATTTACAGAACATGCCCACAACTTTGAAGATCTTTTTTTATTTTTTTATTGTGAAGCAAACAACATATAGGACAAAATAGCAGAAAAAGTCAATGTGCATAACTATTCACCCCTCTAAAGTCAATACTTTGTAGAGCCACCTTTTGCGGCAATCATATCTCCAAGTCGCTTTGGATGAGTCTCTATGAGCTTGCCACATCTTACCACTGGGATTTTTGCCCATTCCTCCTTGCAAAACTGCTCCAGCTCCTTCAAGTTGGATGGTTTGCGCCTGTGAACTGCAATCTTTAAGTCTGACCACAGATTTTCTATTGGATTGGTCATTGTCCTGCTGGAAAGTGAACCTCCCTCCTAGCCTCAAATCACACACAGAATGGTACAGGTTTTACTTAAGAATATCCCTGTATTTAGCACCATCTTTCCCTCAACTCTGACCAGTTTCCCAGTCCCGGGTGCTGAAAAACATCCCCACAGCATGATGCTGCCACCACCATGTATTACTGTGGGGATGGTGTTCTTTGGGTGATGTGATGTGTTGGGTTATCAACAGACATAACTTTTTTTTGATGGCCAAAAAGTTCAATTTTAGTCTCTTCTGACCAGACCACCTTCCTCCATACATTTTGGGAGTCTCCCACATGCCTTTTCGCAAACTCACAATGTGCCTTTTTGTTTCTAGCTGAAAGTAATGGCTTTTTCTGGCCACTCTGCCATAAAGCCCAACTCTATGGAGCGTACGGCTTATTATCGTCCTATGTACAGATACTCCAGGCCCTCCTTGCCCGGTCCGTGAGTTTTGGTGGGCGGCCGTCTCTTGCAGGTTTGCTGTTGTGCCATGTTCTTTCTATTTGGCTATGATAGATTTGATGGTGCTCCTGGGGATCATCAAAGATTTGGATATTTTTTTATAACCTAACCCTGACTTGTACTTCTCAACAACATTGTCCCTTACTTTTTTGGAGAGTTCCTTGGTCTTCAAGGCAGTGTTTGGTTAGTGATGCCTCTTGCTTAGGTGTTGCAGCCTCTGGGACCCTTCAAAAAAGGTGTGTATATGTAATGACAGATCATGTGACACTTAGATTGCACACAGGTGACATATTTTCACTAATTATGTGACTTCTGAAGGTAATTGGTTGCACCAGAGCTTTTTATGGGCTTCCTAACAAAGGGGGTTAATACATACGCACATGCCAATTTTCTGTTTTCTATTTCTAAACAATAGTTTTATTTATATAATTTTCTCATTTCACTTCACCAGCTTAGACTATTGTGTTCTGATCCATCACATAAAATTCAGATTAACAAAACATTGAACTTAAGGCTGTAATGTAACAAAATACAAAAAAAGTCAAGGGGGTGAATACTTTTGCAAGGCACTGTATGCCAGAGTTTTCCCACCATGGTTGATATGTATTGTACAGTATTCAAGCGCCTTGGTGGTGAAGTTAATACAATGTTTAAAAAATAAATAAAAACTTTGCACAAATAAAAGTTTACTTTTATACAATAAATAACACATAATTGGCATCACATAATGACCCAAATGATTCAATTTTACCATTATTTAATTTACATTGTGAACGCAGTAAAACATAAACATAAAAAACAATGGTAGATTTGCTCATTTTGCTTATCCAACCTTCAAGAAAATGGAACAAAAGTGATCAAAAAGACATAAATAACCCAATATAGTACCATATAATCCATCCCAAAACAGCAAGACCTCACACAGTTCATCTGCTGGAAAAAAAAAGAGAAACTTATACATACAGTAGCTTATACATAACAAATACATTTTAAATAAAGATTTTTTATTGTGTAAACCTACTAAAACATGAAAAACTATATAACTTTGGTATCACTGGCATCATTCTGACCTTTTAAATGTAAAAATGACAATTGCTATTTTTTCTTTCTTTTGAAAACTCATCCCACAAGAAACCAGCATACATGGGGACATCAGTGGCAAAATAAAAAGGTTTTAAGTCTTGGAATGTGACAGAGAGCAAGTGAGTATGATTATTTATTTCTTAGGTCCCAAACACTAAGGGGCCCAATTAAGGCCCCAGTCACACGTCCGCAATTTCGTTCTGCATTTTGCGGAACGGAATTGCGGACCCATTCATTTCTATGGGGCAGCCTGATGTGCTGCCCGGATACGGAATTGCCGACCTGCACTTCCGGGTCCGCAATTCCATTCCCGAAAAAAATAGAACATGTTCTATTCTTGTCCGCAAGAACAGGCATATTCTATTAGTGCCGGCAATGTGCGGTCCTCAAAATGCGGAACGCACATTGCTGCTGTTCGTGTTTTGCGGATCTGCGGATCCGTGGATACGCAAAGCACGTTACGGACATCTGAATGGAGCCTCAAAAAGGGACACAATCCTGGAATGCCCATTTCATGACCAATGATCATTGATGATCCTGTGCTCAGGTTCAATTTACAGGTTTTAAATGATAATATCTTTACAACTGATTTATATTTTATAACTATTTTACTTTCCTTTGTCCATGATACATGGGTCTTTTCTTGATTGATTCACATGGAGTCTGTTACCAGGAAATTCATTGTTAAACCAGGCACAATGTCTTGTAGGGCTAACAGTATTTATGTAATTCATGACGGGTTAATTAAACAATTTTTACATAAGACCCTGTCCTATCATAAGCATTAAGCCAGACTAATGGAATATTCCTTATAGAAAAAAATTATAATATCAATATCTCTATATCTCTATATCTCTATCTATATCACATATCTATATTCAATATATACACTCACCTAAAGAATTATTAGGAACACCTGTTCTATTTCTCATTAATGCAATTATCTAGTCACCCAATCACATGGCAGTTGCTTCAATGCATTTAGGGGTGTGGTCCTGGTCAAGACAATCTCCTGAACTCCAAACTGAATGTCAGAATGGGAAAGAAAGGTGATTTAAGCAATTTTGAGCGTGGCATGGTTGTTGGTGCCAGACGGGCCGGTCTGAGTATTTCACAATCTGCTCAGTTACTGGGATTTTCACGCACAACCATTTCTAGAGTTTACAAAGAATGGTGTGAAAAGGGAAAAACATCCAGTATGCAGCAGTCCTGTGGGCAAAAATGCCTTGTGGATGCTAGAGGTCAGAGGAGAATTGGCCAACTGATTCAAGCTGATAGAAGAGCAACGTTGACTGAAATAACCACTCGTTACAACCGAGGTATGCAGCAAAGCATTTGTGAAGCCACAACACGCACAACCTTGAGGCGGATGGGCTACAACAGCAGAAGACCCCACCGGGTACCACTCATCTCCACTACAAATAAGAAAAAGAGGCTACAATTTGCACGAGCTCACCAAAATTGGACTGTTGAAGACTGGAAAAATGTTGCCTGGTCTGATGAGTCTCGATTTCTGTTGAGACATTCAAATGGTAGAGTCCGAATTTGGCGTAAACAGAATATGAACATGTATCCATCCTCTGATGGCTACTTCCAGCAGCATAATGCACCATGTCACAAAGCTCGAATCATTTCAAATTGGTTTCTTGAACATGACAATGAGTTCACTGTACTAAAATGGCCCCCACAGTCACCAGATCTCAACCCAATAGAACATTTTTGGGATGTGGTGGAACGGGAGCTTCGTGCCCTGGATGTGCCTCCCTCAAATCTCCATCAACTGCAAAATGCTATCCTATCAATATGGGCCAACATTTCTAAAGAATGCTATCAGCACCTTGTTGAATCAATGGCATGTAGAATTAAGGCAGTTCTGAAGGCACAAGGGGGTCCAACACCGTATTAGTATGGTGTTCCTAATAATTCTTTAGGTGAGTGTATATCTCCATAGAAGAAAAAATATATCATACAATAAATTAATAAAATTGCAAGAGGTTTTTTGGATGATAATTTTGCCATGACACAACCTAAGTTTCCCAGTAGAAATGAAGGCTATAAGCAGAGGCATAGCTAAAGGCTCATTGGCCCTGGTGCTACAGTTCAGTTTGAGTCCCCACTTCCCTCAGTGCTTTGTGGCAGGGGCAGGGTGAACCAAAAATTGAAAAGACTCCCCCCCCCCCTCCATCCCAAATTCTCTAACTAACCCCTTACCTTCAGCCCTACTGTTAAAGACATACTTGGAAACATTACATACAGCGTAACAAAACATGCAGGGTAATACAGCAACACATACCTCTTACATCCAGTGATGTTTCCTCTGATGTAAACTTTCTCTTTCCTAACCTTCTCCTTTCAGACCAGACCGCCATGATGATTTCTTTCAGCCGTCTCTTGTGTCTGCAGAGTTTCACAAACAGACATTTTAGTTTCCTACATTTCCATCATCCTCACACCTTCTCAACACTGCATCCTGCCACTCCCTAACACTGTGCCCGCTGTGCTCCCCAATACTAAACTGCAGAAAAAGTCCCTCTGAAAATGCTAGTACCACACAGATAGTGCCCCCTTCAATAATTATTGATAGTGCCCTAAAAAATAATTGTGCCAAGCAAATAGTGTCCCCAAAACTAATAGTGTAAACATAATGCCCCCCCAAATAATTGTGCCAAGCTGATACTGTGCTAGGGTACCCCCACAATAATAGTACTCCCCAAAGTCCCACCAATAGAAACAATTATATCTCAGAGTGCATAGTGTTAAATAGTGCTCCCAATAGTAATAAGACCCCCATATCAGATCATCAGATTAGACCCCATATCAGATCTCAAATTAGACCCCCATATCAGATCTTCAGATCTGACCTCTCATATCAGATCCTCAGATCAGACTCCCATATCAGATCCTCAGACCCCTCATATCAGATCCTTAGTTGAGACCACCATATCAGACCTTAGATTAGACCCCCTATATCAGATCCCCTTTAGACCTCCATGTGAGACCCCCAAATTAGACCTTAAAATAAATAAACTTACCTCTCCTTCTCTGCACTCCTCCCCAGCTCCAACAGCCTTCCCTACATTCTCCGCTCATTAATCTTCTCTGAGCCACGCTCCACTGTCACCTGACTGCCTGCAGGGTCAGTTCATAGTGTGTGCACTGGGCTGTACCCAGTCAGTACAGTGCAGTGCAGCCTGGAGAAGACCCGGGTGGTGGAGTGAGTACGGCGCTCAAAGCACTTCGCTATTCCACCTTCGGCAGAATAGTGAGCGCTTTCATCATGGAAACGGTCACTAGTATTCGCTTTAGACACACTGCATCCTAAAAAGTGAAAAATGTGGTAATTGGCAGTGTGCCCTGTGGGCCCCCCTGGCTTAGGGGCCAAGTCACATCTGTGACTGCTGCTACCCCTATAGCTACACTACTGCCCACAAGTGACCATGTGATCACTGTTATACAGGTATGTCTGACCCAGTTGTATTTTTGTGCCAAGGCTATGGTCAAGATTAGGGACAACCAAAGGTTACCATATAGCCTTGGCATTGCCACATGATTTTTTCTCGTTTTCTGACACATTCTTGTAGCCATTCATTTTTACTAAAAAGTAAACTGGAAACACTCATATACTGAATATTTCTAAAGCAGCTTTTGTTTTCTATCTTTCTGGCATAGAAGATTCCCAGTAGTGATGGACGAACATCGGCCAAGACGATTTGCGAATGAGATCGAGCGAACGCGATCAAATGTTCATGAATTGCAAGTTCGCGACGGGCCCCATTCACTTTTAATGGCAGACGAACCTTAAAAACCTTCAGGTCATATTTGCAGCTACCAAATACTTACCAGAAGTGCACAAATAGTCCAACAACATGGACAGTGATATACTAGAGGGGGATCAATGATAAAAATTCCCACAAAAATATGTATTTTAATCATGGGCCATTTTTATGTATCTTAAAGGGAAATTCTCAAAAATGTGCCCTGCTGGAGCCTAGAAAATATGGGAGTACCGTCCCTAAAAATTAGGCATTCATCTGACATAAAAGAAATTGTGATTATGCGGTCACTGAATAACAATTTTACTGTAGCCCACTGTAATACAGGCCCTAAACATTAGGCATTCACAGTATAGAGAAGATCAAGTGATTATGTGGCTGGAGGTATATTAGACGGTCAATGGATATCAATTTTACTGCAGGCCAGTGGAGTACAGGCCCCAAACATTAGGCATTCACCGTACAGAAAACATCAAGTGATTATGTGGCTGGAGGTATGTTAGACGGTAATTGGATAACAATGAAAAGAAACCATGGTACTGGTAGTCGTTAATGGCACGTTGCTGCTGGAGCAGCCTATCAATCATATACAAGGGGGGGCGCAACATGCTGTCACATATCAGACGTCTGATGGGCAGGTGGTGTCACCACTGAACGTCAGCAAGGCGAGCCATGGCCAGGTAAGATCTTATAAAATGGCCAGAGATTGGTATTTGGCAACGAATCTCTGCACGACTAAGTTCAGGATGTGTGCCATGCATTTTGACGTGTGTAATTTTTTCCTGTTTTAGCACGCTCAGCAGATTGGCACTGTTGTCGCACTTTATAAACTGTCAAATTTAGCGGGGATTGCCACTGATCGGCCTGTGACCGCAGAGCTGAAAGCAGTGCAGGACAGGTGTGTCTCTTGGCTTCCAGGCACAACAGCCGCAGCACAGAATGGCAACATCTCACCTGGCACGTCGAATAGGTTCTGGGGAGCTTGGGGGTGCAGCGGAAGAGGCGGTAGCAATGGAAAAGGAGGAGTCAGCCGAGGAGGAGACAGAGGATGGAGTAGGAGGAGGAGAAGAAGAGGCAGGCCTGCATGCAGTCCGTGGTGGTAACACCAAATCCACACACGTGCCACGGGCTGCATGCTTGACAGCCGTCAGAAGGTTTACCCAGTGGGCAGTAAAAGTTATGTACCTTCCCTGCCCGTGTTTGCTAGACCACGTGTCTGTGGTCAGATGTGTCTGTGTGCCAGATATACATTCACTTGCCGCTGAACGTGGCTATATAGCTCTGGGATGCCCTTCTGGGAGAAAAATTCCAATGGCCACAAATTTTCTAAAGGCTTCCGAGTCCACCAGTTTATATGGCAGTAGTTGGCGGGCTAGCAGTTCTGACAAGCCAGCGGTAAGCCGTTGGGCAAGAGGGTTATCCGGCATCATCAACTTTTTACGTTCAAACATTTGGGCCACGGAAGCCTGCCTTTTGCCAGATGAGCGCGATGACGGCACGGTGGAAGGTGGAGTGTAGGACAAATGAGAGGAGAAGGAGAAGAGGCAGGACGTGGAGCACCGGGAGTGTGGCTTTGTAGGTTCTGATGGTGTTGCTCACACTGGGCTCGGTGAAGGGAGGCCAGGTGCCTTCTTAAGGCGGTCGTCCCTAGGTGAGTGTTGGGCTTACCGCGATTTATGCGATGACAGCACAGGCTGCAGATGGCAACTCTATTGTTAGCAGCTGACACGTTAAAAAAAGCCCACATTGCGGAGCCATGTGCCGGCGTCCTGGGAGCGCAAGATGTGACTGTGCATGGTGGATGGCTCACTCCAAATACGTTTGCAGTCTGCTTTTTGCCTCCTGTGCACTGCGAGTTCTGCCTGCTTCTCCTCCTTCTACCCCTATCTGCTGCTCTGTCTCTCCCTCTGAACTCCTCTCCTCTTCCTCTCTTGTGGGCCCCCACGTGACATCCATCGACATGTCATCATCGTCACCTTCACCACCATTGACATTAGAGATCTCGGAGAAGGCAGCAACAGCGGGGACCTCCGTCCTTGGGCTGATTTGGGTACGGTCGTCAGACCGCTAAGTGGCGGCCGTTGCTACCTCCTCTTCCTGATCCGATGCCAAGAATGACTGCGCATCGGTAACATCTGGGAATGGATGGGAAAATAATTCCTCTGACTCGAGTGGAGGAGCTATGGTGGTTGTGGTGGTGTCTTTAGAGGTGCACACAGCAGAGAGTGAGTAGGGTGCAGATACAGAGGATGAGGAGGGTGCAACTCTGGTGCGTCTTTTGACGTTGTTAAAGCAGCCCTAAATTAGGGCATTTAAGATACACTCTGGTGTTCCGAATCAATGTACCCCCCACCAGGGGGTTAATATCCACTCATGGCTGAGAGACTGAACACTGACACAGAAGTTGGTCAAAGCAATCTCTAACTTTTATTACATCAGGTAAGCGTATATATATCTTCAGAAGAGGGCAGTCCTCACTGAGACACAAACCATTGTTTCATTGGTCAAAGTTAAGAAGAGATAAGAGAAACAGAGATAACACTCTTCACATCTGCGCAGTAGGTACCACTTTGGAATGTTAAGTAGGGATGAGGGAACCCGAACTGTATAGTTCGGGTTCGTACCGAATTTTGGGGTGTCCGTGACACGGACCCGAACCCGAACATTTTCGTAAAAGTCCGGGTTCGGTGTTCGGCGCTTTCTTGGCGCTTTTTGAAAGGCTGCAAAGCAGCCAATCAACAAGCATCATACTACTTGCCCCAAGAGGCCATCACAGCCATGCTTACTATTGGCATGGTTGTGATTGGCCAGTGCAGCATGTGACCCAGCCTCTATATAAGCTTGGGTCACGTAGCGCTGCATGTCACTCTGCTGATACAAGTTTAGGGAGAGGTTGCAGCTGCGACGTTAGGGCGAGATTAGGCAGTGATTAACTCCTCCAAAGACTTCATTCAGTGATCGATCTACAGCTGTGGATCATTGAACTGCTGTTATTCAATTGCTCACTGTTTTTAGGCTGCCCAGAGCGTTTTTCAGTCACTTTTTTCTGGGGTGATCGGCGGCCATTTTGCGGCTTGTGGTGCGCCAGCACAAGCTGCCACCAAGTACATTTAACCATCAATAGTGTGATTATTTTTTGCTATATCCTACATCAGGGTCAAGCTGTCATCAAGTGCATTTAACCATCAATAGTGTGGTTATTTTTTGGCCATATACTACATCAGGGGCAAGCTGAGCCTGTCACCTAAGTGCATTTAACCATCAATAGTGTGGTTATTTTTTGCTATATCCTACATCAGGGTCAAGCTGTCATCAAGTGCATTTAACCATCAATAGTGTGGTTATTTTTTGACCATATACTACATCAGGGGCAAGCTGAGCCTGTCACCCAAGTGCATTTAACCATCAATAGTGTGGTTATTTTTTGGCTATATCCTACATCAGGGTCAAGCTGTCATCAAGTGCATTTAACCATCAATAGTGTGGTTATTTTTTGGCCATATACTACATCAGGGGCAAGCTGAGCCTGTCACCCAAGTGCATTTAACCATCAATAGTGTGGTTATTTTTTGGCTATATCCTACATCAGGGTCAAGCTGTCATCAAGTGCATTTAACCATCAATAGTGTGGTTATTTTTTGGCCATATACTACATCAGGGTCAAGCTATCATCAAGTGCATTTAACCATCAATAGTGTGGTTATTTTTTGGCCATATACTACATCAGGGGCAAGCTGAGCCTGTCACCCAAGTGCATTTAACCATCAATAGTGTGGTTATTTTTTGGCTATATCCTACATCAGGGTCAAGCTGAGCCTGTCACCAAGTTATTCTCAATAACTTCACACACACGCTACAGTGCAGATCCAAGTCTAATTCTGTGATTAAACGTATACCTGTCACCCAGCGCCTAAAAAATAGGCCTCACATTTATATTCATCCAAATCTGTCATTACTGCTTTAGCTGGTCAAGTTATTTAGTGTCCGTCAAAGCACAGTTTTTGTTCTGGGTTGAAATACAATTCCCAATTTTGCAATTCTCTAAATTAGTGGTTTCTGCTGTATCAGGCCTACTTTAAATCTATCCCTAAAAGGGTATATTAGATTCAAGGTGCTGATAGGGTAGTTCTCAATAACTTCACACACAAGCTACAGTGCAGATCCAAGTCTAATTCTGTGATTAAACGTATACCTGTCACCCAGTGCCTAAAAAATAGGCCTCACATTTATATTCATCCAAATCTGTCATTACTGCTTTAGCTGGTCAAGTTATTTAGTGTCCGTCAAAGCACAGTTTTTGTTCTGGGTTGAAATACAATTCCCAATTTTGCAATTCTCTAAATTAGTGGTTTCTGCTGTATCAGGCCTACTTTAAATCTATCCCTAAAAGGGTATATTAGATTCAAGGTGCTGATAGGGTAGTTCTCAATAACTTCACACACAAGCTACAGTGCAGATCCAAGTCTAATTCTGTGATTAAACGTATACCTGTCACCCAGTGCCTAAAAAATAGGCCTCACATTTATATTCATCCAAATCTGTCATTACTGCTTTAGCTGGTCAAGTTATTTAGTGTCCGTCAAAGCACAGTTTTTGTTCTGGGTTGAAATACAATTCCCAATTTTGCAATTCTCTAAATTAGTGGTTTCTGCTGTATCAGGCCTACTTTAAATCTTTCCCTAAAAGGGTATATTAGATTCAAGGTGCTGATAGGGTAATTCTCAATAACTTCACACACACGCTACTGTGCAGATGCAAGTCTAATTCTGTCCGTAAACATATACCTGTCACCCAGCACCTAAATAATAGGCTTCAAATTTATATTCAGCTAAATCTGTCATTACTGGTGTGCCTGTATTAGTGTAATACGGTACCTAAATAGATAGCCAGATAGTGTTAGGTGTCTGTAAAAAAAGGCCTGAATTTGAATTCAATACATTGGCCCGAATAATATTTTTCTTATTGTGGTGAACGGTAACAATGAGGAAAACATCTAGTAAGGGACGCAGACGCGGACATGGTCGTGGTGGTGTTAGTGGACCCTCTGGTGCTGGGAGAGGACGTGGCCGTTCTGCCACAGCCACACGTCCTAGTGTAGCAACTACCTCAGGTCCCAGTAGCCGCCAGAATTTACAGGGATATTTGGTGGGGCCCAATGCCGTTCTAAGGATGGTAAGGCCTGAGCAGGTACAGGCATTAGTCAATTGGGTGGCCGACAGTGCATCCAGCACGTTCACATTATCTCCCACCCAGTCTTCTGCAGAAAGCGCACAGATGGCGCATGAAAACCAAGCCCATCAGTCTGTCACATCACCCCCATGCATATCAGGGAAACTGTCTGAGCCTCAAGTTATGCAGCAGTCTCTTATGCTGTTTGAAGACTCTGCTGGCAGGGTTTCCCAAGGGCATCCACCTAGCCCTTCCCCAGGGGTGGAAGAGATAGAATGCACTAACGCACAACCACTTATGTTTCCTGATGATGAGGACATGGGAATACCACCTCAGCACGTCTCTGATGATGACGAAACACAGGTGCCAACTGCTGCGTCTTTCTGCAGTGTGCAGACTGAACAGGAGGTCAGGGATCAAGACTGGGTGGAAGACGATTCAGGGGACGATGAGGTCCTAGACCCCACATGGAATGAAGGTCGTGCCACTGACTTTCACAGTTTGGAGGAAGAGGCAGTGGTGAGACCGAGCCAACAGCGTAGCAATAGACAAAGAGGGAGCAGTGGGCAAAAGCAGAACACCCGCCGCCAAGAGACTCCGCCTGCTACTGACCGCCGCCATCTGGGACCGAGCACCCCAAAGGCAGCTTCAAGGAGTTCCTTGGCATGGCACTTCTTCAAACAATGTGCTGACGACAAGACCCGAGTGGTTTGCACGCTGTGCCATCAGAGCCTGAAGCGAGGCATTAACGTTCTGAACCTTAGCACAACCTGCATGACCAGGCACCTGCATGCAAAGCATGAACTGCAGTGGAGTAAACACCTTAAAAACAAGGAAGTCACTCAGGCTCCCCCTGCTACCTCTTCTGCTGCTGCCGCCTCGGCCTCTTCTGCTGCTGCCGCCGCCTCGGCCTCTTCCTCCGCCTCTGGAGGAACGTTGGCACCTGCCTGCCAGCAAACATGGGATGTACCACCAACACCACCACCTGCGTCACCAAGCATCTCAACCATGTCACACAGCAGCGTTCAGCTCTCCATCTCACAAACATTTGAGAGAAAGCGTAAATTCCCACCTAGCCACCCTCGATCCCTGGCCCTGAATGCCAGCATTTCTAAACTACTTGCCTATGAAATGCTGTCATTTAGGCTGGTGGACACAGACAGCTTCAAACAGCTCATGTCGCTTGCTGTCCCACAGTATGTTGTTCCCAGCCGGCACTACTTCTCCAAGAGAGCTGTGCCTTCCCTGCACAACCAAGTATCCGATAAAATCAAGTGTGTACTGCGCAACGCCAGTCAGCCACACACCTTCACCACCAACTTCAGCAAAGCCCGGGGTAAACGTCAGCAGGCCGTTCTGAAACTCATATGTTTGGGGGACAGGCCCCACACCGCACAGGAATTGTGGCGGGGTATAGAACAACAGACCGACAAGTGGTTGCTGCCGGTGAGCCTCAAGCCCGGCCTGGTGGTGTGCGATAATGGGCGAAATCTCGTTGCAGCTCTGGGACTAGCCGATTTGACGCACATCCCTTGCCTGGCGCATGTGCTGAATTTGGTGGTGCAGAAGTTCATTCGCAACTACCCCGACATGTCAGAGCTGCTGCATAAAGTGCGGGCCGTCTGTTCGCGCTTCCGGCGTTCACACCCTGCCGCTGCTCGCCTGTCTGCGCTACAGCGTAACTTCCGCCTTCCCGCTCACCGCCTCATATGCGACGAACTCCACCTTGCACATGCTGGACAGACTGTGCGAGCAGCAGCAGGCCATAGTGGAGTTTCAGCTGCAGCACGCACGGGTCAGTCGCACTGCGGAACAGCACCACTTCACCACCAATGACTGGGCCTCCATGCGAGACCTGTGTGCCCTGTTGCGCTGTTTCGAGTACTCCACCAACATGGCCAGTGGCGATGACGCCGTTATCAGCGTTACAATACCACTTCTATGTCTCCTTGAGAAAACACTTAGGGCGATGATGGAAGAGGAGGTGGCCCAGAAGGAGGAGGAGGAAGAGGGGTCATTTTTAGCACTTTCAGGCCAGTCTCTTCGAAGTGACTCAGAGGGAGGTTTTTTGCAACAGCAGAGGCCAGGTACAAATGTGGCCAGACAGGGCCCACTACTGGAGGATCCGGAGGAGTTGGAGGAGGATGAGGATGAAGCATGTTCACAGCGGGGTGGCACCCAACGCAGCTCGAGCCCATCACTGGTGCGTGGCTGGGGGGAAACGCAGGACGATGACTATACGCCTCCCACAGAGGACAGCTTGTCCTTACCTCTGGGCAGCCTGGCACACATGAGCGACTACATGCTGCAGTGCCTGCGCAACGACAGCAGAGTTGCCCACATTTTAACGTGTGCAGACTACTGGGTTGCCACCCTGCTGGATCCACGGTACAAGGACAATGTGCCCACCTTACTTCCTGCACTGGAGCGTGATAGGAAGATGCGCGAGTACAAGCGCACGTTGGTAGACGCGCTACTGAGAGCATTCCCAAATGTCACAGGGGAACAAGTGGAAGTCCAAGGCGAAGGCAGAGGAGGAGCAAGAGGTCGCCAATGCAGCTGTGTCACGGCCAGCTCCTCTGAGGGCAGGGTTAGCATGGCAGAGATGTGGAAAAGCTTTGTCACCACGCCACAGCTAACTGCACCACCACCTGATAGGGAACCTGTTAGCAGGGGGCAACATTTCACTAACATGGTGGAACAGTACCTGTGCACACCCCTCCACGTACTGACTGATGGTTCGGCCCCATTCAACTTCTGGGTCTCCAAATTGTCCACGTGGCCAGAGCTAGCCTTTTATGCCTTGGAGGTGCTGGCCTGCCTGGCGGCCAGCGTTTTGTCTGAACGTGTATTCAGCACGGCAGGGGGCGTCATTACAGACAAACGCAGCCGCCTGTCTACAGCCAATGTTGACAAGCTGACGTTCATAAAAATGAACCAGGCATGGATCCCACAGGACCTGTCCATCCCTTGTGCAGATTAGACATTAACTACCTCCCCATAACCATATATTATTGTACTCCAGGGCACTTCCTCATTCAATCCTATTTTTATTTTCATTTTACCATTATATTGCGGGCAAACCAAAGTTGAATGAACCTCTCCTCTGTCTGGGTGCCGGGGCCTAAAAATATCTGACAATGGCCTGTTCCAGTGGTGGGTGACATGAAGCCTGATTCTCTGCTATGACATGAAGACTGATTCTCTGCTGACATGAAGCCAGATTCTATGTTATGGGACCTCTCTCCTCTGCCTGGGTGCCGGGGCATTAAAATATCTGACAGTGGCCTGTTCCAGTGGTGGGTGACATGATGCCTGATTCTCTGCTATGACATGAAGACTGATTCTCTGCTGACATGAAGCCAGATTCTCTGCTATGGGACCTCTCTCCTCTGCCTGGGTGCCTCGGCCTAAATATCTGACAATGGACTGTTCCAGTGGTGGGTGACGTGAAGCCTGATTCTCTGCTATGACATGAAGCCTGATTCTCTGCTATGACATGAAGACTGATTCTCTGCTGACATGAAGCCAGATTCTATGTTATGGGACCTCTCTCCTCTGTCTGAGTGCCGGGGCCTAAATATATGACAATGGACTGTTCCAGTGGTGGGTGATGTGAAGCCTGATTCTCTGCTATGACATGAAGACTGATTCTCTGCTGACATGAAGCCTGAATCTCTGTTATGGGACCTCTCTCCTCTGTCTGGGTGCTGGGGCCTAAATATATGACAATGGACTGTTCCAGTTTTGGGTGACGTGAAGCCTGATTCTCTGCTATGACATGAAGACTGATTCTCTGCTGACATGAAGCCTGATTCTCTGCTATGGGACCTCTCTCCAATTGATATTGGTTAATTTTTATTTATTTTATTTTTATTTTAATTCATTTCCCTATCCACATTTGTTTTCAGGGGATTTAACTACATTTTGCTGCCTTTTGCAGCCCTCTAGCCCTTTCCTGGGCTGTTTTACAGCCTTTTTAGTGCCGAAAAGTTCGGGTCCCCATTGACTTCAATGGGGTTCGGGTTCGGGACGAAGTTCGGGTCGGGTTCGGATCCCGAACCCGAACATTTCCGGGAAGTTCGGCCGAACTTCTCGAACCCGAACATCCAGGTGTTCGCTCAACTCTAATGTTAAGCTAATGTAAACATCTAAGGGTCTCCATTTTGTAATGGTGGACAGTCTAACAATACTACTGCATACGTCATATGTGACACTTCAAAGAGGTGCTTCTCTATAGGCAGTGAACAACATATATCATCAAGTCATGTGATTGGTCTACGCATTCCACCATACTCTATGGGACACCTGCAGAAAGATGTGAAATCAGACACTTCTCACAGCACAGCTCTTTGCCCCCCTCTCTCTACAATCTTTAAACAAAGAGAGGGGTGGGAGGGAGGCACTTGGAGAAGAAAAAGTTTAACTCATTACAGTCCTAGAGATACTGAATATAGAATAAAAAAAACACATCTTTAACAGTCAAATTCACACATCTTTAACAGTCCCCCCTTGAATTTCATTCTCTCCCTAAACCTAACCATCTGTCCCAATGCTCCAACGTCCTCTTCACCAGCTTCCACGACAAGTCATTCCTAGCGAACAGCCTCCCGTGACACTGGATTTGAGCACGAGGAAGTCAGATGATCTTTACCTAACTGACGTTGACATTATATGGGGGAACTGAAGTTCATCAATGCTTCTGATTTTCCGGATCAATGTTTTCATACAATTTTTCCATATTCTTTTGAGTCATGATCAACAGTCACACAAGGGAAAACCAGTCTCAACACTTCCTTGAAATCAATCCAATTATGCTTTTCTTTGAGCTTCACTGTGCTTGTGGTTAACAACACTCGGAATGGACCATCAAACCAGGGTTTTAGGACTTTCTAACGTGTCTTTTTCTACCACCCAATCTCCAGACACAAGTGGGTGGGTTCCTGGTACTTGATCAAAACCTGGAAGTGAAGCAAAAACCCGAAAATGTACTTTAGTCAAATGCTTGTACAAAACTGATCACATAATCTGAAGCTGCTGTGGGAAATAAATCCTATCCTAGGGGCTGACCCAAAAAGGACCTTATAGAGACAAAGGCCTGTCTCACGGTTAGGCGTATACCTTACTAAAAGAGGGCTACCAGCAGGCACTTTAAGTTTTTTTTTTTTTAATCTTTAACTTAGTGTCCCGTTCAGTTCCTTTTCCCTACTCTACTGCTGCTTTGTGGATGGTACGAAGCATGTAAGGCCTGTCCTACACCCAAAACCTTCATCATCTCCTGCATCACTTCACCTGTGAAGTGAACACCTGTGTCACTTTCAATGATCTAAGGTACCCCATACCTGCACACAACTTCGGCCATAATCTTCTTTGAGTACGGTTTTGGCCATCCTGAAAACAAGTCACATATCAATACATACAGTACTCATACATGCCCACCTTGTGTAGTTGAAGGTAGTCTGTAAACGTTGAAACAGATACAAAAAAGCAAGACGTGTTTCTTGGGTACCTTAACCACCTTGCCCACGTTGTTCTGGACACGAACCATTTATCCTTGAGTATGTCTGACTGTTACAGTGCTGAACCCTGGGGCGTACCATATGCTACGTATTAAATCACACATAGCAGTTTTGTCTGGTGCATCACTCCATGGGTTGCCTGTGGCATCGTGGAGTAGAGGGACCTGGGAAGGTAAAGTTTCCCTTCTTATTTGTAGTCCCCCCTTTTCCATCCACCAGTCCCTTTCCTCCTTCCCCATCTGGTTCTGTAAGGTCTTAAGAACTTTCGGGAGACAGGAGGAGTTATTTCAGGGACCTGAACTGTGGCCACTTAAGACAGGGGTCTGCTTAGGTAATTTGGCAGCCATTTTTGCCGCCTGATCTGCCGTGGCTTTCCCCTTTGCCTCCTCTGCATCTGTTTACAGTGGCCTTTCGTTGCTATCATCACCTCTCATGTTAGTGACAAGAGGGCTTCCATCAGAGACCTCACTGCTTCCCCATTTTCGATGGGTTTACCTAAAACGATCAAGGAGTCTCTGGCTTTCCCTATGGCCCCATAGTCATGGGCTATCCCAAAAGCACACCTGGAATCAGTGTAAATGTTGGCTGTTTTTCCCATCTGCATATCTGCAAGCCATCTTCAGAGTCTTTTAGCTCCACTTCTTGAGCAGACATGTGTGGTAGTTCACGTTTAATCACCACTGCCCAACCTGTGTAGTACCTGCCATCCTGGCCATACCTGATCCATCCACAAAGAGCACATGATCTAGATTACCTAATGGCTGATTTACCAAATCCCACTACCTCTTGTGACATCATCTGCAAACAGTCAGGAGCCTCTTCCTTTGAATCTGGAAGAAAAGTTTAAAGTGCGGTGCCCTAACTCTTCCATCCCCCCTTGGTCCAGAGGCAACAGGGTGGCTGGGTCCAAAGTATTACACCTTTGGAGAGAAACATTGTCAGGCAACAAAATGGAACACTGTATTCTCAAATAACGGGCAACAAAACAATCATTTGGATTGTACATTCATGAGGATAGATGTAATATCACCATCACTTTGTGGTTCAGAACTATCTCAGAGCTTTCATCAAGCATAGCTAGTACAACTACTACAGCTCTGATGCAGAAAGGGGCACCTCTGGCCACGGGATCAAGTCTGACTGAATAATATGCTACGGGGCGTTATTGCTGGCCATGCAGTTGGGTGAGGACAGCTGAGTCATGGCCACTCACTTCATAGCAATACAATCTAAATGCAATAATCTGATAGGCCCAGTGTGGGGGAACACAAAATTGCCAGTTCTAGGCATAAAAAGCATCTACCACCTCATCTGTGAGGCGGTAGGGACTAAAGGACAAATCAATCACAGTGGAGTGAGTAGAGGTAATGGGAACCTGAGCCAACAAGGTGTGTGTGTGTGTGTTGGGCCCGCTGTGGGTGTTAGTAACTGTGGCCTCATTAACGGCATGTAGGTCATGTACCATCCAATGGTGAGTGGTTTTGCTTTTCCTCAGCTTCTGGGAGTACTGATACAAACATGGACCAGGGAATTTTATCACTAATGGCCATCAAACAAAGTTCCTGGTCGTTGAGGGCACCTGTAAACTTCACAGTGCCGTCCTCCTGATATGAGATACCAGAATGTACTTTTGCAAGCAAATCTGCACCTAGGAGGCAACAAGGGGCGTTACCACTGACCAGCAAACGGGCAAGCGCATCTTGGTAAGGGGCAAATCTAATATGGATGGTTTCTGTTGAGAAGAGAGCGTACTACTTTCCCATCCACTTCTATCCAAAGACTGGTATGCTTGGAGAGTAAATCAGGGGAGGCCATGTTTGCTGTGCACAACTGTCTTGGCTGCTCCAGTATCAATCAAAAACGGGACTACTTCTTTATCACCCAGAGTGAGGGATATCATTGGACCAGACTGAATCTGCTAAAAATGTTTAAAAGTAGAGCCGATACTGGATTTCCTGTTTCCTAATCTTGATCTAACTCCCCCCCCCTTACCTGTCTTTGTGTTCTCCTTATAACAAAAAACATGGGTGTCTGTGGGGATGGACAGTGATCCAGGCATGGTCAACATAGAATACAATCCTCTCGTGTGGTGTGGACGAGGAGTACCAAACACAGCACAACACTCTGTCTTCTGGGATCTGGGTCTCATAGACTCTGCAAGCCCATCATAGGGTGGCAGACTTACTTTTTCCTCACTTCAATGAGGCGTTTGACATCAGGGCTGTAGCAATGCCAAAGGAACACTACCTATGGTTGGCACCACTGAACCACCCAATGCCGCTTGATGTTACTTTGCATTTTGGCTTACAGAAGTATCCAACTTTCCCTATCGCGGAATTAGTAGACTGGAAAACAAAACAGGATTTCTCATCTTCCATGGGAGTGTCTTGTAACTAGGGGATGGGCACAAGGACTGTCGTTGTCTGTAACGTCCACCCCTATCCTCCTCCCTCCGCTCTAAGTCATTTAAGTCCACCCCCTTCAGTCGGACGCTGTGGTCTTCCTTTTTGTCCGTCAGTAATGTGCCAGCTATCTATAAGAACAGAGCTCTGATGTTTAGCACAACACTTAACATGTAACATGTAACTTCAAACATTGAAACAAACAGATCTGACAATACAGACATGAATACACAAAGGGCCCATAAAAACTTTTCATTGACTTCGATATAAAAAAATGTACAGCTTGATCAATGCTGTTGGCACCAATAAAAACCAAAAACTTCCAAGAAAAAGAAAATAAAATCCTCAATGCGCATATTATTTAAAAAACAAATACCGTACTCCATACACATTGATATACATTTTCATGTACTCATTTTCATTAACCGCTCATAACCACGCCCTTACACATAAAATATGAATTGCATTCACAGCTCTGCTAAAAACATCCATCAGTCACAAAGCCACACCTATTCACATTCCACTGAATCATTTATGTCTTCCAACCTAGCCACACTGTTTTCATCCCAAAAACTTGCAGCACAGACAAACACAGCTTTCCTGGAAACAGATAGCCACACCACACCCAGAATTGCTGATGGTCTGTCGCTGTAAGACAATATACATGTTATAATCATACAGTCATTTTGTTAAAAGCTGGATTCCCACAGTACACTGCTTGGGAAAGAAGAAAGAAGATTATTGAACAATTCTGTCTTGTATAATATATTACACATCACTTACTCTGCATGATTCCCTGCCCCCATGATTCCCTCCCCCCTTTCCCTGCTCCTCTTATCTCAGGAATGTTTCTGTGTGAAGGTGGGGGGGGAATGAATTTCTCTATTTCACAGTTCCATTAACTGACCTTCCTTTAGGATCTTCCCTATTTAACCAGTTCATTTCTGAACATTTAACACAAGCGCCTTTCTGATTGCAGACACTGGGGCACTTTCTTTCTTGCTAATGCCATCAATTATCATCCTGACACTGCTCTGTTTTCTCACTCGTTAAAACTCCTCCTTCAACATCACCGGAGTTCTGATGCCCACAGTCTGTAAGCTCTAACCTCACAGTTTCTTACAGATTTTCATCCCTGTTGCCAGCCGGGCGACCTTCTGTCCGGGGCCACACTTTCTCTAACATTCTTTGTCACATTTTAACTTTCAATTCTCCATATCACATCCTATAATCTCCCTTAACTTCTTATCATTCTTCACATGTTGACTTCCTTCTTCTCTCGCTACAATCTGAGGAGCAGTATATTTTCCTTCTCCATGTGAGTGGGACTAACCCATCTTAAAACAGTATTTCAGACTGACACACACACAAAACAGAGGAGTGATAAGCACCTTTAACCCTTTCCTCCGCAGACAAAGGATTCACCCTCCCACTGGTTTGCTCAAATTTGACTATCACGTCTGACTAGTCAGCTGGGACTCCCCGCACGTCTTCCCCCTAGAGGGTCAGACGGGCTCCGTCGCGTCTTCCTGGGGTCAGGTCAGGTAGTCTCCGCAGTCTTCCCTTAGATAAACGAGTCATGAGGATCTACTGTCTTCCTAGGGTCAGGTCAGGTAGTCTCCGCAGTCTTCCCTTAGATCAATGAGTCATGTGGATCTACCGTCTCCCTGGTCAGGTCAGCCGGAGTTTCTTTGTCCCACACCTCGGTGCTACAGCGCCCCCTTCCAAACCAGGAGGTTACTGTCCCCTCCCTTTGTCTGTGGTTTTACCGTCTGTGCTCAACTCACTCCTCACATAAATTACAAAAACATATACACACCAGAGTGATCTATAATTTCAGACTATGGTTCTATGGACCCCAGGCTTTCAGCATTACAGCCGACTACTATACTTACATGGGTACCACCTCACAGCAGACTAAGCCAACATGAAGTGACGAACTAAATGGCAGAAAGGCAGGTAAGAGTATTCTTACCGTTCTATGAAAGCCGGCCATCTCCTCTCTGCCGTTCGTCAAGTCCTGGGGCCTCTTGTGTGTCGGCTGTTGATGCTCCCTTCGCCTTGGGGCCCCACGTTGGGGGCCATTTGTTAAAGCAGCCCTAAATTAGGGCATTTAAGATACACCCTGGTGTTCCGAATCAATGTACCCCCCCCAGGGGGTTAATATCCACGCATGGCTGAGAGACTGAACACTGACACAGAAGTTGGTCAAAGCAATCTCTAACTTTTATTACATCAGGTAAGCGGATATATATCTTCAGAAGAGGGCAGTCCTCACTGAGACACAAATCATTGTTTCATTGGTCAAAGTTAAGAAGAGATAAGAGAAACAGAGATAACACTCTTCACATCTGCGCAGTAGGTACCACTTTAGAATGTTAAGCTAATGTAAACATCTAAGGGTCTCCATTTTGTAATGGTGGACAGTCTAACAATACTACTGCATACGTCATATGTGACACTTCAAAGAGGTGCTTCTCTATAGGCAGTGAACAACATATATCATCAAGTCATGTGATTGGTCTACGCATTCCACCATACTCTATGGGACACCTGCAGAAAGATGTGAAATCAGACACTTCTCACAGCACAGCTCTCCCCCCCCCCCCCCTCTACAGTCTTTAAAAAAAGAGAGGGGTGGGAGGGAGGCACTTGGAGAAGAAAAAGTTTAACTCATTACAGTCCTAGAGATACTGAATATAGAATAAAATTCACACATCTTTAACAACGTAATCGTGCACACCTTCTCTAACTTCCCACTTAGGCTCTGGCCTGGTGCACCTGCCCGACCCCTACCACCCCTGCGGAATGGCCTGCCTCTTCCTCTGTCTGTCATTTTCAAAATTACACTGTGCCAAAGTCCCTATAGAAGAGCAGTATTTGTGGAAGCAGGTATATTGCAGGCCTCAATCAATATTTGGTGGCAGCTGGTATGTCAATCCCCTTTATCAGTATTTTGTGGAAACAGGTATATAGAACCCCTTAATGAGTATTTGCTAGAAGATGGTAAATCAAACCCCTTAATCAATATTTGGTGGAAGCTGGTGTATCACAGGCCTCAATCAATATTTGTTGGAAGCCGGTATATCAATCCCCGCTATCAGTATTTTGTGGAAACAGGTATATAGAACCCCTTAGTGAGTATTCCCTGGAAGCTGGTAAATCAAACCCCTTAATCACTATTTGTTTGAAGCTGGTGTATCGCAGGCCTTAATCAATATTTGGTGGAAGCCAGTATGTCGATCCCCTCTAACAGTATTTTGTGGAAACAGGTATTTAGAACCCCTTAATGAGTATTTGCTGGAAGCAAGTATATCAAACCCCTTAATCAATATTTTGTGGAAGCAGGTATGTCAAATCCCTTAATCAGTATTTTGTGGAAGCAGGTATATCTCACCCCTTAATCAGTTTTTTAGGGGGGACAACAGGTATATCACACCAGTTGCAATTAGTTATTCCATTAGTGTTTGCCCCTCTATCTAGCTGCGGTATCTCAGCAGAACTGCACACAACTGGTGCACAATGCAAATGCACTATAATATACTTTCTATGTTAGAAGGTATATCATAGGTTGTCGAAATGTTGCTGCATTCGGTGTTAATAAATTCCAGAAGATTTGGAATCATTGGAGTGCCGCAGTCATTTCATCTTTGGTTGTCATTGGAGGAGACCTAAAGGCCGGGACTCAATACTGCATGCACTGCCACATATTGGACTTTCTGAGATTGCTCAGTGAGTAGTGCTGTCTTGCTGTTTAACTATACCAGTTGCAATTAGTTATTTCAATAACGTTTGTCCCTCTATCTAGCTGCGGTATCTCAGCAGAACCGCACATAACTGCTGCACAATACAAATGCACTATAATATACTTTCTATGTTAGAAAGTATATTATAAGTATAATCGTGGTAGTATGCTTTATTTCATGCAAATTATGAAGAAGTTCGCAGGCTGCGGAACGGAATGACCCTTCGGTGTTGATCGGCGGTGACGGCCGTTTCGCGCCTAATTTGCGCTTCCTCGGACCGCTATGACACACACGCGCACAGTCGTGCTATATATGGGCGTCCATCCGATCATCACTAAGGTAACAGGGAGACGCTCCCACAGGTGCGCAACTGTGCAGTTAAAATCAAGCAACAAACAGGACAACCTGTGCGCATACACACAGCGCAACAAAGTATATGAGAAACAAAGTATCATAATCACGGCAAAAGGTTACAATATATAAGTGGGGCATGAACATGTATAGGAGTGCATAAAGACAGAGGAATGTTCATAGAAATACTGCCATATCATTTTAATCATTCAGACCGTGCAGACTCATGGCACTGGTTCAAATGATCCATCGGGCCTCCCGTTGCAGCAAGAGGCGGTGATGCTCACCACCCCTCGGGATGGGTCCCAATGCCTCAATACCAGCAAAAGAGAGGCTCGATGGATCACCGCTATGGTCTTGCAACACGGGGTGTTTGTGGGGCGAATAGCAGCAGTGCCACAGATTTTTCTTCTTTTTTTTACACCTTGTACAATATACATCATCATGTCTACAACAGCTGAGCATGCTATTACCGAATAGCCTCCCCCGCCAGTTAACGAAACCTAGGAGGCGGCCTCCAGTTTACACAGAGGCAGAGAGGGAGCGGATGCCTTCTTTACTGTTTGCAATAAAAAGGACTATGTACAGTCAGGTCCATAAATATTGGGACATCGACACAATTCTAACATTTTTGGCTCTATACACCACCACAATAGATTTGAAATGAAATGAACAAGATGTGCTTTAACTGCAGACTGTCAGCTTTAATTTGAGGGTATTTACATCCAAATTAGGTGAATGGTGTAGGAATTACAACAGTTTGCATATGTGCCTCCCCCTTGTTAAGGAACCAAAAGTAATGGGACAGAATAATAATCATAAATCAAACTTTTACTTTTTAATACTTGGTTGCAAATCCTTTGCAGTCAATTACAGCCTGAAGTCTGGAACGCATAGACATAACCAGACGCTGGGTTTCATCCCTGGTGATGCTCTGCCAGGCCTCTACTGCAATTGCCTTCAGTTCCGTCTTGTTCTTGGGGCATTTTCCCTTCAGTTTTGTCTTCAGCAAGTGAAATGCATGCTCGGATTCAGGTCAGGGTGACTTGGCCATTGCATAACATTCCACTTCTTTCCCTTAAAAAACTCTTTGGTTGCTTTTGCAGTATGCTTTGGGTCATTGTCCATCTGCACTGTGAAGCGCCGTCCAATGAGTTCTGAAGCATTTGGCTGAATATGAGCAGATAATATTGCCCGAAACACTTCAGAATTCATCCTGCTGCTTTTGTCAGCAGTCACATCATCAATAAATACAAGAGAACCAGTTCCATTGGCAGCCATACATGCCCACGCCATGACACTACCACCACCATGCTTCACTGATGAGGTGGTATGCTTAGGATCATGAGCAGTTCCTTTCCTCCATACTCTTCTCTTCCCATCACTCTGGTACAAGTTGATCTTGGTCTCATCTGTCCATAGGATGTTTTTCCAGAACTGTGAAGGCTTTTTTAGATGTCGTTTGGCAAACTCTAATCTGGCCTTCCTGTTTTTGAGGCTCACCAATGTTTTATATCTTGTGGTGAACCCTCTGTATTCACTCTGATGAAGTCTTCTCTTGATTGTTGACTTTGACACACATACACCTACCTCCTGGAGAGTGTTCTTGATCTGGCCAACTGTTGTGAAAGGTGTTTTCTTCACCAGGGAAAGAATTCTTCGGTCATCCACCATAGTTGTTTACTGTGGTCTTCCAGGTCTTTTGGTGTTGATGAGCTCACCGGTGCATTCCTTCTTTTTAAGAATGTTCCAAACAGTTGTTTTGGTCACGCCTAATGTTTTTGCTATCTCTCTGATGGGTTTGTTGTGTTTTTTCAGCCTAATGATGGCTTGCTTCACTGATAGTGACAGCTCTTTAGATCTCATCTTGAGAGTTGACAGCAACAGATTCCAAATGCAAATAGCAAACTGGAAATGAACTAAGGACCTTTTATCTGCTCATTGTAATTGGGATAATGAGGGAATAACACACACCTGGCAATGGAACAGCTGAGAAGCCAATTGTCCCATTACTTTTGGTTCCTTAACAAATGGGAGGCACATATGCAAACTGTTGTAATTCCTACACCGTTCACCGGATTTGAATGTAAATACCCTCAAATTAAAGCTGACAGTCTGCAGTTAAAGCACATCTTGTTCGTTTCATTTCAAATCCATTGTGGTGGTGTATAGAGCCAAAAATGTTAGAATTGTGTCCATGTCCCAATATTTATGGACCTGACTGTATATTCCATGAGCACCAAGTCCTTGGAGGCAAAAATCTTCCAATTAGCGGACAGGGAAGTACGCCTATTTTGGACTATTACATCTTTGACCTCGTACAATGAATACAATCGTGTTCCCCGTGGATTGAGAGTCTATAAAGAAATGCACCAATATGAGGAGGATGATAATTTTGCAGAAATGTGGAAAAGTATGCACTTAGATTTTTCCATGCAAGTATTGACCCTGGTCCTATCACGGGGTGAAAAAGAGTACACTGTGGTCAAACAGGACTTAGAGAAAGCGCATGCTGAACTTAAGATGAGGCTAACCGAAATACAATATACCAATTCTGAAAAAAGACTGAGCAAAAAACTTACTGTGATCCAAATGGAAATTAAGGAATGCAAAAGAGACAAATTCCTGAGAGACAAAAATTACTACGAAAATGATAAAGTCTTTGACTGGGACAAAAAGAGAGGCCACTCCAGACGCAATTTACGCCGAACCCGGAGTTATTTCTGGACAACAGATTCGGTTTCAAGTCAATCAGAAAGTGGGGCTAATGTCCGGGTCAACAGCGGCCCCCCTTTAGGAAAAGAACCCGAAGGGAGCGAGGGAGCCGCAAAAGAAAAAAGCAACCAAATTCGCAAGTCCATGAGAAGGAGGAGACAGGTCTCATGGAAACAGTAGAGACCCTCCCTCCTGACTCTTCCCTACAGGACTCTCCCAATGTTGTAATAAATCTCACCCCATACGAATTGCCCCCGAGCTGTCTCTCACTCCTCCAACGAGGGCTGGGATACAGCTTAGTGGAACAATTCAACTTGGTGGACTTTGAAATAGATTTGTACAGAGCCATATGTAAATAATTTCTCAAAAAAAATGTTTGCTGAGAGTAGTCCTTCACGTCCCCCACCCCTTCCTGGTGAGGTCCCTGCATATATGACATGTGCCGATTTTCACCTAAAACAGCGTTTTAGCCATGAGGAGATCGAATGTGTAAAATTCCTTGCTGATATTGAGAACAAATCTGATACCATACATGAGTACCATGTAGGGTTTTTGGGTGGCATCAGATCCACTTTCCTCCCTCCCATGCTGGCTGGCTCTGCCATTGACCTTTTCTATAAAAAGAGTTCTCAGGGATGTACGTGCACTGATTTATCCAGTGGCACCTCCCAATATTACTCGTGAGGCGCTGAAGTGGCTTAGTAGTTTAGATGATGTGGTCATAAAGCCCGCCGACAAGGGAGGAAACGTGGTCCTGATGACCAAGAATTATTATTTGGACGAGGCAGCTAGGCAGCTTGATGACAGAAATGTCTATGAGAAATTGAGTGAGAATCCAGTTCCTTCTGCATTCGCTCCTTGACAAATACATAGATGTACAGTTTTTGCCTAAAAATATTCTGGAAAATTTGAGCCCGAAGTTTCCAAAGAATCCCGCTTGGAATTTTGTTCCCAAAATACATAAGTCGCTGTCCCGACCCCCTGGGCAACCCATTGTCGCCGGGATCGGGTCAGCCTCCGAACCCATTTCAAGGTACATCGATTGGTTGTTGAGGCCTTTGCTCAGGGGCACCCCCACATACCTTAAGGACACCGGGGACTTCCTCCGCGCCCTCAATAATTTTGAGTGGCGGGAGGAATTCCTCCTTGTGTCCTTGGATGTGGAAAGTCTGTACACAAGAATCCCGCATGATTTGGGATTAAAAGCCATTGGAATGATTTTGAGTCGTTCCGACAAGGGCCCCATGTTCTCTAAATTCATACAGGAATCCTTAGACTTGATACTCACTAATAATGTGTTCCAATTTGACCGACAGTGGTACCGCCAGATACTAGGTACAGCGATGGGCACACCGGTGTCGTGAACTTTTGCGAACCTGTATCTGGCGGTATTTGAGGAGATGTACATCTTCTCATTGGGGAACCCCTTTCTGAGACATATCCATCTCTACTTACGCTATGTAGATAATGTATTCCTGGTGTGGCCGGGCAGCGAGGAGCTTTGTCAGCAGTTTGTACATCATTTAAACAGCACTAACCACATGAATATGAGATTTACTCAACTTCGGTGGCGACTCCTTGGATTTCTTAGATGTAAGGGTCACCACAGAAAGTGGTACTCTTCATACCACAGGCTTTCGTAAGCCCACTGCGACAAACTCGCTGCTCCACCAGACCAGCTTTCATCCATCTGCAGTGAAGGATGCGGTCCCGTTTGGGCAATTCATCCGTCTCCGCAGAATTAATAGCACGGATCAGGGCTATTTCAGTCAGGCCCATCAGCTTAAGGAGAGGCTCTTAGAAAGGGGCTACCCCCGGAGGGGCATCGTTGAAGCCCTACATCGCACTAGCCACTATGCACGCCACAACCTCCTCAGCGACAGGATTAAGCAATGTGATAATGATAGATTCGCTTTTGCTTTTAAATTCAGTCCAGCAGCTAGTATAGTGAGACAGGCCGTGCTAAACAATTGGGACCTACTAAAGGGTGAGTCCGCTTTGGGGGACCTGGTTTCTAGAAAACCATTAATTACGTTTAGGAAATGTCACACTCTCAGAGACAAATTGGTCCATAGTGTGGTGAGACAACCTAAACAAACTAATTGGCTGCAGAGTAGAAAACCGCAGGGAAACTACAAGTGTGGAAATTGTTCATTTTGTCACAGAGTAAAATGTTAAGTATTGGGGAAGTCACACATAAAGTTAAAGATTTTATTACCTACCGTACGTCCTTTGTAGTCTATGTCATAATATGTACTTGCCATAGGTTTTACATTGGTAAGACTATTAGACTCCTTTTTAAAAGGGTCCAGGAGCATTTGAGCTCCATTAGAATGGGACGGGGCTCCCCCCGCCTGATTGATCACGTCCGTGCAGTCCATGGCGGTGATCCATCGAGCCTCTCTTTTGCTGGTATTGAGGCCGTGGGACCCATCCCGAGGGGTGGTGATCGCCACCGCCTCTTGCTGCAACGGGAGGCCCGATGGATCATTAGAACCAGCGCCATGGGTCTGCACGGTCTGAATGATAAAAATGATATGGCAGTATTTCTATGAACATTCCTCTGTCTTTATGCGCTCCTATACATGTTCATGCCCCACTTATATAATGTAACCTTTTGCCGTGATTATGATACTTTGTTGCTCATGTACTTTGTTGCGCTGTGTGTATGCGCACAGGTTGTCCTGTTTGTTGCTTGATTTTAACTGCACAGTTGCGCACCTGTGGGAGCGTCTCCCTGTTACCTTAGTGATGATCGGGTGGACACCCATATATAGCACGGCTGTGTGCGCGTGTGTGTCATAGCGGTCCGAGGAAGCGCAAATTACGCATGAAACGGCCGTCACCGCCGATCAACACCGAAGGGTCATTCCGCTCCCCAGCCTGTGAACTTCTTCATAATTTGCATGAAATAAAGCATTGAAGTATTCTCAAGACAGTGGTCAGTGCCGCAAATCTTTGTATCTACTACCACGATTATACTAAGTGTCTGCTTGAACCTGCTTCGCTGAGCACCATGCGAACCTGTCTGCACCTGCTGGGCCGTTGGTTGCTGCATCTTGAAACACGGGGTGTTTGTGGGGCAAATAGCAGCAGTGCCGCTGATTCTTCTTCTTTTTTTACACCTTGTACAATATATATATTATAAGTATATCACACCCCTCAGTATGTCACAACTATCGATAGCACACCTATACCAGTCCTTAAAAGGACTTTTGTGGCCCTTTTAGCTAGCGTTTGGTGTCCCTCACAGTAGGTCCCTGCTCCACACAGCAACCTCTCCGTACACTGGCAAAAAGCAGAATGTAAAATGGCTGCCAGATCGGGTTTATTTATAGGGTAGGGGGTGTGTCCATGTGCTGAAACGTCTCAATTGGCTGTCCTGTCCCACCTGATGGATGTGTCATGGGTCAAAGTTCGGCACAATGCAAAAGAATATGGCGCCGGCGGACATCTGCATATATTCGCTTGTTCGTCGGACCGTGAACGAGAAAAGTTCGCCGCAAAACAACCGCCAGGCGAACCGCAAGGCCATCTCTAATTCCTATTGTTGCTTGGCAATTCCTGAATACTTTCTTTTCAATTACATAGAGGAAAATAAAACTGTTACCCACTTTTCTAAGCGATGCAGAAACATACATCTTGTACTTGGAAATCAGTGAGTTGTTATAGTGGCATGCATTTTTACATTGTTATCTCCTCCAAATAGGCGATTACTATTGCAATTCTGATTACTACAACATATACATGTGTACGCATATGCATATACAACATATACACATTTACTTTGTAGTTGTCAAGCAGACGTTGTATGGATATATGTATACAGCTCCATCCTTTACATTACATAGGAATCATAATTTGCAAATGACTAGCAGGTAATTGGTTTTAGGGTAAATGAGAATTAGAGAGGTTTAGCATAATGTAAGATACGTTTAAGCACGCTTTGGTTAAAATAAAAAATCACATTAGGGAATGAACAGAACACTTACCAGGTAACCTTCTTTTCATCTTTTCAGCTGCAGATCTGCCGATTCCTCTGCTCTTCTTCTGCCAGCAAAGGTGGCTGCACCCCTCCTCAGACTACCTGGTGCATACTGTGCGTTTTGTAGCCCAAGATGCTTCCTGCTTACCTTGGAATGGCCAGCACAGTTCATGTGAGCCATACTGGCCAGTCCAAGAGCAGGTTTGGACAAGCAGGAAGTGACTTGAACTGCCGATGCACAGTGTGCATCAGGTAGTCTGAGAAGTGGAGTGGCCATCTTGGATGACAGAAGAGGAGACCAGGGATCTATAGATATGCAGCTGAAAAGATAAACAGAGGTCACCACTTAAGTGTTTTTTTCGTTCCCTAGATAATATGATTTTCTGTCTTGAATTGAATGGCCGCTTTAAGGGACTTTTAAGAGAAAAGGTTCACAAATCCCCAATTTTTTTTTATTCATCCTTCAGGCTCCCTAATGCATAATGTTCATGAACATTGAACTTTCTGTAAGTGCCCAAATATGCTTCAGCAGCTTCCCAACACATAGGTTGGCTGCCAGAGGTGACACCATTGGATATGCCTTCTCTTATGGAAACCAGCACAATGAATGTTTAGATTACATGCCTGATAAAGCATACTGCAGACCGATTCCTTAAACTTTTCCGAAAATCTGATTAAACATAAATCAAATAAGCCCAAATTTGTCTGAAAATTGGTATGTGACACTTTGAGGTTTTCTATGACTTGAGATTTCCTAGCTCTAGAGCTTAATGACAGCAATAGCAAATTTTGTCAGACTGATGCTGACTTAGCTATGGGTAACTCCATGGTTGACATTTAGTGTTGAGCAAATTGAAGTATGGACTTCGATCCGAATTTCAGGTAAATTCGATTTGACGTCAAGCCAAATTTCCTCGTGCTTCGCGGTAAAGAATCAATTTTTCCTGAAATGGAACACACCATGTAAACATTCACAGTGCAGGTGGAAAAAGTATGTGAACCCCTAGACTAATGACATCTCCAAGAACTAATTGGAGTGAGGTGTCAGCCAACAGGAGTCAAATCAATTAGATGAGATTGGAGGTGTTGGTTACAGCTGCCCTGCCCTATAAAAAACACACACAGTTCTGGGTTTGCTTTTCACAAGAAGCATTGCCTGATGTGAATGATGCCTCGCACAAAAGAGCTCTCAGAAGACCTATGATTAAGAATTGTTGACTTGCATAAAGCTGGAAAGGGTTATAAAAGTATCTCCAAAAGCCTTGCTGTTCATCAGTCCACGGTAAGACAAATTTTCTATAAATGGAGAAAATTCAGCACTGCTGCTACTCTCCCTAGGAGTGGCCATCCTGTAAAAATTCCTACTCACCTCATGTCATGGCTGTATGTGAGCAACAGTAGTATACACAGTAAAAGAGCTACTGACCGGACCCAAACTAGGGAGGATAAAGGGTGACCCCTGTCAGACCCTCAAAGCTCTCCCTATGCTGCTAAGCACATGCCCGGATCCAAATGGCGGAACGAGGCATGCCCACGTACCTAAGACTAATGACCACTGTAACCCCTACAATAGTGGAAGGGGCACGGCCACCGGTGCCCTACTCAGTATATGGAGGGAACCGTGGCCACCTCAGATCCAGTCAGAAAATGATCTGGTACACAACAATGTCTGTACACTTAGCTGAAGGTGTTGCAGCCGCAGAGAAGACGGATCCAAGGACAGCTGGCAATATCCGGAGTGCTTGCTGCAGCAGAACACAGGTCCAGTGAACTGATAGCTACAAGTGAAGATACTAAAGCAAGAGCTACAACTGAAATGAGAACTATAATCCACGCCCTACAATAGGAGGAGGGGTGATATAAAGAGAGGGAAATCAAACGCATGAGGAACAGCTGGGAGGAAGGAAACCAAAAGTAAACAGAGAAGTGAGAACTCCTCCCAGCTCTAGTAGTGACATCATCACAGGGGTGGAGAAACAGAGCTGTGAGAACGTCCCAAAGCTCTGGTAGTGACAGTACCCCCCCCTCTACGGGTGGACTCCGGACACCCAGGACCCACCTTCTCAGGATGAACCCTATGAAATGCCCTGATGAGGTGAGTGGCTTTAATGTCCGACACCGGAACCCACATCCTCTCCTCAGGACCATAACCCTTCCAATGAACGAGGTACTGAAGAGAACCGCGGATAATGCGAGAGTCCACAATTCTGGAAACCTCAAACTCCAGATTGCCATCAACCAAAATCGGAGGAGGAGGCAAAAAGGAGGGTACCGTGGGCTGGACATATGGTTTTAAGAGAGATCTGTGAAATACATTATGTATCTTCCAAACCCGTGGAAGATCAAGACGGAAGGCAACAGGATTGATGACTGACAAGATTTTTTAAGGCCCAAAAAACTTGGGACCCAATTTCCAGGAGGGAACCTTCAGTTTAATATTTCTTGTAGACAACCACACCAGATCACCCACATTCAGGTCCGGACCAGGCACACGTCTCTTATTAGCCACACGCCTATACCTCTCACTCATCTTTTTAAGATTACTCTGAATCTTTTGCCAAATGGTAGAAAAAGACGAGGAAAATCTCTCCTCCTCAGGTAAACCAGAAAGAGCCCCTCCCGAGAATGCCCCAAACTGCGGATGGAACCCATATGCACCAAAGAATGGTGACTTATCAGAAGATTCCTGACGACGGTTGTTCAGAGCAAACTCAGCAAGAGGGAGAAATGAACACCAATCCTCCTGGTTCTCTGCCACAAAACAATGCAAATATGTCTCCAGATTCTGATTGAGGCGCTCAGTCTGACCATTCGACTGCGGGTGAAAAGCAGAAGAGAAGGACAGCCGAACCCCCAGGCGAGAACAGAAAGCCTTCCAGAACCTGGACACAAACTGCGTGCCTCTATTGGAAACAATATCAGAGGGAATGCCGTGCAATTTAACAATATGGTTGACAAAAGCTTGCGCCAACGTTTTAGCATTGGGTAAACCAGGGAAAGGTACGAAATGAGCCATCTTGCTAAAACGGTCCACCACCACCAGGATCACCGACTTCCCCGAGGAACGAGGAAGATCCGTGATAAAGTCCATGGACAGGTGTGTCCAAGGACGGGAAGGTATGGGTAACGGGAGAAGGGAACCTGAAGGCCGTGAACGAGGGACCTTAGCGCGAGCGCACGTCTCACAAGCAGCCACAAAGCCCTCCACCGACTTACGAAGAGCCGGCCACCAAAATCTCCGAGCAATGAGATCTACCGTGGCTCTACTCCCGGGGTGACCAGCAAGAACCGTATCATGATGCTCCTTAAAGAGTTTGTGACGTAGCTCAGGAGGCACGAACAACTTCCCAGAAGGACAACGGGCAGGTGTCTCAGTCTGGGCAGCCTGGACCTCGGCCTCCAAATCGGAATATAGAGCAGAAACAACTACCCCCTCCGCCAAAATGGTACCCGGGTCCTCGGAGTTTCCTCCTCCCGGAAAACAGCGAGAGAGAGCATCAGCCTTCACATTTTTTATCCCAGGTCGAAATGTAACAACAAAATTGAATCTGGAGAAGAACAGAGACCATCTGGCCTGTCTAGGATTTATACGCCTGGCCGACTCCAAGTATGCCAGATTCTTATGGTCGGTAAAAACGGTGATAGGGTGCCTGGCCCCCTCCAACCAATGGCGCCATTCCTCGAAAGCCAACTTGATGGCCAACAACTCCCTATCTCCCACATCATAGTTTCTCTCTGCCGGGGAGAGTTTTTTAGAGAAAAAGGCACAGGGTCGCCATTTGGCAGGAGAAGGGCCCTGGGACAAAACCGCACCCACACCCACCTCGGACGCATCCACCTCAACAAAAAAAGGTAAGGAAACATCGGGATGCACCAAGACGGGAGCAGACGCAAAACTCTCTTTAATCTTAGAAAAGGCTGCAAGCGCCTCCTCCGACCAAGAGGAAAAATCCGCCCCCTTTTTTGTCATGTCAGTAAGGGGTTTGACAACAGAGGAATAATTAAAAATGAACTTTCTGTAATAGTTCGCAAAACCCAGAAAGCGCATCAATGCCTTCTGATTCTCAGGAAGCTCCCACTCAAGTACAGCACGGACCTTCTCCGGATCCATGTGAAAACCAGAAGCAGAGAGGAGAAAACACAGAAATTGAATCTCCGATACCATAAAAAGACATTTCTCCAGCTTGGCATACAATTTATTTTCCCGCAGAATCTGCAGAACCTGAAAAAGATGATCCTGATGGGTCTGAACATCAGGGGAAAAAATCAAAATATCATCAAGATACACCAATACAAATTTCCCCATTAAATGGTAGAAAATACTATTAACAAAATGCTGAAAGACGGCCGGAGCATTCATCAGGCCGAAAGGCATAACGAGATTCTCGAAATGCCCGTTAGGGGTATTAAAGGCCGTTTTCCATTCATCCCCCTCTCTGACCCTGACCAGGTTGTACGCGCCTCTCAAATCCAATTTGGAAAACACCTTGGCCCCAACAATTTGGTTGAAGAGGTCCGGGATCAGAGGAAGGGGATAGGGATCGCGAATCGTGATACGGTTCAGCTCCCTAAAATCTAGGCAAGGTCTCAGAGAGCCATCTTTTTTTTTAACAAAAAAAACCCCGCGGCCACAGGTGACTTTGAGGGACGAATATGCCCCTTCTCGAGACTCTCGGAGATATAAGTTCGCATTGCGATTCTTTTCGGTTGTGAGAGATTGTAGAGGCGTGCTTTTGGCAGCTTGGCGCCGGGAATGAGGTTAATGGGACAGTCAAACTCCCGGTGAGGAGGTAGCTCCTGAACACCGCTCTCGGAAAACACGTCCGAGAAATCAGAGAGAAATGATGGCACAGTTTTAGTAGACACCTCTGCAAAAGTCGCTGTGAGACAATTCTCTCTACAAAAGTCACTCCACTCATTTATTTGCCTTCCTTGCCAATCAATAGTGGGGTTATGTCTAGTGAGCCAGGGTAACCCCAAAACTAGAGGAGAAGGCAATCCGTTAAGGACAAAACAAGATATTTCCTCCACATGAGTGTCACCTACAGCTAGCCGGATATTGTGAACAATGCCCTTCAGAGATCTCTGTGAGAGTGGAGCAGAGTTAATAGCAAAAACAGGTATATCCTTTTCTAATGTGCAAACCTGAAAACCATGCATGGCTACAAATTGAGTGTCAATAAGATTGACGGCCGCTCCACTATCGACAAAAATCTCACAAGAAATGACTTTGCTCTCTAGCGCCACCCTGGCAGACAGGAGAAAACGGGAACTGCAGGTCAGAGGAAAAGCATCAATTCCTACATCAACTTTGCCCAAAGTAGCAGATGAAGCAGAATTTTAAGATCTACCTTTTGAGGTTTTTCTCTTATTATCGCTCTTAGTACAGTTCAAGAATCTCCTAGACGGACAAACATTTGCCAAATGACCTATGCCCCCACAACAAAAACACACCATACTCTGAGGACTAAATCCTCTTTTATCAGGGGCAAGTCGACCTAGCTGCATGGGCTCCTCCTCAGAAGGGAGCGAGACAGGATGAGGCCCCTGCACACTGAATGAGTCCGCACCACTGCCCCTAGACTGACAATGGCTGGACAGAGAGGTCTCGTTTCTTTCTCTTAGATGCCTGTCAAGGCGTACCGCCAATGACATGGCAGACTCTAAGGACGTTGGTCTCTCATGGAAAGCAAACGCATCTTTCAATCTCTCTGAGAGACCATGACAGAACTGACTCTGGAGTGCAGCATCATTCCAACCCGAATCAGCTGCCCATCTCCGAAATTCAGAACAATAAAGCTCCGCAGACAGTTTGTTCTGGCATAAAACACGTAAGTTAGATTCGGCCAGAGCAACACGATCCGGGTCATCATAAATCTGCCCCAGGGCCACAAAAAATCTTTCCACGGATCGAAGGGAGGGATCCCCTGATGGCAGCGAAAAAGCCCAAGTCTGAGCATTACCCCTGAGCAGGGAGATGACAATCCTCACCCTCTGCTGCTCATTACCAGAGGAGTGGGGACACAAGCAAAAATGGAGTTTGCATGCCTCTCTGAAGCGAACAAAATTCTCACTGCCCCCGGAGAACGTTTCCGGAAGTGAGACCTTTGGCTCGCAACAGACTCCATGAGCCGGAGCAGAGCCCAATGCTTGAAGCTGAGTCATAGATTGACGGAGATCCGCTACTTCCAAAGAAAGACCCTGCATGCGGTCAACCAGGCCAGAAAGCGGATCCATGTCAAAAAAGGAAGGTTTTGGTTGGATTATAATGTCACGGCTGTATGTGAGCAACAGTATTATACACAGTAAAAGAGCTACTGACCGGACCCAAACTAGGGAGGATAAAGGGTGACCCCTGTCAGACCCTCAAAGCTCTCCCTATGCTGCTAAGCACATGCCCGGATCCAAATGGCGGAACGAGGCATGCCCACGTACCTAAGACTAATGACCACTGTAACCCCTACAATAGTGGAAGGGGCACGGCCACCGGTGCCCTACTCAGTATATGGAGGGAACCGTGGCCACCTCAGATCCAGTCAGAAAATGATCTGGTACACAACAATGTCTGTACACTTAGCTGAAGATGTTGCAGCCGCAGAGAAGATGGATCCAAGGACAGCTGGCAATATCCGGAGTGCTTGCTGCAGCAGAACACAGGTCCAGTGAACTGATAGCTACAAGTGAAGATACTAAAGCAAGAGCTACAACTGAAATGAGAACTATAATCCACGCCCTACAATAGGAGGAGGGGTGATATAAAGAGAGGGAAATCAAACGCATGAGGAGCAGCTGGGAGGAAGGAAACCAAAAGTAAACAGAGCAGTGAGAACTCCTCCCAGCTCTAGTAGTGACATCATCACAGGGGTGGAGAAACAGAGCTGTGAGAACGTCCCAAAGCTCTGGTAGTGACACCTCATCCATTTGAACGCGAAGAGGCCGCCGCGGCCATCTTGCTTAAAGATCCTACACAGAAAAAGTCGTCACATCGGCCAACATGATGAAGTCATCACTCTTCAAGATGGCCGCGGCAACCTCTTTGCGCTCAAATGTATAAGGTTAGTACAATTTCATTTATTTTTTTATGATTAGCCCCTGAAATCTCTTAATATTAAAAACATGGTAACATTTAATTCTTTGTGTGTTATTAGTTTAAGCAGACTGTGATTGTCTATTGTTGTGACTTAGATGAAGATCAGATCACATTTTATGACCAATTTGTGCAGAAATCCATATAATTCCAAAGGGTTCACATACTTTTTCTTGCAAATGTATAGTGCTATATATTCGTTTTTGACCCACGCCTGTATTGATTGCATAATATTCGCATATTACGCGATCACTACCTTGCCGATTTTCGAGTAAAAATGAAAAGAATATTCAATATAACGAATATTCAAATTCACGAATATTCAACAAATATTCTACAAAATATTTGCGAAATATCAACAATTCGAATATGACCACTGCAGCTCATCACTAGTTATGTGTACCCCAAAATGGCGGCATTAAAAACTACAACTTGCCCCGCTAAAAACGAGCCCTCGTACAGCTGCATCAACAGAAAAAATAAATAAGTACTAGCTCTTGGAATGTGATGAAAAACATTGGTCATTAGGACCTAAAACAGGCTGGTTAATATCCTTCTTTTCTTTCATCCTATTTTAGCATTTTCCACTATAGTGAAATGTAAATCGCTGTATTATAATTGAATATACTGTATTATTGAAGAGGATTATATCTGTTACTATAATGTGAGGCTAATTTATGCTTTGGTAGTGTTGAATCAACGTTAGCACTGCTATTTATTCAGCTAACAGCTCTTCGTTTAACCATGAAAAACAAACAGGTAAATTACTGACCAAAGTAAGTGATGTACGGTAGTTATATATTAATTACTGGACCACCTAGGGTGGGAATTAGTACAGGTTCATTATCATTCAATGTAATTGCCTGTTATATTGTGCATAGTACTTCTATTCTATACGATTTATTATGTAGAAGACTAAACAGAGAAAACACTTTAACGTCTATGGCAACGTCTAGGAATCATCATGTTCAGTCCAGTTTAATAACCACTGAGAAAGCAATTAAGTTCCAACAAGTTCTTTCCTTAATAACAATTTCAAGTTGTGTTAAATGTAAATGTTCCATTTCTTTTACAAAGGCTTCTGTTTTAATTAAAATTATATCTACATTGATAGTTATGAAGAGAGACTATTTGTCTCTGAAAAACTGACAAAACTTAACGAAACAATTTCATTAAGCGTCAGAGAAATATAAGTTGATATTTGGCAAAATTTCACAGGGCCTGTTGGCTCATCGTTGTCAGCAGTTTTATGCAGAGATGTTGTTTATGGTTCAAATCTACAATCTATTAGTAAGTTTGGAAAAATTGACACATTTCCCAATAGCCACGTACAACCAGGGGCGGAATGGCCATAGACCTCACAAAATACTGCCCCCATCAGCACAAAATATATCCCCCAAAACTTCCACTGGCCGGCCATGAGGAGGGCTCAGGTGGCCATTCCGTACAACCAGGGGCGGAATGGCCACCTGAGCCCTCCTCATGGCCGGCCAGTGGAAGTTTTGGGGGATATATTTTGTGCTGATGGGGGCAGTATTTTGTGATGGACTGTGGTATTTGGCTCTTTTGGGGTGCTATAATGTGCCACAATATGGTTTTGTTGGCCCTGCCTTCCATCAATTTGGACCCGACTACAAAACAGGGCCACTTTTAGTATTTTTTCCAGGGCCACTTTAAGTTTCCAGTCCACCACTGCGTACAACTATATGATCAGTCAAATCCACTACGAAGACAATAAATACAGAACAGTCTTGTGGCCAAATGCAGCGGTGGACCAACCCATACCTTCTTCAAGGTTACATATCATTCATAAGAAAACAGTAATTCGTCAGCATCTTCATTAATAAATACCTTTTTTGACATCTCCACATTACACAACTTCAGGGTCTTTATCAAGGGTAATCCAACTCTCATATATAAAGGCATAATGACTAATCAGATTGTCAGAAACTTGTGTCAACCAATAGTGGCCAGGCATTAGTAGCTGTACACTTTTGGTGTATGTGTATGCTTGAAGAAGGCTTTGATTAGCTGAAAGGTTGCATCTGGATTAAAGGACACAAATCTGCATTAAGGAATGCTCTCCATTGCTCTTTATTTTTTGGTTTGCCCAGTTGTAGTTGGCAGGGAGACATCCAGCGGGAAATTTGCTGATTGATCATAGCAACTGATCAGCTGTGTGGCTTCTCTCACCAAAGCTTATTAGCATAGCAATCATTCAGTTTACACCTACCGTATGAAACACTGAAGGGGAAGTGGATGCAACATTCTGTTTCTATTGGAGGGTGGGAGGATGTCCATTGAGGAGGACGTGGAGGAGGTGGATAAGTGCCTGGAGTTGGAAGCAGACCACACAAAGTGGAGGTGTCAGCAAGACCTGGCTTTGTTGCTGTGATGCTGCATCACCACTGATGCACAAAACATCGACCCAGTGGGCCTTGAAAGACATGTATTATCCCTAGACATTATTGCTGCTCCAGGTGTTGATAGCGGTGTGCAACGAAAATTCCAAGGAGTGGCCTATGTTCTCCCATATGCAAGTGTAGAAGGCATGGATGGCTTTTAAGAAAAAATAATGCTGGCTAGATATCCTGCATCGAGAATGAGTGCAAGCCATCAGTTCCCTAAAGTCAGTGAAATGGTGGTATGTGGGGTATGGCCAGAGCCACACCACCAATTAGGCAGCGTGGCTCTGGTGGCAAGTGGGGGGGCGACAGCGGCAGAGTGGAGATGAACTCATCTCTATATTTATCTGTATCGCCGTCCTCAGGACAGTGATACAGATGAATGGTGCAGTGGGGCAGGGGAGAGGTGTCTCCCTTCCCCATTCATCTGATAGGCTGCAGGCCTAGTGCCGGTGTAGGCATCGCGCTGCCTGAGCCATATAGTGCGGGACACAGGCCGGAAGAGGCCTGCATCGCATCGCTGAAAGCTGCATGGAGATAAGTATATGTGTTAAATTTTTTAATATAGCACAATGCAGGAAAGGTGCACTATGGGGGCATCTAGGGGCACTTCTTATTGCCACATTATGGGGGGCACTATGGTGGCACAAAGAAGGGGTCATTTATATGAGGAAGGGGGAGAGGAGCACTATGGGGGAATTGACTTGGGGCATTATATAGGGGTATTTTATACTTGCACACATTATGGGGGCACTATGGGGAAATTAGCTGAATTGGGGGCAAAAAAGGGGGTATTTTTTGTACTGACACACAGAACAGGGGCTCTTTTGTACTAATGCACACTATTAGTGGAAATTTTTTGTACTGTTATATACAGGTGAAACTTGAAAAATTAGAATATCGTGCAAAGTTAATTTATTTCAGAAATTAGGGCCGTCTTTAACACGGGGCAAAAGGGGCTACTGCCCTGGGCTGCCTCTTGAGCCGCGCTGGCCACTTCCCCATAAGAAGCACTTTCAACCCCCCAAAGTGGGGGAAAAATGTGTCTTATGGGGCGAATACTAATGAGCGCTTCCATTAGTACTGTACTCACCGCTTCATGGTCCTCCGCTGTCGACTGTGAAGGCTGCGCACAGCGTGAGGGCACTCTGTGACCTCACGCTGTGCTCGCTGGTTCACAGAGCACAGCCGACAGCAGAAGGAAGAAGATCGCGGGCAGTGAGGAGCGGCGGCATCCAGGAGCAGGAGAGGTAAGTGCTTTATTTTTTTTGTGATCTGAGGCTGGGGGCTGCTGCATTATGGCTGGGGGCTGCATTATGGCTGGGGGCTGATTATATATGGCTGGGGGCTGATTATATATGGCTGGGGGCTAAATTATGGCTGGGGGCTGATTATATATGGCTAGGGGATGATTTCATATGGCTGGGGGCTGATTACATATGGCTGAGCCCTAGGGGTTGATTATATATGGCTGGGGGCTGCATTATGGCTGGGGGCTGAATTATGGCTGGGGGCTGATTATATACAGCTAGGGGGTGATTCCATATGGCTAGGGGATGATTCCATATGGCTGGGGGCTGATCACATATGGCTGGGGTCTGATTACATATGGCTGGGGTCTGATTACATATGGCTGGGGGGTGATCACATATGGCTGGGGGGTTGATATGAGGCATGGAGGACTTATATGAGGCATGGGGGTCTCATCTGGGGTCTGATTGGGGCTTTTCTTTATATTGGGCTCCGATCTGAGGTCTGATCTGAGGTCTTATTAACATTGGGTATCTGATTGGGGCTGTGAGATGAAGTCTGATTAATATTCGGGGTCTGATTGGTGGTCTGACCTGAGGTGTAATGAAACATTTTTTTTTCTTATTTTCCTCCTCTAAAAGCTGCGTCTTATGGGGCGAAAAATATGGTACTTGCTTGCTCCTCCTCCCGATCTCCCCTGCCCTCTGCGTACGCAGCGCATCATGACATCACGCAGAGGTCTCCTTCCTGAACGGCAGAGCGGTGCCCACTTCCAGCCCTGAGTCCAGCTGCCCAGAGCACTGATCCTGAGCCTGCTGGAGTCTTCAGAACTGTAAGTATTTACAGTAATTCACTGTAAGATATATTATATATATATATATATATTATTTTTTTTTTTTTATGTGAGTAAGGGTGCTGGGTGGTTGGAGGGGGGATGGAGAAGTGTGGGGGGAGCTACAGGTGGTAAATAGGTCAAGATAAGGACTTATTTGTGAACCAGTTCTTTATGTTTACATTATTAAAGTTTACTATTCTACGAGGTGTGTGGATTTTTTGTGTGTGTGTGTGTGTGTGTGTTGTGGTGGAGGGCGTGATTGCATGCTAGGGTGTGGGAAAGAGGGATCCAGGGGGCCCAAGTAAATTCTTGTCCAGGGTCCAATCAATATTAAAGACCGCCCTGTCAGTAATGAAACTTAAAAGGTGAAACTAATATATGAGATAGACTCATTACATGCAAAGCGAGATATTTCAAGCCTTTATCTCTTATATATATAAAAATTAGTTTCTGTCTGTCTGTCTATCTAGATGTCTGTCTGGACATTCTTTATGCGCGACCAAAGACTGGACTGATCTTCAAATTTGGCACACAGGTACATCAGGTGTCCGGGAAGGTAAGTTTGCACATAAATGGATTCCTGGGCATTCCTAACTGATGATGGAGCGGAGTAGGAGAAGGAGTCTGAGTGGGAGAAGGAGTAACTAATGATGATGACAGTGACACTTTACTGCTTGTGGATGCCCCCTGGTTGCAAGAAAAAAGACTAGGAGAAGGAGGACAGTCTTTTTCCGATTGCTGGCCAGTTCTATTTTTCCACTAGATCTGGTAATGCTGCCGCATGTGCTATAATAGAGCCATGATGGCTATTAGAGATGAGCAAATCAAAGCTGACAAAGTGGAATTCAATCCGAATTTCAGGAAAAATTCATTTTGCACTGAAGCTGAATTTCCTCACGCTTCATGGTAACGAATCACTTTTTTTCCTAAAATGGCTGCTGCACGTGAAGGCATAGAGAAAGGAACTCTGGGAAGGCGGGATCACCCATAATGCCATGCACGCAGCCAATCAGCAGCCAGTTAGCCCTGTGATGTCACAGCCCTATAAATAGCCTCAGCCATCTTAGATTCTGCCATTTACCAGTGTACTTAGTGCAGGGAGAGACGTCTGCAGGCGCTAGGGACAGTGTTAGAAAAAACGTTGTGCTACAAAAACGATGTACAAGTGCAGGGAAAGATTATTCAAGGTGTAGGGAAGGATAGGGAGGAATCATTCCACAGCTTTTATATTGAACAGGGTTCAGTAGGGGAGTTTACAGCCTGGGTAATAGGAATAATCCTATTACACCTTGCAACACTGACTGTGGATCAAAATTGCCACTATAACATAGTAACATAGTAACATAGTACATAAGGCCGAAAAAATACATTTGTCCATCCAGTTCGGCCTGTCATCCTGCAAGTTGGTCCAGAGGAAGGCAAAAGAAAACTGTGAGGTAGAAGCCAATTTTCCTCACTTTAGGGGAATAAAAAATTCCTTCCCGACTCCAATCAGGCAATCAGAATAACTCCCTGGATCAACAACCCCTCTCTAGTAGCTATAGCCTGTAATATTATTAAGCTCCAGAAATACATCCAGGCCCCTCTTGAATTCCTTTATTGTACTCCCCATCACCACCTCCTCAGGCAGAGAGTTCCATAGTCTCACTGCTCTTACTGTAAAGAATCCTCTTCTATGTTTGTGTACAAACCTTTTTTCCTCCAAACGCAGAGGATGTCCCCTCGTCACAGTCACAGTCCTGGGGATAAATAGATGATGGCATAGATCTCTGTACTGACCCCTGATATATTTATACATAGTAATTAGATCTCCCCTCAGTCGTCTTTTTTCTAAAGTGAATAACCCTAATTTTGATAATCTTTCAGGGTACTGTAGTTGCCCCATTCCAGTTATTACTTTAGTTGCCCTCCTCTGAACCCTCTCCAGCTCTGCTATGTCTGCCTTGTTCACTGGAGCCCAGAACTGTACACAGTACTCCATGTGTGGTCTGACTAATGATTTGTAAAGTAGTAGGAATATGTTCTCATCACGGGCATCTATGCCCCTTTTGATGCAAACCATTATCTTATTGGCCTTGGCAGCAGCTGCCTGACACTGGTTTTTGCAGCTTAGTTTGCTGTTTATTAAAATTCCTAGATCCTTTTCCATGTCAGTGTTCCAGAGTGTTTTACCATTTAGTATGTACGGGTGACTTGCATTATTCCTTCCCATGTGCATAACTTTACATTTGTCAGTGTTAAACCTCATCTGCCACTTATCTGCCCAAGCCTCCAATCTATCCAGATCCCTCTGTAGTATACAGCTCTGTAATTACAGCAAATCGTTCTTATTAGGGTACAAGTGCTGACTGATACAGGCATTAACAGGGTTTATTACAAGGCAATGTTTCTATGTCTTATTTGTCCTTGTGTGGTGAAGTTATATGTTCTAAAGCATTTTTTGGCTTGTATTAGTGGAAAAAAAAGGGCTTATTAGCCATTGTGTGGTGAAGTGCTAAAATTACAGCCCTTTTTGTCGTGCTTTAGTGGCAAAAGAAAATATATTTGTAGCTCAGCCGTGCAGTTATCTGTTGTAAAGCCTATTGAGGGGTGTATTAGCGGCCTAATTGACGTTCAGCGGTGCAGTTATATGTGGTAAAGCCCTTTTTGCGGTATGGACCAAATTATGTAGTGGTGAAATTTTTTATGTGAAACAGACTTTTTTCAGGAATATTGATGGGTGATTGTAGACCTCCTTTTGCTATATAGTCTGAATTATGTCATCATGGGTCCTAGAGTAAACATAATGAAGACGCTGATGACAACACACCAGCAGATTTTGCCTTTAGCATCTATTCACAATAAAATCAAGCAGCTTCAGTAAGTTGAAAATATTCATGTGTTTTTATCTGCTCCACCTGCATTCGATCACCACAGCACACAAGACATGACAGAAGAGCCTCTGCTTTGGAATCCAGTTTCTTAAGATCAGGAGTTCCATCAGAACTCTGCGTAACATTCTTGCTCCCTGTGCAAAGCCATAACAAAAGGACTCCGTAGGCAAAAGAAAAATATATTCGCCGTTCAGCCTTGCACTTATATGTTGAAAAGCCTTGTGTAGTGTAAAAGTAAAAAAAATAAGGGCCTATTTGCCGTTCAGCGGTGCAGTCATACGTGGTAAAGCCATTTTTGCGGTATGGACCGAATTACGTAGTGGTGATATTTTTTATGTGAAACAGGCTTTTTGGGGGAAAATTGATGGGTGATTGTATACCTCCTTCTGCTGTATGGACTGAATTACATCATCGTGGGTCCTACATTAAACATAATGAAGACGCTGATGACAACACACCAGCAGACTTTGCCTTTACCATCTATTCACAATTAAATCAAGCAGCTCCAGTAAGTTAAAAAAATATTCATGTGTTTTTATCTGCTCCACCTGCATTCGATCACCACAGCACACAAGACATGATAGGAGAGCCTCTGCTTTGGAGTCCAGTTTCTTAAGATCAGGAGTTCCATCAGAATTGTGCGGAACATTCTTGCTCCCTGTGCAAAGCCAAAACAAAAGGACTCCGTAGGCAAAAGAAAAATATATTCGCCGTTCAGCCTTGCACTTATACAGTTGCAAGTAAAAGTATGTAAACCCTTTGGAATGATATGGATTTCTGCACAAATTGGTCATAAAATGTGATCTGATCTTCATCTAAGTCACAACAATAGACAATCACAGTCTGCTTAAACTAATAACACACAAAGAATTAAATGTTACCATGTTTTTTTTGAACACACCATGTAAACATTTACAGTGCAGGTGGAAAAAGTATGTGAACTTTTCTTGCAGTAAAGATGACTGCAAGAGCACAGCGCAGACTGCTCAATGAGGTGAAGAAGAATCATAGAGTGTCAGCTAAAGACTTACAAAAGTCTCTGGCATATGCTAACATCCCTGTTAGTGAATCTACGATACGTAAAACACTAAACAAAAATGGTTTTCATGGGAGGGTACCACAGAGGAAGCCACTGCCGTCCAAAAAAAACATTGCTGCACGTTTACAGTTTGCACAAGAGCACCTGGATGTTCCACAGAAGTACTGGAAAAATATTCTGTGGACAAATGAAACCAAAGTTGAGTTGTTTGGAAGAAACACACAACACTATGTGTGGAGAAGAAGAGGCACAGCACACCAACATCAAAACCTCATCCCAACTGTTAAGTATGGTGGTGGGAGCATCATGATTTGGGCTGCTTTGCTGCGTCAGGGCCTGGACGGATTGCTATCATCGAAGAAAAAATGAATTCCCAAGTTTATCAAGACATTTTGCAGGAGAACTTAAGGCCATCTGTCCACAAGCTGAAGCTCAACAGAAGATGGGTGTTGCAACAGGACAACGATCCAAAGCATAGAAGTGAATCAACAACAGAATGGCTTAAACAGAAGAAAATACGCCTTCTGGAGTAGCCCAGTCAGAGTCCTGACCTCAACCCGATTGAGATGCTTTGGCATGACCTCAAGAAAGCGATTCACACCAGACATCCCAAGAATATTGCTGAACTGAAACAGTTCTGTAAAGAGGAATGGTCAAGAATTACTCCTGACCGTTGTGCACGTCTGATCTGCAACTACAGG